>NC_057851.1:146200765-146548682 GCF_015237465.2 Chelonia mydas | reverse complement strand
AACATAACTGAATTACATCCTCCTCCTTCTTTGATGTCCTCTCTGTATGCCCTTCTCAATTATTGTGCCCATATCAAAGCATTTCAATGACTTCAGGATTTCTATTGTGGTGTTTTCCTGTGCAGGGTACACTATTACTTTTATCCCTTTTGGAGCGTGGAGAGGGTAGGGTGAAGTTTGTCTGGCATTTTTCTCACAAAATATGTTGTCTTTCATTACTGAATAGTCCACTAACAGTTTTTTCCAGGAGCTAGAGTAAAAAGTGTTGCCTGGGTCCACAGCTTTAGGAGTGTTGTTCGTTTTCCCTCCCTCCCCTCCCCACCCCTATAAAGAGCAAGAATAAAAGTAGCTTCCTTATTCCCGGCTCAGATCTTTTTAATAGACCAACGCCCAATACCCATAGTTTTAAGTCTTGTTCAAGTTCTATCTCTAGTGCTTTTTATTTCTTTTAGGAGGGATTTCCAAAATGTTTCTACCATCTAGCATGAAAGAGGATCTGGATGTGTTGCATTTTATACAAACATCTGGGCGATATGTATTTTCATGATACAGAAATGGAGAAACATACATTCTGTGAACCAGACAGAACAGCTCAGCAATCTTTTGTTGTTTTCATATTTACAGTCTCTACACTATAACTTAATAGCTTTATGCAGTTTGTCTTTTAAAAAGAGAGCCATGAAATTATACACTCTAGACACAATATTTATTGCTGAAACTTCAAACCCTTGTATAATGTTTTTTAATGCAGGTGGTTTTGTTTCTTTTCTGGAAGCTTGTTTAAGTAAAATAAGCAATCTGTGCAATATAAGCTTATACTTTTCTTTTAATATATTGCTTACATCTGCTTTGTTTTAAGATTTTCCAACCTTCCTTCCACTTATTATAGTGGTATTTGCCCTTACATCTTAATAAGTCCTTATTTAGCCCAGGTATGAAAGCACTATTATTTCTTATTTTTGAAATTATTGAGATTTTTTTTTTTGGTTGAGTGCCCCGCATATGTCTAATTAATAATTGCAGTTGTAAGAGAGTCCAGAATTGTGGAATATGGGTCTAACATACATTTAACTGCATAATTACATAATTGGGTTTGCCAATTTCTATTCTCTCTCTATGCACAATGGCTTTTCTCTATTAGTGATCCATGCTAGTACTTGTATGATTTGTGCCATGCTATAGTATCTCTTGAAATCTGGTACTGCCTATCTCCCATCTCAACTGGATGTTACAGCCACTCTGTTTTGATTCTTGGTTTCCAATTTGACCATAGGAATCTTTGAATAATTGTTTTAAATTTCTTGAAAGTTGGCGCCAAGGGAATCATAAGGAAAGGACAGAGAACCTGGGCAGGACATTAATTAAGTACTACTAATTGATGTCAATGGTAATAATGTATTCAGCGTTATTGTTGCTGTGTCAGTCCCAATACAAGATCAAACAGATATGCTAAATTATTTAGCTGAGACAGTCTGAGTACCTTCCCCAGATCTGAAGAAGAGCTCTGTGTAGCCCGAAAGTTTGTCTCTCTCGCTAACAGAAGTTAGTCCAATGAAAGATATTACCTCCCCCATGTCTTTCTAAGGGCAATAATGTCCTCCTGTCTCAGTCATTGTAAATAGCTTTCATTAATGGCTCAATATTTAATTTAAACAGCTCACCCATTACAGGTGATACGTTAATGCCTAAGTACCTAATTTTATTATCCATTACTTTCAGTAGGCATTTATCATCTTATAAGTATCTTTTGGAGCTGAGCCATAGTATCTGATTTCAGAGTAGTTTAGTCTGTACATTGATTCCTGACCAAACTTCAATTATTTCTTGTAATAATGGCCATATTTTATGTATATCTTGTATAAAAAGCAGAAGGTTGTCAACATAAAAGGATACTTTGTTTTCAATTTCCAATACACCTATTCATTGAATGTTTTCAGTGTCTCTGATCTTTTGTGATAATGGTTCAACAATTCAAAACAAATAACAAAGGTAATATGGGACATGCTTGTCTTGTTGCTCTGCAAAGTGGTATCAGCTCAGTTCTTTGCAACATTTTTCCAGCTACATGCATTAGGATTTCTAGAGATTACTTGATCCACTTCTGAACATGTTCCCCAAAATCATATTTCTCCAACATTCTGAATAGAAATGGGTGTTCTCCTGAATCAAGAGCCATTTCTGTATCCATGCTTAGAATGTAGGTCTTGTTATTAGTGCTCCTGGAGTGCTTACCACATTGTAGAAGTTTTCTTATACTACTTAAGGGGCTTCTTCCTTTTATGAAGCCAGTTTGATTTTGATTCATCAATTTAAGCATATTGTCACTAATCTGGATGCCAGTATTTTAGTCAGAACCTTACTATCTATATTTATTAAAGAGAGAGGCCTATAAGATGTTGGAACTGGTAAATCCTTATTTGGTTTAGGTGGCAAACCTACAGCTGCCTGATAAGCTGTCCCATAAGCACTCTGTTGCCTCAAACTGAAGTGCACTCACTAATGAGGGAGTTACCTATGTTTTAAATACTTCACAGAATTCAGAGATGTATCCATCTTGTCCAGGACTGCTCCCTGATTTCAATAATGAAATCACTATCTCTATTTCTTCTTGTATTGATGAGCCACCTAGTAGCTCTCTGTCATTATGTGTGAGTCTGGACAGTTTAAGATCCTGCAGTACAGTATTCTGTGTTTGCATATCAGCTAATTATATATCTTCTGAAAATTATTTAGTTAGTATCTTGTAAACTCTTTTGTTTGGTTTTTTTGTTTGTTTTTTTGTGTTTTTGTTGTTGTTTTTTGGGTTTTTTTGGGTTGGTTTTTTGAGTAGCCCATGGCTGTTCTGGGTCTTCTATTAGAAATCAGTATGGTTAGTAATCTGCCCGACTTGTGCCCCCATTTGATTCATAGACTCCAAGGCCAGAAGGGACCATTATGATCATCTAGCCTGACCTCTCGTCTAACACAGGTCATAGAACTTCCCCAAAATAATTCCTAGAGCAGATCTTTTAGAAGAACAATTAATCTTGATTTAAAAATTAATGGAGAATCCATCACAACCCTTGGTACAACCTTCCTTTGGCAAATAGGAGGGCTGGCTGGGTTTTTCTGTTATCAGTGGCTCTAATGCTCTTTTCACATTCTTAATCTCTTGGAGCAGATCTACATTATTAGTCATGTTGTATTGCTTCTGCAAACCACAAGTTAGTTCCTCTAAGTCTGCCTGGTTTTTGCCTTTGGTTCCTCCCTTGCCCCCCCCCCCCCAAATAACCATTGTATGAGATAATGTTCCTTTGCTACTGCTTTAGAGGCCTCCCACCTAGTTCCCTGGGATATATCCTATAAGGGATTGTCCTTAATATAATCATCAATATGTTTTTCCAATTTATTCACAAAATATTTGTCTTCTAGCAATATATTATCAAATCTCCAGCTTCTCTGTCTTCATCCTGAATTGGACTATATTTTCATGAATAGAAGTGCACAGTCAGAGATATGTATTATTTAAATTCCTACATTAAGGATTTTGTGTAGAAGGCTCTTGATTTAAAAATCTGTTTTTGTTGTATTACTGTAGCAACTATTCTATGACATGTTTTGGCAGATTGGGTTAAAAAGTGAAGTCCCTCCCAATAGAGTGTAGCAAACCTCCAAATAGCCATCATGTCCGGTTCTGTATTTGCTGATTCCAGTATTTTGAGCTCTTTTTTTTTTTTTTTAATAACCTGGAGCTTCTTGCCTCTCTGGTAGACCATCCTACAGCAGATTAAATGACTTGCCACGGTTACCCATGAGTTCTGGACCTTTGCAATCAGTCAAAAAATATTATTGAAGAAAAGGGTATCCTTCTCATTTGGGGCATATGTCATGTAGTATAACAGACTTGTACATCCCTGCAACAAACCAGTAAGCCCTCTAAATCTCTTTTGATCCTTCTACCTTATCCTGCTACTTGTTTTCTTATTAGTATACAGACACTCCTCTTATGGGAACTGAAAGACGTTCTGTACACATGGGATGCCCATTCCCTTTTAAGTTGGATTTTTGTTTTGTTTTAGGTTTCCTGAAGCATTGCCATTGATACCTTCTCCTTTTTTTTTTTTAAAGCAGTTTTATTGGGTGGTGTAGTCCCCTAGAGTATGTCTACACCGCTTTCTGGAGTGAACCTCCCAGACTCGTGCTAGCACTCTAAAAACAGCTATATAAACAGTCCTTTGAAGTTGCAGCTTGGGCTGGAACTTTGACTCTCAAGCCTATTGAGGAGGATGGACTTCAGAGCCTGAGCTCCAGCCTGAGTCATGACTTCAAAGCACTGTCTATACAGCTGATTTTAGAGCGCTTGTATTCCCGCCTAGCCCACTTCTGTCGACCCAGGCTAGGAGACTCACTCCAAAATGCTATGTTGACACAACCCAGATGTTCCAGGAGCACAAGATTGTTCTTGGTTCTCTTTTTTTTTCACCCATTTCTTAGAATATTTAGTATTGTCTTTACCATGTGATATGTTTCACAGCCCCCAGATATTTGAATCTATACAGTATTTTTCAGCTTCCCTACAATTATATTCAATATCATCTCTAATTATAACATAAAACTTTAAACCATTGTAAACATTCTAATTTTCACTTTCTCCTTATACTTCGTACTATATTTTCTGATATCCTTTATTAATAGACAGACTTTAATATGTATTATCATGTACCATGATTTGTTGAAAACTATTGCTTAGCAATATCTTCATAGACTTAACAAAAAAATGATTGTTTAAACTTCTGCTGAGGCAGCATTTGTCTTACAACAAATAATCACTGTATTTTCATTCCCCTTCCCTGATACTTAATTAGCTCTCAGCTCTGAGTCTCATCAGTCTAACTACTTCTTGGTTTACTTAGTTTTGGTTCAAGTACTGAAGTCAGGTACTTTGGGTTTCCCCCAGCATGTAGAAAAAGTGGCTTGAATTGTCTGATTTATTTGTAGCAGTACTGGGAATATTTGTGCAAATCAAAGTATCTCTTTCCTGTGGAGCTGCTTGTGGACTTCTGCAGTTCAGCCCTTCTCCTCTGTACACCTATAAAGCAATCTAACATGATTACTTTGGTTGTTCTCCACTCTTATTTCTTTCAACTTTCTGGCTGTGTCAAAAGCATAGTCAATCTCCTGCTGCCACATTGACAGTGCATTCAGGGAGGCAGAGCAGGAAGGAAGTGTGTGTGTAAAACCACTGCCTTTCACTTTATCAGTGCTAGCAGCTCTGCTGATTTCTTTGTGAGTCACAGAATTTCAGGAGGGGTTGGAGTCAAGCTCCCAATGATGCGAGAGGCTCCAGCCTTCTGGCAAATTTCAGACCTGCGTGGGAGAGAGACCCCTCTGATTAGCTGCTTTCCCTACTGTCTGGCCTCCTGGGGAAGAGCAGCCAACCAGAGTTACTGCAGCAATCAGGCAGAGCTCTATCCCTCCCCTCGGGAGCTGACACTATTGTCACAGGAGGGAATGGGGGAAGAGGGAGCAGAAAAAGCCCAGTTACTCAGGGCAGCTGCACTTTTCCTCCCAAGACCAACAGGTATGGCTGTTCTGCTCCTCCCTCGTTCCTGCAACCAGTGTTCCCAACCTTTGGTGATTTTTTACAGTTAGACTGCTTTTTGAAGGCTTCAGCAAGAAAATCTCTGGAATCAGCAACAGGTGACTTTTGGGGGTGAAAATTGTTGCCTCTGCCAAAATTAGGGCAATTTTTAAGGCTTGTCTACACAGCGGCGTGGCAACAAAGTGGCTGTGTGTCAGACCACTCTACGTGCCCCTCCCTAATGTGCAGCTGCTCTGTAACTGCCCCGTATAGACCCTGCTGGTGTGCTATTAGGGGACCACGTTCACATGACTGTAACAGATTCCTTTACAGCACACCAGCAGGGTCTATAGCGGGCAGATACAGTGCAGCACCATCTTAGAGTGCAGCCAGGCCTGGGCCGTGTCTGAGAGGATGGAGCAGAGAGCAGAAGTGAGCAGTGTGCGTTGTCTCTGTGGTGATGACGAGAGGTGGGGCGGCAAAGCCGGAAACAGCGAATGAGCTCCAGGGGTACATGGTGGGTATCGCACCCCCCTCCTCTGTGAGATCCTGGACTGGCTCTTTAAGGGGTTTCATCATGTGATCTAGGGGTAACCCTTCCTGTGGACCACACCCTGCTGATATGAGGGGGCTCAAACTCCATATGCCATCTGGTGCCTGGCAAGGGATAGTGGAGTGACAGTCGGGGCACCCTGTTGAGGGCTGGCATCGGGGAGCAGCCAGAGCTCGCTGTTGGGAGGGGATGTGGGAGCTGCTGAAGTACAAGTGGGGACCCCTACTTGGGGGTTGGTGTGGGGCAAGGGGGCCCTGCTGGGGAAGCGGGGAACAAGGGCAGGTATGCTGGGGATTAAAGAGCATTTGTGGGGGTGCTGCTGGGGAGTTATTTTCGGAAGCGCAAGGACAAGGGACTCCCCTCACGCAGTGCCAGGAGTTGAAAAGAAGCACAGATCAGTTGGCCCCTTTCCCTTCCTCCCACTGCAGCCCCCTATCCGGGGCCTTCACCATGATGAGGCAGACCCTGAGTTTGTCAGTAGCTATGATTTAAATGGCTGCCCTGTCAGGTTACATTTGCCTCCAAACTTACATTTCATAAAAGAAAGATATTTATAAAACCCGAGGCAGACAGAAATATTCCTGTTGTTTTTTATTTTTAAATTTCTAATATCAGTATTTTACTTTACACAAATGAACACCCTCCTGCTGGATAGTGTCTGGAACGCAAAGATTGTGAATGGTTCAAAAAGCCCAAATTTTCACCATATCTGTCATTTGGCTACTTTAGCAGCTATTTTCCTCATGCAATTTGCCAAAACTCCAGCCTTGACATTGGCAACACTGCCTACAATCCCATCCCTGCAGGCTTTGAAAAGAGGGGTGAAGAGCCCCTGGAGCTGCAAGAGCACAGGTGAGGCTGTGGGAACAGAACTGATGTGGAGAGTGGGAGAATAGGCAGATATGAGGGTGAGATCTCCTGCAGTGGAGGCCAAAATCACTTTAACAAATTTGGGAGCATTGGCAACGCTAATGGCCACATGCATACACTGGGATGGACAGGGGGAGTTCAAACATCAAAAGATTAAGATTATTTTTTGTGTTTGGTTCCTTTTTTCTTTTTTTTACTTTCATGAGTTTTCAGCCTTTGGGGTTGGCAATACTGCTATGTATACACCAGTGTTGAGGCAAATGGGCCTCTCAGCCAGCCTGCTTCTGACATTGTACTCAGAGTGGGTGGGAGGCTCTCAACAGCTTCTCTGCTCCTGCCCCTCTGCCTTATTCTTACCAGCTTTCTGCTCTTCAGGGATACCGCAACAGAGTCTAGTTGGAGGAGTAGGGTCTAGCTGGGGGCTTCATTGTAAATCTTGCAGGTGATGAAGGAAGGGGAGAGTGGGAGCTCACCAAATCCGCTTCCTCACTCTGCCATGACAGTCACGTTGCCAGTCTGCTTGATATATTAGTAAATGCATGGACAGGCAGCATAGTCTAGTTGATAAGGCACTGGGCTGGAACTCAGAAAATAGGGGTTCTATTCCCAGCTGTGCCACCAATGTGCTATGTGGCCTTAGGCAAGTCCCTTCCTCTCAGTTTCCACTCCCAACTACTGTCTATTTAGACTGTAAATTCTTTGGGGTCGGGACTGACTCTTAATGTGTTATGTACAGGACCTCGCACATGGGGTTTCATCCGGGAACTCTACATGCTACTCTAATACAAATAATAATAAACCTACTGTGGTTCTATCAATATATTAAAGCTTGAGCCATCCTAGGCAGATACTTCTGCACAGATGGTTCAATAGCTGTTGGATTGCTCAGGCACCAAGAATTCAAAACATCCCTGGCGTTTTGCAGATATTTTCAGAAATTACATCAGTGATGAGTCCCTGAGGCTTGGAGTTCCAACTGTTGTCCAAGAAAAGCACTCGGATGCACAATGAGTGGAAGCAATCCTGGGGGTAAGGGCAGATCGAAGTAGGATCCTTGGGATCCAGGCCTCAAGGTTAGAGGGGCCCTGGAGTGAGCACTGAGTCAGAAACTGATTATCAGGCAGCAGAGATTGCAGCAGGCTGTTTGGCTGCCAGGGGCAGAATGAGTGAGCTGATTCACATGGAAGGAAAATTGAGGATTTAGGAATGGAAGGATAACAAGGGTAGGGTGACCAGATGTCCCGATTTTATAGGGACAGTCCTGATATTTGGGGCTTTTTCTTATATAGGCTCCTATTACCCACCCCCACCCCCCCCGACTCGCTACCGGCTGTCCTGATTTTTCACACTTGCTATCTGGTCATCCTAAACGAGGGTCCCCATAGGTCTGGGGTTACGAGGAGGGAAAATCTGTACGGGGTGAAATTTTGAGGAAGGGTCTGAAATTATGGTAGATCCCCACCCCGTTTAGCCTTCCTTTGTCTTCTTGCTTAGTTTCAGCCTGTGGGACTTCATGTTGTCATGGGGAGATGTTCAGTCTCCTGCTAGGGGGAGCAATTTGTCTGGTGCTTTTGCCTATTTTTCCTAACAGCTTCAGAAGTAAATGATGAGCACAGAGGGTAACTGAGGTTGTAGTGAGGAAAACAGCTGTCTCCAGTGAAAGGCTAAGTGAAAAATGAGACCTTACTCAATTAGTCTAATCTCCTGAGTTCCTCCCTGGGGATGACAAGATTTTCTTTGGTTTTTGTCTTTATTTGGAACAATGTATGTTTAGAAGCCTACTTTCTTTGGCATATCAAGGAAACAAGGTTTTAAAATTACATTTAAAATCAGTATCTCATTAATGCTAGCAGCAGAGCTTATAAATCACATTTATACTGTAATGAACTAATAGTGAGTGGCTGCCCTCTTTGGGCTAGATTCAGAACTACATAAATGTCAGCCGCTATACTGCAAATAGCGAATGGAGAGTCTCTTTTTGCTTAAGTGTTATAAATTGGGTTTTGGTGTATACGGTTGGTTTGTTTTGAACAGGCGGATCTGAATTCTATTCACCCTGAAGTTCCAAGTGGACATGGTAGGCGCAGAGGGTGAGTTGTCAAGGCCTAGTAGCAACATGCTATTCATATCTGAGATTATTGATGTTTAGAAAATGAATTTCATTTTCACCATTTTGTGCTGTTTGTTGGCATTCTGCCTTTCACTTAGCTGGGCAGTATAACTAGTCAGTTCCACTTTCTGGTTCTTCAGGCATAGCACCATGTGGCAGTGTTTGTGTTGCATACGCTATGGGAAAACGGTTAAATTTTACAAAGTTGGGTTGCAGTGCTGATCTTTATTAAGAGATCTCTGGTGCCACTGTTTTTTGCTATTTTTTTTTCCAGTAAAAATGGGCCAGAGCTTGCAATGTTTGGATTTGGATCTGGGTCCAAAATTCACCAAAGGTCTGGGGATTTTAGGTCCATAGGTTAAGTTAATCTCTGCCTCTTCAGACAGAGATCTGTAAAGGCAAGCTGGAAATCAGCAACGAGATTCAGGAGAGGCTTGGGAGTGGGGAATAACAGAGGAAAGAACAAGCTTTTGGAAGCCCAGCGTCATGGTAAATCCACAACTAGCTCCTCAAACTTCATCAACCCTCCAAGCAATGTATGAGCCCAACCTGCTCCAAGGGCTTGTCCACACTGGGGATTTTTTCACCAGCGTACTACACTAACATAGCTGCATCAGCGCAACCCCCTAGCATTGATGCCCTGCACTTGTGTAAAAAGTGACTTGTATGAGTAAGTCATACTAGTGCAAGTGACTTATTACACCGCAGCAGTGCATTTACACTCAAGGTTGCACTAGTGTAGCCACAGTGATGTAGTACACTGGTGCAAAAATCCCCTGTGTAAGCAAGCCCTATGTAATGCAAAACAAACTGAGTTCCCTTAAAATATTACTGCTGCTTGTGAACTGAAGAAGTGGCAATTTGGGAGAAAACAAGCAAGACTCTTTGTCAACACAAACTTGACCTTTTACCCATTCCCATAAACAACCCGGGAAAACATCTGGAGTCTTTGGGGAAAAAATGTTCATATACAAAGAAGTTTTGTTCATTCAAAAAGATTCAGAAGTGGGATCCTGTCATTCAAATACCTCTTGCTGCCTTCATGATAGTTAACAGAGCAGTCTGTAAAAATGTGGCTGACTGAACTGTTCCTCAGTATTGACTAATACGCTTAGGACGTTTGGCTAATATCTCACTGGATCTCAGTCATTTTCAGTGATGGAAAGGTATCCCAGAATACATTAAAATATTGCATTATACTCGTGCTTTTCAACCTTTTTTCATTTGTGGACTCTTAAAAAATTTCAAATGGAGGTATGGGCCCCTTTGGAAATCTTAGATATAGTCTGTGGACCTCCAGAGGTCTGCAGACTACAGATTGAAAACCACTGTTCTATGGTAACAACAACCTTTCACGGACTCCTTAGAAATAGTCTACGGACTCCTGGGGGTCCATGGAGTACAGGCTAAAAAGCACCGCATGATACCATTTTAGGACACTAGGCATGGAATGATTTCCCCTCACTATCATAATATCCTGCACATAGGGTTGTGCTGCTGAAAGTAGTTTTCCTGAAAACTGTGTCTCAACTGTTTGCAAGCTTTTTGAAACCCCAAATAGAAACCTCCTTACCATTACAGTTCACGTTTTTAGTATCTTTTCTGTGCCCTGTTTTATAAAAAGCTGGGGCCTGAGTGTTTCCTGTGTTTCTGTGAGTGGACAGAACCCAGACCTGGCACATCTGAGCTGTGTGGAAGAGAGGAATACTTACTCTGTAATCGTCTGGAAACTCCTCTAAGAATGCATTGCAGATTTCAAATTCCAAGGGTGCGGGGATGGCTGCTCTCTGAGACATTATTCCTCACCTTCACCCCTGGCCTTAGCTCTGTGGGGGTAATTTACATAAGATCATGTTGACCCATCCAACATTTACTTGTATTGTATCCTATTCTAAGTAAATCCACCTGAGGAGCAAACTGGGGGCAGTGGCTGTTAGGGACCACATGAGAGCATGCCTCCTGAAGCAATTATGAGGTACAGGCCCAGTGTCCCAAGATCCGTAGATAGAGGGCAAAGAAGTGTCTTCACCCTCTCCGATAAAAAGATAAGGTGGAAGCCTCTGAATTGAAGCTCATGGAGTTTCCTGTCCCCTATTCAAGTTTTTCCTGTGCAAGGGAGAATTTGACCCCGATCATTAGCACATTTCTTTCAAGTAGGACTAAGGCTTTGTACGTGTTCTCTGGGATGTTGTCACAATTCTGAAGCACTTTCTGTAATCTCAGTCATGATTTCTTGTTTCTAAATATAAATTCTGGTCACAGTACAGGGTAGATAAGAACATTTCACTCCAGGTTTGTGTACATTCCAATGTTGTTTGTCTTTACTGGATGGGCAAATAATACTTCACCTAAAAATAAGGTTGTTGTATTTTGTTGAGGTGTTTCTTAGTAACTTGACCTAGCATGTGTTTCAAGGAGTCCCAGAAAAGAATATTATAGAAATACAATAACTACTGAGCTCTACAAGAAACCAAAGCAGTCACAGATACTTGGTTATGTGACTCTGTCAGGTCACACTAGGTAGCAACATTTTGGTTTTGTAAAAACAAGATTTTACAAAACCTAAAACTAATAGGAATGTTTGGGTTTTTTTCATTCCAACAAACTTTTATTTAAAAAAAAAAATCAATATCCCCTGCAGTATTTGGAACCCAAGCGTGGCAACATTGGGTTATCTGATGAGGTATATACTCCCATCCTGGCTTTAAAAGGGGTTAATGTGGGCTGAGAGGCCAATTAACCCATCTGGTTAAACCTGGAATACGGATCAGCCCCAATTAAAGATGAGTCCCAGCTGGGAGAAGAGCTGTGTGGTTGCTATAAAGGCAGGGAGTCTGGGGCAGAAGGGGGTGAGGGAAGAATTTTACAGTCATGCTCTGGGACTAGTATGTGGAGAGATTGGTGTCAAAGAAGAAGCCTGGGTAAAGTTGGCCCTGGAATCCTCTCCTGCGTAGCAAAGTCTGGTAAGAAGCCAGGAGCGTCACAGAGGAGCCACCAGGGTGGAGAGAGCTCTGGGAGGCATTCAGCTGAGGAATAGAAAGGGATGAAATAGCAAGCCTGAGGGGGGCAGAAATTGGTTTAAGGTTACCCTTTTGATTTGGGATTTATTAGGGGATTCCCAGAGTGAGCCCCATGTGCCCTAGCCCTGAAAGAAGGGTGAACTTGGAGTCTGTTGGAGAGGGCCGTTCACAGGCTTGTTAGAAAGGAGAACAGGAAAGTAGCAGCAAGGAGTCTGGTGGAGTGAACCTTGACTGCTTATCCTGCAATTGCTAGTCTGGAATTCAATGCAGACGGTGGGCCTGGGTTCCCCTAACACCCACTGGTAAGGTGGCATGAAGACCCCGAGAAGGGGGTGAAGTCCATGAGGTCAGAATTGGGGTGAAAGATCTTTTGTATGGACATCAAATTATTGGTTGGACTTTCTGTTACCCTCGTAGGACCCAAGGGCCAAGTCATACCACCATGGGATTGGATGGACCGTCTGCAGGAGGTGCAAGAGAGAGGGGCTGCTAGGCTGTGCCCAGGTATGAGGTAGCATGCCAGTGATGAGTCCACCCTTCTATACATGAGAACTTGCAAGTGAAACTGAGTAAAGTCTGAACAGAAACAAAATCAACTAGAGAACAGCAAAACAAGAAAATGCAAAAGTAAAGCTTGAGGAGAGAGCCCAGTATGTGTCTCTCCTGAGAGTCTAGTCTAAACTGAAAAGAAAATGGCAGCCTGTCACCGTTACACAGGATGAACTTGCCTCTGACAGCCTTTCTGGGGGGCACCCCTTTTAGTCATAGGCTTGAGGCCTGCACTTTTTTGCAAGGGGGAGTCTGTGCTCGCTACTCTGAGACTGGACCTCTGGCTTCAGCACTCCTGTTTGTTTCTCACCATGGCTCCTTCAGTGAGTATAAAAGAGCTTGAATCCCTCTTGGAGACTTTACCTCTTTAGAAACAATGCAATCAGCCGATGTTTGCTGTGATAGAGAACAGTCTTTGTAAAGTCAACAGCATTTATTTTAGTCAACTGGAATACAGTATGTAGGTTTCTCTGCTTAGAATGGAAAAAGAAAGCTTACATGTCTGTACATACTGGCAAACCAACCTGCCTCTTTTTCCCCAAAATGTCTAGGATTGAAAAGTCTGCTCACGCTTCAGTTCTTTATTTCAAGTAGCAGTCGCTCTGGTTTCACACATTCCGTCTCTCTTGGCTGGCAGTCATTAGTGACCAGTCCTTAGTCTTCCATTGTCTCTTCAAGGTACCTCCATGTACATGTTCTTGATAGGCATGTCTGAGTTGGTATGAACTATCTGACCAAAACCCCTCTTATTTTCCCGTCCCAGGAAATACATTAAACCCCTCAATCAGGAGCAACAGAAGCTCCCTGAAAGTGGGGGGCCAGTGGTGGCCGAACCATGTCCCTGTCCCCCCACGCCACCCCTTCTCCCTGAGGCCCTGCTCTCACACCAGCTCCCCTCTCCCACTCCTCTCCGCCTCCATTCGCCCTTACGGCCGGTAAAAAGTGATGGGGCCATGCCCCTCTAGCCCCTGTTCCAGCACCCCTTCCTTCAATCCCAGTAGGTAACAATACAAAAGTTAGTGGGTGAAACTGAGTCATGCCTATTTTTCATAAAAATAATACAGATTTTCCCCATGTTCTTCAGATGGAAGGTCTGATGCAGAGACAGGCTATCTGAGGATCTCAAAGCACTTTACAAACTAATCTTTCACATTTCTAAAGTGTTCCGAGTGTCACACATTGAGGTGTTGCCAGAATCAGGATCCAGAACCCCTAATTCCAGTCCTTGTCACTAGACAATTTGCCTTTTTAAAACAAAATGTTGTCATTCATGTAAAAATGCAGGGAAGATTTTAATTATGTGCTCTAAGGTAAAATATTGAATGTCTCAGTATATCTCTGAATATCTAGTGTTGCACTAAAGATCAGAATGTTGCTAAGGGAGACAAGATCAGATATTCAAGATAGCAGTGTGCAAAATTCTCAAACCACCACCCCCTAAATCTTCCTAGTAAAAATCTCATTGACTTCAATGCAAGCAGGATTTGATTTCACAAGAAAATTAGTATTTTGGAATCTTCAATAATCTGAATAAATAGAAAATCCCATGTCACTAAAATAATAAGTGTCCTTAATCTAATTATAGTTAAAATTAGGTTCAGGCAAAGTCCTCACAATAGAAATACAAAGAGCTAATGCTTCCACAAAGTACTATGGAAAATGAATGTAAAGCTGCCAAATTCTGCCTTCAGATACACAAACATTACTCTGATTTTTGAGAGTAGGTTTCAGGCCTTATTGTGTGCAACACATTGTGCAACTGGAATGAATGGAAAACATTGAAAAGGTAAATTACATGGAGCTCAAGATGTTTACTATCAAGATGGAAATGTTGGGCAAGCAAAAAATGACCAATTACCTTGGGAGGGTGGGGGTTGAGCGGGGAGTTAACACAAAGACACAGTAAAATATATGAACAACAGGAACCGGATCAAAGCACAAAGTTAGAGACGTGTGCGTGTGTGTGTGTGTGTGTGTGTGTGTTTATATTTAAAAAAAAAAAAAAGCATTGAGGTAGGAGGGGGCAGAGAACAATCAGCAAAGCCACGAGCAAAAATGATGGAAGGGCAACAAAACATGTGAAGACAAACAAAGGATTTTACAATTATGCTGGAACAAAAGGTCTGTGGGAGACTGCTAGAGCCAAGGGGAAAAGAGAGGAAGTTGGTCATGGAAGAAGCAGATAATGCTGGGAAACTGAAATTTCTTTGCCTCAGAGCTCACTAGGAAGAGTAGGGGAAACTTGCCAGAATCAAAAACATTTTCCTAGGACAGAAAATGAATTACTAAAACTAAGGGTCCTACCCACAGCAGGTGAAAAAGACATCAGAGCAACTAGCGAGAGAGAATTCCCATAGAACATGGCCTGCATCCCACAGGCCTAAAAGAGATGGCAAATGAAGAAACCAAGAGAAGAGATCTATAACTTCATACATGGGGGAGCAGAGGGCACCACCTGGCTCAACTGTTGTCCTCTCCTGTTTTGTGCTAAACCCTTAAAGACCTTTAATCAATGTTAGATCCTTCTGTTTCCTCTCCTGGTTTGTTTAGAAAGCTTGCTTGGTTCTGCTCAGTTAATTGAGCAGGCTCTGCAGATCTCGAATTCTGCACTCAGAGCCAGCCTCTATTCTTCCAAATCCTGTTTAGCCAAAAGCTTCAGGTGTCAGCTGATCAAGGTTGCATTGCATTTATAAGGACAACCTTGCAGTTACAAACCTGTACTCCTGCCCTGCGTAGTGGGAAAGGGCAGACAGCATTAATTAATGACAAGAACAAAGGACAGCTGGAGGTACAGACCTGTCAGTTGCAGATTTATCATGAGGGAGAGGGATGCAGTCCTGGAGAATGCATGTGAATTTATTGCTGCTGAAGAAAAGGTACTGGATTTTGGTAGCCCTGGAGAATAAAATCCTCTATTTAACACAGAACAGGTACAGTACAGGCAATAACAAAGCAATCTCCCCTCCCTGCGCCCTCCCCCCCGCAGCTACATCACTCCACCTATATGCCTCAGCCCTGATTTGGAGAGATCACCTTTAGGAACACAGAACATAAGACTGGCAGGGGCTTCCTGGGGCATCCTGTTGTTGCAGCCAGTCCTGTCATATGATCACTCAGTGCTCAGGGAGCATGCGCGAGATCTGGTTTATCCTGTGTCCTGTTCCAGCTTGCTGTGCATAATAATAGGAGCTTCACAGCGCCCTGCCCAGACTCTGCCTGGGAAGCTCAGCCTTTAAAGGCAAAGTCCCCAATATCACATCTTCCCTTCCAAGCCAAACGTTAATAACAAAAACACTTACAACCCCATATTCATATAGCACATAATTACAAACACTTTTATAACCAGCCCAATCACTAAATTCACTAACAACATTCTATGAGCCTTTGAGGTGCCCTGAGCTATCGTTTGGACCTGGAGGGCTCCCCTGGAACCTCAGCACTACTGCTGTCAGGACACAGCGAGTCCACTTGTTTTTGTGGTTCCATGTCCCTCCATTACCTCAACCTGCTGTAGTGGTTGCTTGTCTGAGACCCTCTCAGGCAAAACAGCAGTCTCAGTGCTCCTTATCTCCTTCCCTTCTGTGATATGAAGAAGGTGTCACCTATTCCTCCATAGTATGACTCTGGGGTGAGAGCCTCATATGGCCACAGGGCAACCTCTTGTGACACCACTGCTAACAACCATTTTTTCCCATCAGAGAGGTACACAGCATCATTTTCATGAAGTGGTGGCAGCTCCTGGGACCCCAAATTATGTTTTTTTTATTTTGCTTTATCTGTCCCTTTATACACCTGTGAGTCCCCAATGACTCCAACATCGGTTTCTGATCATGCAGGCAATCTTGTGTTTTCAGTTTTCTGTTGAACAAAACGTCAGCAGGTGACAAGCCATGTTTCATTGGTACTGTTCTGCAATTTAACAGTGCTAAATATGGAGCAGGCTCTGACTCTGCAGCCTTTTGCAGTAGGTGCTTTATTATTTTGACAGTTTTCTACCAACCTATTGGATTGGGGATAATGGAGACTAGTGGTTACATGTCTAAACCTGTTCTTCAATGCAAACTGCTTAAACGCATGCCCACTAAACTGTGGCCCATTGTCAGACATCACTATGTCAGGTGTACCATATCTAGCAAAAATAGATTTGATATGCACGATTACCTGTTTAGCTGCAGTACCTTCTAATAGGGCTATCTCAGGAAAGTGAGAATAATAGTCTAGGACAAGCACATAGTTTTGTTCCAGCCAGTATAAACAAATCATAGAATCATAGAATCATAGAGTATCAGGGTTCTATGGCTGCTTTGCTTCTGGGGGCCAATTTTTCCTGTGCCTCCAGCATGGGCTCTTTCATTTGACTTATTTTTGGCATATAAAACAACCATGTCACTTCCTCAATGTCACTGTTCATTTGAGACCAGTATAAAACATCTTGGCCCTTCTCTTAATAATTTTTCAATTCTTAATGACCTTCATGTATCCTTTTTTAACATCCCCCTTAAATTGATAATAGGAGCTGGGAATATGCTGTCTCAGCCACTGTGATGTTGCACTCCATATGCTTTATGAAAATATGCTTATGAATGTGAATATGATGTAACTGAAATATGCTTTATGCAAAAGGTCTCTTGTAAGGTATAATTGCAAAGCTTATAATCTACTAACTGTGTTTATCCTATTTGTATGCATATATCATTCTTGTATCTGAAGCTAGAAATATGAAGTATAACTCTGAGGTCCTATTGTAATTATGCAAAGTGTGGGCCGTTAATGGTGATTTAGAATTTTGATGGCTCCCATTGACTAGGACAATTGGTTGTAAATGACTCTGTTTACTTGCAAACCTTCCTGTGTACGTGTGGGCCAGCCCAGGAAGAATGGAGGCTGGGATCTCACAGGACATGTGATCATGTCTCTTGATACTGGAATCCATCTTAAATCTGGTACTTTTCTGTTTACAAGGAGGGGTGGGGACCCAGAGATACATGAGATTCCTGCCTTGTACCAAAACTATAAAAGGGGGTGGACCAGAACAAAGGGGGTGGCCAGCCATGAGAACACCCCTGCTTTCCACCTAAGATATCTGCTGGAATTAACAAGGACTGTACCAGGGGAAAGGATTGGGCCCAGACTAGGAAGGAGTCTAGTCTGTGAAAGAAGCTTATTGGAACATTTCTGAGGGTAAGATTTTACCTGTAATCAGTTTCTTAATGTATTAGCCTTAGACTTGTTTTTGCTTTATTTTGCTTGGTGACTTACTTTGTTCTGTCTGTTATTACTTGAAACCACTTGAATTCTACTTTTTATACTTAATAAAATCACTTTCGTTGATTAATGAACCCAGAGTAAGTGATTAATATCTGGGGGAGCAAACACCTGTGCATATCTCTCTATTAGTGTTATAGAGAGAGGACAATTTGAGTTTACCCTGTATAAGCTTTATACAGAGTAAAATGGATTTATTTGGGGTGTTTATCCCATTGGTGGCTGGGTGGCTGGGTGCTGGAGATAGGAAACCTGCTGAGCAGTTTTTAGTTAAAGGCTGCAGCTTTGGGGGCGTGGACCAGACCTGGGTCTGTGTTGCAGCAGGCTAGCATGTCTGGCTCAACAAGACAGGGTTCTGGAGTCCTAAATTGGCAGGAAAAATGGGTTTAGAGGTAATCTCAGCATGTTCGATGACAGTCCCAAGGGGGTCTCTGTGACCGAACCTGTCACAGCCACCCTATGCTAAAAGCCTTCATTACTTTCTATGGGGTCTCATCCTGAGCAGCAGCTCTGGCAATCACAGTATACATTTCATCTGAGACCAGACAGTTTTTTCCTCAGATTAATATGTACAAAATGTAGCTCTGGACTCCTTAAATGCTCTAGAGTGTGTCTGCAACCCCCCAAATCTCCCCCATAGTACCTCTGGATTCAGGCCTCTTTAACTCCTTCAGTTTCTCAAACTTTTTAGTATCCCCTGTCCTTTGGACATCTTTGCATAGTAGTGCTCTTGGGTTGCTTGTTTGGACAGCTAGATTAGGCACAGATTTCCCCACATAGGTCACCATTCCAAGGAATCTTTGTATTCTTTGCTAGTCTTTTGGGGCAGACATCCTGGTGATGACATTAACCTTACTGTGATCTTCCTGTACAACTTGCAGTGTTAACTTGTCTCCCAGATATGGTATTTGCATTGCACAGAATTTTCATTTTTATTTAAGCATTCCAAAACTTTCCAGCCCGGAGCCACTGGTATTAGTCTCCTACTATTTTTCCCCAGATCAAAAAGTCATCAATGTAAACTTTAGCATCCTCTATACCATCCAAAGTCTGTTGTATTTTTCCAGTGAAACCTTAAGTAGCAAACACAACCTAAATAGCAGTGTGTAGAAACAGTGTCTCCAAAAGGGCACGTTGAATGTGTATAAATGTGTGCTCTGGATTTTTTTGAGCCTGGCACCTGCCAGGCCCCTGCTGATGCATCAAGCATAGAAAATTCAATGGCAAAAAACTATAGTATCGCAGAGTTGAGGTGACTTGGTGGTATGTTGTCCCCTTGCAAAACACTGAGCTGAGAAAAACTCAAACTTCTGAAAACCAGGAAATGCACAGTTAAGGATTCCCTCTTTCAGCAATGCCCCAATACATCCCATTAGTACACACACATACCTTTACGCTGCCAACCCCACAGGTATGGAAATGTACAAGCCCTTCACATCCTTTTATAGCCCATTCACACTCACCCATACAATTCCATCCAATATTATTCAAGGACAGAATAGGGGAGTGGGGAAAAAGGTTGCCCATGCCCCCTTTCCTCGGGTCCCCTGGAGCTGGCAGTAGCCAATGGGAACCATCTGCATACACTCCAGGTCCAGTCAGTGTGTTAGGTGTACCTACACTAAATGGAGGAGGCAGTAGTTGGGACTGTTTGGTAAAGGTGTCTTTGATATGAGCGTGGCCGTAGCAAATTCACAGTCCATTTTCATAAATTTCAGTCATAGCATTCTAAAAATGTTGAATTTCATGGTTTCTGATATTTAAATAACAGATTTCTTGGTGTTGTAATAAAGCATAAATATGTATTTAAAAATGGCAAAATATAAACATGTAAAGCCCATGATGACCTCCACCCCCCCATACCAGGCCATCCTTATTTCTGTGCTGCTGGTGGTGGTGGCTCTGCCTTCAGAGCTGGGTGGCCACAGAGCGGCAGCTGCTAGCCAGCTCCCCGGCTCTGTGGAGAGTGCTACCACTAGCAGCCGTGCAGAAGTAAGGGTGACATGGTATGGTATTGCTACCCTTACTTCTGCGCTGTTGCTGACGGCAGCACAGTCTTCAGAGCTGGGCACCTGGCCGGTAGCTGCCGCTCTCTGGCCGCCCAGCTCTGAAGGCAGTGCAGAAGGGTGGCAATATCACGACCACCCTACAATAGCCTACTGACCCCCTTTTGGGTCAGAACCCCCAGCTGGAGGAACGCTGCTATAGGGTAAAAGTACATAAATATCAGATTTCATGGGGGAGACCAGATTTTACAGTCTGTGACAAGTTTTTCACGGCCATGAATGTGATAGGGCCCTAGATGGGGATGTGTGCGGATTTCTTTGAGCTGTGTGACAGAGCTGTGATTATGATCTGAGGAGATTTGTGGTTTACACCCTCTAATGTGTGTGAGCAAAGGGAGAAGCTGCATGTGTACCTTCAGGATCCAGTATGCATCATTTCAATGCAGAATTGTGTACATTGTACAATTAGCAGGGCATAGGATTTATTACAAAGGATGTTGTCAATAGCAAGCAGTCTAGTCATTTATTGTCTGCATGCACTCCAGGTAAAGTGAGTGTGTTCTGTGTCAGGTACTGAGTAGTGGAGGCAGTGGTTAGCTCTGCTTGGTGGAGGTGTGTTTGCAAGATCTGTGGATTACTTTGAGGTATGTGACAGGGCTGTGACTGTGATCTGAGGAGATCTATGTTTTGCACTTCACATGTGACAGAAAAGAAGAGATGCACATGTACTTTCAGTATGCAGTAAGCATAATTTCTAAATGCAGAATTGTGTAGGCTATGTTGGTAGCAGGGCACAGAGCTTTTATTACAAAGGTTGTTGTCAGCAGTGAGGTGGAATATGAGAGGATTCTAATCCTCTAATGATGGTTAAGTGAAAATGTAGGGCTGAGATGGTATCCTTTAAATAAGTGCAAGGGGGTTGTAAAGGCTGTGAAGTGGTTCTTAAATTGTACACGTGGTATTCTTTCTGGGGAGTTGGCTAAGTGGGTCAGGGAGTATACGTCAGGATCTGGAACCTCCTGAATCTTATAGTGCCAAGGGCCAATGTGATTATGTGCACACTGAGACAATGTTTGAAGAGGGCAGAAGGAAAGTGGCATGGGCAATCTTTCCCCCCCTTTTTCTCCTTTAATAATGTTAGATGGAATCCTATGGGCAAGAGGGAATGGGATGTTAAAGGAGGTGGAAAGCTTGTGCATTTCGGCAACTATGGGGTTGGCAGAGTGAAGGTGTGTGTGTTTGAGACATATTGGGGCATTGCTGAAAGAGGGCAGAGGTACAGTTGCATGAGCCTTTACACAGAAGTTGTGATACAAACTTAACTACAGTGGTGCAGTCCCTGCCCCAAAGAGCACACAACCAAGTGAATTGGTGGATGGGAGCAGGGTTTGTGCATGAGCTGGGGTGCACTGGCAGAGCTGTGAGGTACAGGAAGGTGGGAGTTCAGGGGGCTTGGGGTGCACACTGGTAGAGCTGTGGTGTGCAGGAAGGTTGGCATGCACAGGCAGAACTGGGAGGTGCAGGGGATTGGTGTGCACAGGCAGAGCTGGGTGTGCAAAGCCTCCCACCCCTTCCATTCATCCCCACAATCCCTCTCTCCTTGCTACAGTCCCAAACCCCTCCTCTCAGGAAACATTCAGATGTCTAAATTTTTTCTCCCCAAAACTTTGATTACATTTATAATCCCCCCACCCCCATAAAATTGCCATCCAGGACTCACAAATTTTAACAACTTCCAACAATTTATGTCCAAAACTCCTTTTGCTTTAGATGGGAGTTTGTGATAACTTATCCTTAGTTATGTTACTAGACGGATGAGTTCACCGCCATCAATCTGATTCATCCAGTCTTTGGTACCTCTCAGGTTAATAGTTTGGGGTGGAGGCCTGTAACTCAGGAACCCCTTGGTCAAATGACCCAAAATGTAGATCACTAATGCTATCCCATGAGGCACGCTAAATTTCAAAGAAATCCAATTAACCATTTAGATTTTAGAGCATTTACAAGAGTCAAGCTTTAAAAGCATATAAAATGGTGAGAATGGAAACTTTTTGGCCATTTTTCTGTATCAGCACATAAACACTGTAAAATTTACTTTTTCTTAAATACCATTCTCAATGTGGGTCCCCCAAAGATTTATTTGGTGCCATGGACTATCTTGGGTAAAACTTGACAGATTGAGACCATTTTGACCCATGTCACATCAATAGTTCGACCTCTAGCTCTTTGCAAAAATAAAATAAAATGAAATCTCGAAACTCTTTGGAAAAAAAATCAATTTTTTCCTGGCTTATATCTTTCCAACCTCTGCATCAAGTCACCCCAAATTGGGTCACTAACCTTAGCCTGCACCCTTCTGAGGCACATCGAATTTCAAAGGAATCCAACTAAGCATGTCAATTTTAGAGGACTTAGAAAGGTCAGCCTTTAAACAGAAGTCATGTTGCAACCTTAACTATACTGGCCCTGCTGAGCTGCTATATTCTGCATCAGCCATCTCCCCAAAAATGTCTCCCTTAGTGGTAGTGGAAAATGTTCTCTTTTTACATATTAATTTCTTTTGGGCCTATACATAAAGGAAGCATTCCACCCACACATACAATGTCCAATGAGTGTACTGTGTTGGTTCTTCCACTTTTATTCCCAGACCAATGAACCTATCCAGCACCTCTTTTAGCCATTGCCTTAACAGGAGGGAAACTTTCCTAGGGGCGTGGTTTGGAGACAGTTGGGCTTTTCAGCTCTATTCTATACTCTGACAAGAGCTTCTCTATGCCCTGGAAGATGTCCTCAAAAGCTTCCTCAATTGTTTTAGTCCCTTGCCCCTTCAAAGAGTGCACCCTCTTGATGAGACCAAAGGGTGACATGCTTTTCACCCAATAATGGGTGCTTTTTTTCCCTGGCACTATCACAGATTATGTCTTTTGGTTCATGAATGGGAGCTCCAGGACTCCATCTTCTGCAACATCTTCCAGACAATACAACCTGTTTCCTTCTATTCGACAACTGGCCCCTCAGTAAGACCATAACCTTGTTTTGAACACCCAAAGGAAACCCCCCTTCAAACTGACGGTGATCACCTCCCTCCTCCACCTCTCCCTCAAAATTTCTTTTCTAATTGCCATCACCTCAGCAAGGCAAATGTAGGAGCTGGGAGCACTTATGGTAGACCCACAACATACACCCACTTTCTACAAAGACAAGGCTATAATATGTACCTATCCTCATTTTTTCTCAAAGGTCTCCTTGGAACATAACATTAACCACAAAATTCACCTACCAGTTTTTTACCCAAAACATCCATGCCTCCAGAGAAGAATCAAGCCTTCATTCTTTGGATGTCAGGAGGGCCCTTGCCTTCTACCTGGACAGGACTAAACCATTCCGTGCCTCTCCTAGACTATTTGTATCAATCACACATAGAATGAAGGGCCAACTGATTTCCACACAAAGGCTGTCCCAGGTGGGTTTTGGGTTGTAACAGGACTTGTTACAAGAATGCAGGGATACACCCCCGTCAAGGAGTGACAGCACATTCTACTAGAGCTCAGTCCACAAGATGTTCCCATAGCAGAGATCTGTAGGTTTGCTACTTGGTTTTCAATCCCTACCTTTGCCAAATGCTATGCCATCTTACCTGCTTCCAGAGATTTTATTGCCTTTGGTAATGTAATCCTTCGAACTGTCCAGGTCTTACTTCCTCAGCATCCACCTCTTCACTGAGTTACTGCTCGGGGGTCTCCTACAGTGGAGCATCCATCAGGATGTATACTCAAAGGAGATATGACTTACTACTTTGCTGTGCAGTTAGGCTTCATGGTCGAGAGGAAACTGAGTGGCGGCGGGCTTCCACCTTCCTATATGCCCTTGTTCAGAACATTGAGGTGAGGTGCTGTTCTGTGCAGGCCTGCGAATGCTACTTTGCAATCTCTAGTCAAAAGCACATAGGTCCATGCGCATCCTACAGTGGAGCACCCTCGGGAACAAAACATTTTGAAGAACTCAAGTTACTGTAAGGTAAGTAACCTCTCCATCTGGTTAAGTTGGAGCACGTCTTTTAGAGACATCAAATTTTGATTTAAAGACTTCAAGTGAGAGAGGACCCACTACATCCATAGGTAAGTTGTTACAAAGGTTATGCTTGCTGTTAAAAATTGTGCACCTTATTTCTAGTCTGAATTCATCTATCTTCAGTCTCCAGTTACTTGGTCTCTGTGTTGAGATTGCTAACAAGGGGACATGCTAGTTCCTGTTGGGCTGGTGGCTAGATGGTCAAACAGCCATCAGATTGTAGCAACTGAAGAAGGCTAGAGTCAAACCAGCATGTTAGAGGTTAAAAGCTCCATACCCTATTACCTGTCTTCCCAGGGAGAACTTGTATATAACAAATGACACTAGTTTTGAAGAGGTGACCAGAGAAGACTCACTTTTATTAGACATCAGGAAGCCTTTTGACATAGCACCATATAAATGTATTAGAGGTTAATTACATCATGCTCTTGATGGTGAAATCTTAAAATGGAGAAAGAACTGGGTTAATAACCAAAGTGAGAGGGAGCAGTGATGAATGACTACAGATCCGATAGCAGGGAAGTGGGACTGCTACAGAGACTGGTGTTTGAGAGTGTCTTCTTTACATTATTTATCTGGGGAAAGGCACATGCAGCAAAATGTACCTATTTGCAGAAGGGGCATAAAGAACCAGAGATTTTTTTTGCATAGGCCAGATAAAATGGGTTTGTTCAAAAAGTAAATATGTGAAGAAAGCCTGGAATGCCTGACGCTCAAGAGAGGCCTGTTTGTGGTTATACACTGGAGAAATTGTTCAAGAACAGTTTATCCTTATGAAAATACTACCCCGATAAGGTCAGCGAAAGTGTGTGATTTCTGCCTTGCCTGTAAGGCAAATGTTCAAACGGCCTCTGGGAGGGAAGGTGTCATTTGGATTGCCGTATCTGGTGGCTTAGGACAGTTTCTGAATGTTTTGCTTTTGAACCAACCATATTTTGTTCTTAACAATTACCCCCCACCCCTTTCACCCTCTGATAAACTATAAGGGCCAAATTCAGAGATGGGTTATATGGGGTGTAAGTTGCAAATTGGTAAGATGGTCTAAAAAAGTCCAACTTGATGATGTAATTTACACACTAAGGGGCTGAAGCATGGGTGTGAATTACACGAACGTATTTGTAACCTAGCAGCTTGGCATACTACCGCTTCTATGGAGCTTTAATAGTAGCTGGGATTTTACTATGCCCCAGGTGGTATTGGAGGTGGCGGGGAGGGTTAGGTATGTGGATCAGGTTTGTGGATCCACGTAGCGGTGGATCAACTAGGCACTCCTTAGCACTGCCCTTACCATGCCACCAAACCAGACATGCCAAACCCGTGAAAAAAATGCAGAAATTGAGCTTGTTTTTGGCTTAATTGGCTTGTGAGTTGCTTGTTGGCTAGTTTTTGGCTTGTTGCTTGTTGTAGCTTGTTGCTGCTGCTGCTGCTTCTTTTTTTTTTTTTTTTTTTTTTTTTTTGATTGTCTCCCGGCAAGGGGGGGGCAAACGGGAAGCAGGGCCAAGGTGGGAGAGAGTCAAGGGTGCACAGTGGGCCCACCACAGTCCCAGACTGCATGCTGGGGGGATCTAAGGGACTGGCTTGTTTTGGCCTTGTTTTGAAATGCGATTAGCTTGATTTTTGGCTTATTGTGAAAGTCGGGGTGCTTATTTACCGCGTGAAAGTTGACAACTGTGCACCAAACTCCTCGGAATCCCCCTGCACTGCCTGCCTGTGCTGCACAATTGAATCATGGCCATTTTGATGAGCCAAGAGCTCTTTAGAGGTTTTGTTCCTATCTGCAGGTTCAGCCTAGTCACTTGTCCAATTCAGAGCAAGATCTTCATATTCACAAGGACTAGAAACTAACTATTTTAAAATGAAAGCTTAAATTCTGCAGAAACCGTGGGGCCTCTAGAGCAACATGAACTGGCTCAGTCCTGCTCTTTTCATTAACCTTTTCCAAAATGCCTCATAGGGCTGATTTTACCCTTTGTGAGGCCAGAGGCCCCCCAAAACACTGGGGCCTGTTACAGGAACAGCCCCTTTCAGTACATCTAACAATGTACCTAGGGAACTGGACTGATAGGGGAGAAAGGGGCTAAAAGAGCAGTATGAAAGGGTCTCCTGGTGGATATTAAGACGTCTCTAGTTAAAAAAGACACTTTTCATTGTCCCTGCCCTGGCCTTTGAACTACTCCTTTCCCAAGGAAGGAGTCCCCTTCTTGGCAGAAATTTGGAAGTTCTTAAGATGCACAACTTCTGCTGTAACTTTCCCTTGTGTAAACTTTCCCAGCAAAAGGAGCATTTGACCCTGGTAGACCTAAACAATCACTTTTACATTCCAAAAACACTTTATTGTTCCATCCTTTGAAAATTTGTAAAAGGACTTTGGCCTGGATGCTTTCTCGGCATTGGTGCGCAGTGCACCAGCTTTGATCCAGGAGATGCCAAGGAAGGACTCTGAGGTAAAAGACCCTCGGCTCTGGCACTGAAGACCACAGCATGGGAGCAGTCACGGCACTGATCACAGTCTCCTGTGCCAAGGAAGAAGCACAGGAAGACGGACAGGGGGCGCTCCCTGTCCCAAACAGCGGAATGAGAGCTGCCCAAGGGAGGGTGACCTGTGCAGTACCACACCTCCCCTCCTGCTCAACAGCCAGCGCTGTCGACTCCGGACTCACAGGAGGGGCCGTTGAGTCTGGTACCACCGGAGGAGGCCCAGGTGGAGTATTTAGACCTTCCTTCACACCTGAGACTTACGAGGTGGCCCAGGACCTGATAACTCTGACAGGTCTGCACTCTTCCGATCACAGTGACAGTGCACCGGCCGAGGATCCAGGCAACACAGAGGCCATCTATGCAGCCCAGGGGAAAGCCAGCTATGACTTGGCACTGATCTCCATCTCCCCAGCACTGACTGGCACAGCGCTGCCATTGTCTCCACGCGCAGACTCCTCGGAGTCTGAATCAGAGATGGATTCCCATGTGTCTCAGAGAACTGACACTGTAGCTGCTGACACTCACAGACTGTGGGGATGATGCAGACCTTTCCCCCGGTGCCATGCCCAGCATAATGGCAGGTACCAGCCCAGATGCCAGCACAGTGGCCCTTCTGGACCCAATGGGCTTACCATTAGTCCCAGGGGTCTGTCTCGGGATGCTCCTTCTCGGTTGCATCCGAGAGAAGGACTGCGTCCAGGGCCAGGGATCTCTTTTGAGCATCAGCCACTGGTACCGCCGCTAGCGTCACCATCGGTACCGTGCCTGCCACTGACAGCAGGACCAGCATGGCATCTGGCACAGACCTCCCACCTTCAACTCCTGAGGCAGGTCGCTCAGAACCTTGGGATACAGATGGAAGAGGTCACCGAGGTGTCAGACCCAATGGTGGACATTTTATCCCCAGCAGGACCCACCAGGTTGGCTCCAGACTTGTTGGTGGGTGCAGCTGTCAGAGGGAGAGGCAAGGGCAGCAAGGGCCTACCCCTCGAGCTAAGGATGTGAAGAAGCTGGATCTCTTCAGGAGGAAGATGTACTCCAACGGAGAGCTCCGGCTTCAGATTGGAAACCAGTAGGTGATCCTTAGCTGATATAACTTTAAATCATGGGATGCAATATCCACATTTTCAGACCTTGTCCTGCCAGACTCTAAGCCGGAATTCTCAGCTCTCATGGATGAGGGCAAGACAGTCGCCAGGACATCACTGCAAATGGTGTTAGACTCGGTGGACTCTGCAATGCGAGCTATGTCTTCAGGCATCGCAATGCGCCGTTGCTCATGGCTGCAGGCCAGGTCGTCCCCGGGGAGGTCCAACAGTCTATCCAGGATCTCCCGTTCGAGGGCACCACATTATTTTCTGAGAAAACTGACTTGAGACTCCACAGTTTGACAGACCCTTGAGCCACTCTGAGATCGCTGGAGCTGCACACTCCTGCCACCCAGCATAGACAATTTAGGCCTCAGCCCACATCCTGACTATATCAGGGGCAGTCTGGACAGGACCAGAACTGCAGACGACCCAGAAATCAAAACAGCCATCGCCAACCCCAACCCCTGAACAACCGGTGATCTGCGTCGTCCAGGCAACCACCGGGTCCTAGGCAAACCTTTTGAGGATGTGCCCAAGGGCATTTATACCAACCTACCAACTGGATCCTTCTTTCCCCTTTTCGGCACGTCTATCCCATTTCTACTGGGCGTGGTCCCAAATCACCTCAAAGCGTTGGGTCCTCCTCATGGTAGAAATGGGATATTCCCTTTAATTCTCTTTGCGCCCCTCCTTCCATCCCCCTTCTCGGTCCCTCTTCAGGGACCCTTTTCACGTCTAATCCAGGAGGTGCAAATCCTCCTATCAATGGGGGCTGGGGAGGAGGTTCCATTGGAGCTCAGGGGAAAGGGGTTTTACTCCCAGTATTTCCTAATACCGAACGCAAAAGGGGGCATCAGACCCATCTTGGACTTGCGCAATCTCAATAGGTTCATGAAGAAACTAAAGTTTCATATGGTCTCTTTGGCCACTATTAACCCTTCCCTGGATCCAGGAGATTGGTATGCCGCCCTCGACTTGAAGGACACATATTTCCACATTTCCATATTCCTGCCCCAGGGGTGCCCCCAACTACAAACCTTAGGAAGCGCCTACTACCAATTTACAGTGCTGCCGTTCGGCCTATCATCAGCACCTCAGGTGTTCACCAAATGTATGTCGGTCATGGTCGCCATTCTGCAGAAAAGGCAGGTTCGGGTATTCCCATACCTAGACGACTAGCTAGTCAAGGGCCGCTTCAGGACACAAGTGGATTAACAGGTCACCCTCATAAGATGCACTGTAGATGCATTGGGCCTTCTCCTAAACATTCAAAAATCAACCCTCACCCCTACTACAGAGAATAGAGTTCATAGGGGTGGTGCTAGACTCGAGACAGGCCAGAACGTTCCTACCTCAGTCCCGCTTCCCGGCCATTCACGACGTCATACAGGACCTCAGATGAACCTATAACCATGGTACGGAGTTGCTTGAAACCCCTAGGACACGTGGCATCTTGCATGTATGTAGTGCAACACGCAAGGGTCAGACTTAGACCTCTCAAGGCTTGGTTAGCATCTGTGTATCGACCTAGCAGGCACAGCCTAGACAAGGTAGTTACCCTTCTACTGGGGGTTCTCAAGTCTCTTCAGTGGTGGCTCAACCCGCACTTGATGTGTTCAGGGATCGCATTTTCCAAACCCCACCCCTCACTAGGTCTGACCACCGATACCTTGGCCATGGAGTGGGGGATGCACTTTGGAGAGCACAGAACTCAGGGCCTCTGGTCGCCGGAGGAACTGATGTGTCACATCAACATCAGGGAGCTCAGGGCAGTCCTGCTCGCATGTCAGACTTTTTGGCCTTTTCTGGAGGGTATAAGTCCAGACAGACAATACAACAGCAATGTTTTATATCAACAGATGTCAGGGAGCCTTCAAGCTCTGGGAGTTCTGCATAGCACACTAGATACTCTTGGAAGCATCCTATTGTCCTGGGTCTCAGAACCAGCTAGCAGACCTTCTCAGCAGGTCTTTTCACGATCATGAGTGGTCTATTCGCCCAGACATAAGCAATATCTTCCAATGCTGTGGCATTCCCCAGATCAATCTGTTCGCCACAAGGGGCAACAGGAAATGCCTGCAATTCTGCTCCTTCCTGAACCACAGCCCGGGCTCATTTGCAGATGTGTTTCTTCTTCCATGAAAGGACAACCTCTTCTACGCATTCCCTCCTATTCCGCTGGTTTACAAGGTCCTTCTCAAGATCCGGAGCAACAGAACCTCTGTGATCCTGGTGGCACCAGCCTGGCCACATCAGCACTGGTATACCATGCTACTGGAGATGTCAGCGGATACTCCAATCACTCTACAATTTAGTTCCAGACCTCATCACTCAACATCACAGCCATCTTCAACATCCCGATCTCTAATCTCTCCACCTCACGGCTTGGAAGCTGCGTCGTTAAACCCACTAGAGCTCTCATGCGCAGACCCCATTAGGGAGGTTCTTTTGGGTAGCAGAAAACCATCAACCAGAGCTACTTACCTGGCCAAGTGGAAAAGATTTGTTGTTTGGTGCTCGCAGAGCCGTATCCCTCCAACACAATCATCCGTTCCCTTTATCTTGGGAGGGGGATCAGGGCTCCTAAACTTGGAACAGCAGGGCTTGTCTCACTCCTCGATAAAGGTTCACCTGGCTACCATCTCAGCTTTTCACCCAGGAGAACATGGCCACTCCATCTTCACTAACGAAATGGTGCAACAGTTCCTCAAAGGATTGGACAGACTGTATCCTCAGAGCCGGTGGCCCACCCTAGCTTGGGACCTTAACCTGGTAGTCTCGAGGCTGATGGGGACCCCCGTCCAAGTTCCTAGCGACATGCTCACTCTCTCCATCTCTCTCTCTCTCTCCCCTATAAGGTGGCTTTCTTGGTTGCAGTAATGTCAGGCAGGAGGGTGTCCGACCTCAAGGCCCTCACATCTGACCCTCCATATACCACCTTTTACAAGAACAAGGTGCAGCTGAAACCTCACCTGGCATTCCACCCGAAGGTGGTCTCACATTTCCATGCCAAGCAAGACCTATTCCCTTCAGTCTCTTTCCCAAAGCCTCATGCCTATAGCCACGAGCAGAGACTCCGCTCCCTGGCCGTGCGGCATGCACTGGCTTTTTATATTGAATGAACTAAGCCATTCTGCAAGTTGAACCAGCTGTTTGTTGTGGTGGCAGACAGGATGAAGGGCGCCCCGGTGTCCACGCAAAGGATATCATCATGGATCACGTCCTGTACCCAGGCAAGTTACAACCTGGCAAAGGTCCCTGTCCCCGTTCTGACTACGCACTCCACCAGAGCTCAGGCATCCTCAGCAGCCTTCCTGGCCCACGTCCCGATCCAGGAGATATGTCCCTTCCAAACCTGAGATTCTATGATTCTATGATTCTATGAAGAGCGGCAATGTGGTCCTTGGTTCACGCCTTCACTTCCCATTACGCCATCACTCAGCATGCCAGGGATGATGCAGTGTTCGGCAGGGCTGTGCTTCAGTCAGTGATTCTATGAACTCTGACCCTACCTCCTAGGTAAGGCTTGGGAGTCACCTAATTGGAATCAGTATGAGCAAGCCCTCGAAGAAGAAAAAACGGTTACCTACTTTCTCATAACTGTTCTTAGAGATGTGTTGCTCATATCCATTCCAAACCCGCCTTCTCCTCTGTCGGAGTATCCCACAAGGAGGAACTGGAGGGCCTTATATGTGGCACCATGAAGGTGCAACTCCAGGGGGCTCCCAGCTGACCCGACAGGTGCTGCTAGGGCAGGGGGGGGCAAACCTTTTGGTCTGAGAGCCACATCGGGGAATAGAAATTGTATGGTGGGCCATGAATGCTCACAAAATTGCAGTTGGGGTGTGGGATGGGGTGAGGGCTCTGGTTGGGGGTGCAGGGTGGGGCTGGGGATGAGGAGTTTGGGGTGTAGGAGGGCGTTCCAGGCTGGGATTGAGGGGTTTGGAGAGCGGGAAGGGGATCAGGGCTGGGGCAGGGTGTTGGGGCAGGGGGAGAGGCTCAGGGGTGCAGGCTCCGACCAGCGCTTACCTCAAGCGGCTCTCAGAAGCAGCGACATGTCCCTTCTACGGCTCCTACACAGAGGCACAGCCAGGAGGCTCTACACACTGCCCCATCCACAGGCACCGCCCCTGTAACTCCCATTGGAGTGCTGGAGGGGGCATTGGAGCACGTAGGAGCCGGAGCGGGGCCATGCTGCGGTTTCTGGGAGCCGTGTGGCGCGGCCCCAACCCAGCGCCCCGGCCGAGTGCTGCCCTGGCAGGAGTGGGGCCGAGCTGCACGGTGCAGCCCCTGACCCCGCTCCCCAGCAGGAGATCGCAGGCCAGCTTAAAATGGCTCCGGCCCATGTGCCATAATTTGCCCACCCCTGTGCTAGGGAAAAACCTTCCGGCAACTGTGCACGCGGTGCGCACACACCTAATTGGAATGAATATGAGCAACACATCTTGAAGAACAACAGTTACGAGAAGGTAAGCAACTTTTTTTTTCTCCGTCTGGTGAACAGGCTCTGAAATTCTGTGAGATACTCTTAACCAGACTTTCCTTGCCAATAATACTCCACCACTGCCACCTTGTGGACATACGTATTGTAGCATCTGAGAGATCTGTATTTTGTTGTACATAGGTGGGATGTTAGAACTAAATGGCAGGAAAACCATCTACAGAGGTTTACTTTCAAAGAGTTTCTTTTCTGTATAAGACTTTACACAGCTGCTGCTGACTTGGCTAGGAGGAGGCTCAGCTTGGCCCTGATCTTGTTCTTTTTACTATTGCCATACTCAGGGCCAGATTAACTTTTTGTGGGCCTGGAGCCAAACATATTTGTGGGCCCCCCTGGGGAATGAAGGGGCCAGGGGCAAGAGCAGAGCAGGTAGAGCAGATTTTATTTAAATCACTCATCAGGAAGACTCGATTTAATCATGGTTTTCTACATAAAAGTGCAATCTTGTTGGTTATTATAACCTTAATACATATTCTTCACAACTCAGAGATAGATGTAGGTTTCATTTTTAGAAGGTACACGCTATACATTTTTTAAAGGTGATTTATTCTGAAAACTTTTCAGATGAGTTTTACAGCTCTATCAGAAAATGAATGATTGTTTGGTTATTTCATTTACCAAAGATAATTAAAGCAGATATTTATGAAGTCACTGGGAGGTGAACTATCTCCAGTTTAACAGGTTAATCATTAATATTTGGATGATTTTCTTGCCAGGCTGTATTAGGAGGAGAACATCACCAGACAGATATTTAAATTGTTTTATTTAACTAAAACAACAACATTAAGTATTCTGGATTTTTTTCTTCAACAGCAAACATAATATTTTAACAAAAAAGCATATAGCCCTCGCTTCTCACATTTATCTCCAGACTTCTTCTCTTTGTCCAGATCTGTTCCGCCCCCAAGAATCTTCTATTCATTGAACTTTCTGAAACTTTTCACTTTTAGAGAGAGGTAGGGGATTGACTCTATGTACACAAATTTGCAAAGGGACAATAGAGTTGAGATCTGTTATTTCTCACCTCTATATAATATTTATTGAAATATTTTTGCTGTTAACAAGCATGTTACCTCTGGAGACACAAATCCACAGTTTGAGAACTGCAAAACTAAGCATCTCTGATGGTATCTTCTAGACTGAGCACTGAGTCCCATTGGGTAGATAGAAAGATTAACCTAAATAATCTATACAGAAGCCTGTGGAATCCCATACGATTGGGTCCCTAATCCATGAACTATTGGAACTCATTTACAAAACTTTTCTTAAACATTACATGAATATATTGCCTCCCCCCGACCTGCCTAAGGCTCTGGGAAGGAGTTTGGGTGGGGGAGGAGGTCTGGGGTAGGGGATTGGGCTTCAGGCTCTGGGAAGGAGTTTGGGTGCAGAAGGGGTGAGAGGTTGGGCTCTGGGAGGGAGTTTGGGTCGGGGAGGGAGTCTGGGGGTGCAGGCTATGGGATGGAGTTTAGGTGCTGGATGCAGGCTCTGGGCTGCGGGAGGCAGTGTGGGTGCAGGCTCTGGGAGGGAGAAAGGGAGAGGGGTGCAGGCTCTGGGAGGGAATTTGGGGCAGGAGGGGGTGTGTGGGAAGGGGATGCAGGCTCTAGGAGAGAGATTGGGGGGAGGGGGTTGGGGTGCAGGCTCTGGGAGAGGGTCGGGGTGTGTGGCACTTACCTGAGGCTCCAAGGTGGGGCGGGCCAAGCCAGGCTGCATCCGCACGCTGCCACCCCCACGGACCGCCCCCACAGCTGCCCATTGGCTGCAGGAGCACTCGGGGCGGGGGCAGTGCGTGGAGGCACTGCCCTGCCCCGCCCTGAGGCTGCAGGGAGGGGTCAGCAGACATGTGGCGTGAGCAGGCCATTGTAAATTGTCTGGAGGACGCACATGGTGGGGAGCGTCCAGGGGCGGCAGGCGGGGCCAAAGGAGAGACCCTGCCCAAAATTGCTGGAGCCCCGCGGGCCACATTGGGAAGGTTCTTGGGCCACAGATGGCCCACGGGCCGGGAGTTTGAGACCTCTGTTCTAATCTAATAAAAAGGAACCAATATTCACTCTGTGTCTTTAAAAGTTAATTCTCCAATGTTAGAATTTTAGGAGGAAAAATTAATCTAAATTACAAGTTTTACAAAACAAGTGTCTCTTCTCTCCATTTACTAATCAGCGCTAAATAACCTATGCAAAAACCTCTGTAAGGAATTAGACAAGTCCAAATCTACCCACTCCATTCCATTTAATACACATTCTCAAAAACTAAAGCTACTGCAGACTTTTCTCCCTCAGCTCCATAGAACTAATGAAGTCAGATCATTATATTAATAATCAGTTGCCTTTGCCTGAATTAATGGCACTTAGCTAGTCCGCATGAGTGGATGTTAATGTCGTGAAAGACCAAGTTCCTATCAATTAATTAGAGGAATACATCTGTACTCAAGAGAATTAATGGAATTTGATCATCAATATTATTTCAGAATAGTATGGCATGCACAAAAATGGATAGAATGGACACTTTGTGAGGCTGAAAGAGCTTTGGAGCAGCATTTCCATTAAAATTTGACTTCTACTGGACAAAAGCTCTGATTAAGGCTTTATTATTGAAGAAATGGGTTGCTGGTGCTGTGGTGTGGTGGTCCTGTTTGAGTGATGTGCCAATTTCAGAAAGATCACATCTAATATGTGCCTAGGGGGTTGAATGTTTCTCCATCCGTTTAGGTCAGCTAAATTAGGATACAAATTTTTTAAGAAGAGGTTTTCTGGTGAAATTTCTATTGCTTCCTGCTTCCAGTCATCTCAAAATACCTCAGGAATAGCCTTTCAACTCGTTTTCTAGCCCTTCTGCTTCCAGAAGGAACTAGAAAATGCAGACTTGTGAAAATGAAAAAATAAATGACCCTTGTGCAATCACTTAAAGATTCATTTTACATTTTGGACACAAATTGAAGTAGATTTTTATTTTGTCAATCTTTACATCACGGAATTTATTCCTGCTGTTTTGCAGATTGTATATGATGTCAAAAGCCACGCATGGTGCTAGTTTTAGAAGTTCTTGAAGAGGGAAAATGAAGCAAAATGCAGCCAGTTTCCCACCTGTTCTAATGACCTATGTGACTCTGATTTTGTAAAGATTATTTTATATCATAGGTATGAAGATGTTCACACTTGGTTAAGGGCATAGGTATCCTGCAGAATTTCTGAGCGTTGAAAATGTCTGAAGAATAAGAGAGTCTCCTCTATTTCACTTGTTTTTTGCCTGGACAAAAATAAATCAGTAACTGTGCTGCTTTGCATTTATAGGACACAGCAGTCATGGTTTGGCATAAAGCTAAGTAAAATCCAAATTCTTACAATGATCTGCTGTTTTTGAACGCAGATGGACTGTCATATATTATTGTAGCTGTCACGCTGTCTGCAGTGTCTCACCAGGAAACAGGGCAGACACCCCCAACTGGTGGTATAATTTATAATTAGATTTCACCATGCCAGTAACAAATTTGCACTCCTGGATCACTATACTAGTTTTACCATAAAGTCCCCTTAGACTCTCCAGCCCATCCTGCCACACAGACAAACTGGACTTAGTGATAATGGTCACATAAACCAAAAATCACACCACATCAGCTTTCTCCCAGTCCCAAAGGACCAGTCACTTACCCTCAAATCAATTAGTACTCTGGATCTCACATCAAAGACAATGCTGGCAGCCAATTCTCTAGTAAACTAAAGGTTTATTAACCAAGAAAAAGAAATTAGAGTTATTGAGAGGTTAAAGCAGGTACGTTAACAGGTAAGTCAAGGTTTGTAAGTCCAAAATGGCAGCAGAGATTTAGTAATCTGCCAGTTTCCCCAAAGTCTTTTCAGGGCTACCCAGAATAACTTTGGGATCTCTGTTTTCTTGTTCAGTTATTCTGTCCTGTTAGAATCCAAACAGTCCAGAGATAAAGGATCTCTTTGAATCAGTACTTCTAGCTTCTTTTCACAGACAACAAGCTGACAAGTGTCTGTACTTACACAATGGTCAATTGCTTTGCATTTAACACTCCTCTTCATTTCCATTTGATGAATTATGTAATCACAAGGATATACATAATATAAATGACTACCATTACATTATAATAGGAATAGATAAGTGAAAACAACACAAGTAACGTTCCGTTAGTTTTCATGAAGTTCTGACACCTGAATACACTCTTACATTAACACACACTATTTAATTACCAGGCATGCATAACGTAACTATAATGTAATAGTAAACAACAGGCTATAGATAGGTGAAAACAATACAATTAACGTCTCCTTTGAGCTGTTATTAACACACAAGTGAATTGGCCTGAACATATACTAATACATTTAACTCCTTTGATATTCACATATAAATGAATTGGCCTATAGCGATGGCCTGAGCTGGTCTGTCCATGTGACAGTAGCTATTAAGAATGACATGCCAAAGATATAAGGAAGGAATAGGAGCCAAGAAACTAAGTTAAAAGCAGATCCTTTGATTGCAGGAAGAATAAGAGATTCACATTGAACTAAATCTGACATAGCCCAATCATATCTTGCCATGCTTGCGTCTGTGTGTGTGTGTGTGTGTATAGCATAAGCATACTTTGAAAATGATATTAAGCAACTATTCTTAAGTCTCTTAAAGGAGTAGCCTTTTAAAAATGCTTAGTTTACTTTGAACAGCTAATCAGATTATGTTTATAAACATGTTGGACTTTAAATGGAAACTGACAAAGCTCCCAGCAACAATGCTCCAGCTTCTGGCAAGTCTACATATCAGCTTCTTGCTTTAAATGAACCTGCCTGAGGATCCAGTGTTAGGGCTTGTTGGGCTGCGCAGGCCATATGGTCATTATAACTGTGGATAGAAGTGGCCCAGGTTGTTTTGCCATGGGGACTATTTTTAAGCAGTTGTTGGGCGCACTGAAGAGCTACTTAGGGATGGTCACTTAGCGTGGGTGGACACTCGTACGGATTGAATTAAGTCTGTGTGTTTGTAATATACAGTTAAGAATGAAGTTACAATTGCACAAAAGTTAAGACATTCAAAGTTAAGGTTCTCATAGCACCCTTACCTCTGCCCTTAACAGTCAGAAAAGTGGGTTGCCTCATACCAACAGAACACAGCATAACAAATATACTATATAGACTTTGAGAAGAATTTGACAGGAAGGATTATAAGTTCAATACCAAACTCATAAGTCATATGTACAGATATAATTAATCTTTACTATGTGTCTTTCTCATACTAACCACTTACTGCTGATGTATGTGTGGACTCATCTCTTTAAGTGCTTGTGGTTTTGTCCGAACATCAGTGCTTCAAGTGTGCTCTATTTGATATGTTCATCAGCACCAGAAGGGCATTTTATCCTGCATACTAGATACGTCAGGCAGCAAACCAATGTCCTATGCATGCTATTTTAAAACATTTGAAATGTTATTTCCAGACCACGTTTATTTAAACACGGCAAGCATTTTGATTCAGCATGGCACAGGTGTGACGCTTAAAGTTTAAAATAAAGTTGATCTGTATGAGCGTAAAATATGCAGCTGAGAACTGTCTTAGTTGGAAAAATAAAAAATGTTCCCACCCTAAAATAACTCAAAAACAGCACCATGGATTTGTATTTAATTTTCCAAACACTGAGCATGAGAAATTTTCAGCCCTCCCCTCCCCTCCCAGGTCATTTCTGAAAGAGCTATAAGGAACTGGAAATTACAGAATAGCATGGTAGTTACATCTCATTGGTAACCAGAGCATTACTGCCAAAGCAATAATAAACCCACAGCCACCTACTATAAGCTAGTTTGTATTTCAGAGGTGTAATGACAGCAGCAGAAAGCTGAAATAATGACTGACCCAGCTTTCCATGCTGTTAAGTTGTATTAAAAAAAAAAAAAGGCTAGCTCAATTTTACTAGGTCTAAAAAGTCAGTGTGTAGACAGTGCTAATTGGTCTTGTAATCCCATAGGCTTCCGTCAGTTAAAATAGTTTTGCTGCCATTTATGCGTAACCTGTATGCATGGGCAGTGCGTGACTCTTACATTTGAGGAGGCTGGGCCTGAGGGCCTGAAGCTCCCTAGAAGTAGGGGCGGCCACCAGGGCCCAGACTGTGGTCCTGCCCCCTGCTCTGCCCTGAGGCCTGCCCCCGCTTTGCCTCCTCCCCATGAGGCCCTGCTCACACTCCATCTAAGGCCCCACTCCCGCTTGGCCCCCCCCCCGCACCTGCCGCCTCTCTGCTCCCTTCCCCCGAGTGGCCCCCCCCCCGCCCACCATCCACACCTCTCTGTCTCTCAAGGGGCAAAGAGGTGGGAGCAGGGGGCCGTGGAGTTAATTGGCGAAGACGCACGGGTGGGTGGGGGGGTATAGGGGAATAGGTGGAGTGAGTGCAGGGCCTCGGGGGGGGAAGAGGCAGACGGGGTGGGAAGAGGAGCAGTGTGGGCAGGGCTACCGGGGAAGAGCGGGCTGCAGGAGCGGGGTTTTGGGGCGGAACGTGGGCAAGGCCACAGGCGCCTTTTCGGCAGTGGTGCTCCAAAGACGGCAGGCTGGTGGTGTGCCTCCAAAGGGAGGTGCGCCGCATCCTGTTTGTGGAGGCTTAGCCTCCCCTGGCCTATACCTGCTGCCCATGCCTACACGCTGCTTTCTATCTTAAAAGCTGTGTTTCAAACTCTGGTTTTGAAGTATTTAAAGGGCCTCTCTTTAACACCTATTACTACAAGTGTTGTTTTCAGTTGTTCCAGTATCCACCACTGCTATTAAATTAACATCTATATCTTACTGTCTTTCTCTCTCCCTTTGCTGTGATCGCTTCCAGTCATTTAAGGGGCACTTCTCATTAGATTGGTGGTTTCCAAACTTTTTTTTGTTAAGCCCCTTTGGAGATTCATGTCCCCTGCATGCCCCAGCTCTCTCTAAGGAGGCCTGGGCTGGAAGGATGCAGTATCTGTGGGAGCACTGGGAGGAAGGTACGCACTATGAGGAAGTCGAAGAAGCCTTCCGTTCCCTACTGGAGCAGGAGAGGAGCAGAAGGCTGCATCCCATGAGCATCTGCCCTCTTCCAAGACAAAGTCCAGTTGAATTGGGCTTGTTTTTTTTTTTGTTTTTTTAAAGCCGCTTTAATATTTTGAGGTGAAGGATTGTTTTATTTGAAGGTCGCCTATTTGGGTGGGGTTTTTTTTGTCATAGGTGTCTTGAACACAAAGTTATAGTTTAAAAATGGCTGTAGGAGTATTTTTAGTGATTGACGGGAGGGTCAATGTACATGTGAATCTTTAGCATTTTAGAATCCTCCTATCCCCACTCTGTCAATTAAGAAAACACACCAAAATTTGTGAACTTTCTGGCCTGCCCACTGGACATAGCCTATGCTCCAATTTTTTGTCCCATACCAGGCTATGCTTCAACTGTTCAGCATGGGAATGTATCACAGTGAGGCAACAGAAACCACTGAGGATGGAGAGAGCGAGGATGATCTTTTTAACAATGTAAGGACACATAATTATTTTAATATTTTTATGTGTAACAATGTATGCAGCAAAACTAGAACTACTAAAAGAAAATGGAGTTTGTATAAACATCCCCACTCCCCTCCCCCTGAAATGAAGTTTGTAAGGTTAGTCCTTACAAAAAGAAAGGCTTTGGCTAACCTCCCCTATGCCTTGTCTCATACCATAAAGCCAGGGGCCTATCAGTGAAAGGCAACAACTGTAAAACCCATCAAAGGAACCAGCCTAATCCAGGCAAGTCCTTGTCGCTCGCCCTCTGGCAAACAGCTTAGTTCAACTCAAACCCTGATCAGAGCTGCAGGTGCCCCGTCCCCCTTGCAAACGTGTGGGGCTGAGCGCCAGCCAGCCCCTGCAGAAGAAGGGGATGGGCCCCACCTCTGGTCACATCCATCCGCTTCCCCTCGGGAGGGTCCTTCATCTGCGCCACCCCTGTGCATCAGGGCACTTGGGCCCTGCCAGTCTGTGGCTGGGCCTTAAATCGGCCTCGATTGAGGCAACAGCCCTTGGCCCTGGCCCCCAGTGAGTGGGCCTGGCTCCCCCTCGGGTGCTGGGTTCCGCCCTCTAGCGTGAAGGGGCCAGAGGAGAGGAATCCTAGCTCCGCCCCCTACGGCTGGGGGCGGGGCGGCGGGTGGCTCCTACCCCGGGCGCTCAGTGACGTAGGGGCCCTGGGGGGGAAGGGTCTGGTTGCGTCAGGACGTGCAGCCGCGGCGCGGGCCGGGCCGGGCCGGGGCCGTTGGTCTCCATGGAGCGGAGGCTGGCGCAGTTCCGAGCCGCGCGCCGCGCCCCCCAGCCCACAGCGGCCCCGGCAAAGGCGGTGGCGGCTCCAGCTAGCGAGCAGCGAGCAGGGCCGGAGGCCGCCCTCGGCCCGCGGGACCGCCCCGCCCAGGTGAGTGGGGGAGGGGGTTCGGGCCTAGACTTGCCCTGCCCCGCGCCGCCCCTCGCGGGGTGGCGCCGGGACCCCAGCGCTGCTGCCGGTACCACGTGCCGTGGCTCGTGCTCCTGGGGACCTCCAGCGGGGTGACCCTTGACCCCCGTACCCGCCGCCGGTCAGAGGCGGCGCGGGCCCAGCGCCGCGGGGGCGGGCGGTGTCTGGGAGGCCGCCGGGGGGGGTTGGGGTTCCGGAGGAGCGGGGCAGCCCGGCGCAGGGCCCCTCCCCCACACACCCCGCCTGCTCTTGCCCCTCAGGAAGCGGCGCGCAGGCCGGGACCCCCGCGGGACGTGGCTGCCGGTGCTGCCGCCCCCTGGGGCGCCCGGGCTCTCCTGGCCCACACGGCCCTGCTGAAGTTCCTGCTGTGGCTGGTGCTGCTGGGGCTGGCCGCGGAGCTGCAGTTCGGGCTGCCCTGCTTCGTCCTGTCGCTGTTCTACTGGCTCTACGCCGGCACGCGCGGCCCCGGCGAGAGGCGGCCGGGCGAGAGAAGCGCCTACTCCGTCTTCAACCCGGGCTGCCAGCCCATCCAGGGCACGCTCACCGCGGAGCAGCTGGAGCGAGAGTTACACTACGGACCCGCGGCCGGGAGGTAGCGGCTGGCGCCAGGGACCTGGGGGCGCAGCCTGCCTCGCAGTAGCTGTGGGCGCGCCTCCCGCTCCGGGAGCTGGGGCCACCTCAGGCTGCTTTGCCTGCGCTTCCCCTGTCCTGCCCCTGCTCGCTGCCCTGCCTTAGGCGCACTCCTCAAGCCAGGTGTGAACTGTGTCCTCCTGGCACTTCAAAACCAACAGTGCTTCATGGACTGAGCGCATTCGAGTCTATGGGACAGTGCAGGGAACATGGACTATAATCCACTTGCTTCTCTGTTGCGGGAAAGCTGAAGATCAAGAGGAAGCTGCAGGCATGTCCTATGGGCACCTGGCTGCAACAGCAAAGCAAATTCCACAGGAAAAATGCTGAGTGGTATATATTGGGGGAAAAATTCCAAATTACAGGACTGCAGAGTCCCCAGGGCCCTGATTGTAATGAATAGGGTATTTTACACCTCTGAGCTACATTCAGTTTATGGTTTCAAGGTTCTTTGTGCCAAAACCAAATCTGTTTTTTAAATGAAAGTTGAAATTTGGGAACACAAGTTTTGCAGCAAGGGGTAAGTTTAGCTGCTGGAGAATCTCAAACAGTGCCCTCCTTGTCAATAACAATAGACATTTATTTAGCTCTAGTGAGGCTTTTAATAGTATGATTAATAACTGTTTCTCCTCGCCTTTATCACTGTAATTGCACTTCGGCAGGCTGCTAGTCCTGCCATTTATAAAGGGATGATGGTGATAAATGAGGCAGAGAACTGGAGATGGTGAGGGAAAGTCAGCTGACTTGGAATCCATAATTTTCTCATAATATTCCTAATTATGCAGATTAAGGAATAAATTCTTCAACAGAAGAGGTATTGAGCCCAGCACCCCACAGGTCCTGTGAACTCCTTTGTAATGCTGCATGGAGGATGGGTTATAGTCTGCACTCAGCCAAGTTAAGTTTACAGCCTGTACTGTAAGGTTTGATTTTCCATCTTCTTACTTAATCCTTATGGAAATGTGATTTATTATAAAATAATTATCCTGCTTTAGAATCCAGTCCAAGAGTTACTTCCGGTTTCAAAGTAAAATGTAGGCTTCAGGAGATGAAAAATAATCATTAGAGCTTCAAACTCTGCCAAGACTGCCTACTTAATGAGCAGTGATCTCTTTATAGTTATTGAGCTGTTCACAGCTGTAGATGGGTGAGATCTAATACAAGAAAAAATACAATGCTATTTTGTCCTGGTTATTGAATATGTATAATTAACTCCCATTCCAAGAAATCATTTTGGTTTCTGGCTGGACAGACAACTTTTATCATCATTGGGTATTCAACTTGAATTGTTGGAGGTTCTTGCCTCTGGCAGATGCTATACTTTAAACTGTGAGAGGTTTCTCTAGTACAAGTCTCCATGGAAGGGTTTACTCCAATAATTTGTGCCATGGCTTTTCAATACTGACTAATGTTGTTAGGTTTTCCTCAAATGTATTGTATCATGATGGGACCATACCCATAAAAAAAAATCAAATGTTTTTAGTGTGATTGTAATTTATTCCCTTTTGTGTAACAGATGATATATAGTAAATAACACTTTGCAGTCCAAGTTACCAGCATGAAATGGGAAGGGACTAGATAGAGGAGAAGTGCTTCAGATAGTGAGATGCTCTCACTGACTTAATCAAAGTGAAAGGACAATATTAGTAAGGATATCAATCATACTTATGCAGCTCTCCAGCTAGTGATTAGCCTTCTAGCTTTAGATGGTTTGCTTTGATAATTAAAGACTGATTAGATTTGCATGAAATGTTAGTGGTACCTCAGTCTCTTAGAAAGAATTAACACATACCAAGTAAAACATCTTTTCTGATTTGGACAGTCATCTGTTCAAAACACTAATTTAGATACCCAGTCTGATTCTAGTGGGGGTCCTACTGTTCACCAGGTATTCTAATGGAGTAGCTGTTGCTATGAGGGTGATCAAGAAAGTTGCTAACACTGCAGAAGTAGAAGATGGTTTTTAGGCAGACTGCTTGAGGACATAAACTCTCAAATGATTTAATATCCACTCCATAAAGGCTTTTCTGTTTCTTTGAGTGAATCATAACTTGTCACTTAAGTCTCCTTGAAAATATTCCACCAAGAACTGTAAAAAGTAGCCAGAAGAAACAAACCACACCAGTAACAACAGATTTATGTGTCAAGGAAATTACATTCCAAGGAGAAATAAGGTAGCTACACATCCATTTAATGGGTACAGGGAGCATATATGGTCTACATATACATTTTCTATAGCTGCCTGTTTCTTTTTACATGCAAAGAAATCACATTCAAATACATACTAACATTTAAACATTCATGAAAGAGTACATATTTTGTAGCAGCAAAAATAGGCAAAGTTTTCACTCACTAAAACCCCTTAGTTACATAATCGCTATGTGTGCATTTAAAGTCTGGCTCCAAACACTTTGAAATAAATTAGCACAGTGAGTGAGCATGTTGCTACAAGGCACAAAAATACACATTCACAAATGCAGGTTAAAAAGATACTGCAAATTCTGAAGCATAGTTAGCAGTCAAACAGAAGACAGCAAAAGGATTTATTGAAGATGCTGATCAAATGTGTGAAAACTGTCTTCTAGGCCCTGTCTGAAAAATGTTTATTTTTTCTAAAGGCAGGATCGAATAAATTAGCCTAAATATTTTGACATGGTGGGTCACTGAGAACCAGGATTTTTTTTTTCATTGTAATTTGTTTTACCAGCAGCTTCTCACAAAACTAACTTCATGTATCTAATCGAAGTGATTTTTTTTTTCTCTGAAAGATGATCTGCACAAGAGGTGAAGGATAGAGAACTTGTATTTTTCTTTACTACTTTATGACAAATAAGAGGATGCTTGAAAGTTTCCTCCAAAATTATTTTTTCTTGTTTGTGTTTTACCATAGAAGTATTAGGCATGCTTTCTGGTCTTCCTGGGGTTTTTGGAGTGCTCCCTTTAATGGCAACAGGAAGAGAAGTGTCTGTGAAACTTTCAACCCTTAATTGATGAAGCACATTTCTTCCAACTGTCTGTCATCCTTTTGGGCTAAACACAAATCTCTGCATGCGTATAATCACTTTCATCACCCATCTCTGGACCCTTTCCAGTTTTACTATGTATTTTTCAAGGCGGCTGACCAGCTATTGAATTAGATCATGGCATAATAACATTTTTTTACTACAATTTTTCTACCCTACTCTGTAAATATCCCAACTTTTTTTTTTAAATGGCTTCTGTACAATGTGCTCAAGTCTTCATTGAGCTGTCCATAATAGCCAAGTTTTGTCATGAGACATAAGTTAAATTAGAACCCAGCCATGGCCGAGAGTAGGTAAATTATCCCTTTGACAAATGCAAGATATTGCACAGCTGATCATGAATTTTACCTATTGTGATGCTGCCCATTCACTGGTATCCTACAGCTTTGGCCTTCATGTCAATCCGTTCCTGTTTATCAAAGCACTTAAGCAAGCATTTTGTTGAATTAGAGCCTTTGTTAGGTCTCTAAGGTTCCTCACAGGGCTTTTAGAGTGGGTGATGAAAATAAGGCACGGTGGGCCTTCCATATGAGGAGAGATTCAAAACTAAACAATCCCCCACTTTTCAGAGAATTAAAATAAGAGGGGACATGACAGAGGTATACAGTAGGTAGAGTGGGTGCTTGTATTTACCCTTTCAATACAAGAGCAGTAACACAGAAAGGCAACAAATTTAAAACAGATAGTGAATAATTAATCTCTGACACTGATGCTCACAAGATACTATTGAGCTTTTATAGGAATAACCAATTACACTGGATAAGATTTTAAGAAAAGGTTTATATATCCTATTACCACATGGTGTAAGCTAATACCTATGTGAAAGGAATTAGGAAGGGCTAGATTCACAAAGGTATAGTTAAGTGCCTAAATGTGAGACTTAGGTGCCTAAGGCCCAGTTTTGGTTCCAGTGCAAGCCACCAAATGCTGTCATACCTTCATTTGGTATGTACCTGTTAGAAGTTCCTTAGGCACCTAAGGTTCAGCCTCAGGGCAGGCATACTGCTGCTTCCCTCTAGGTGTCCAGATGCCTAACTCCCCAGCTAAGCACCAGAACAATTTACAAACCAAGGCAGGCAAATATCTGGCCAAATTAGTCATATGCAGGGCCTGATTAAGTACATGTACTCAGAGGCTGCCTACCAGATCAGGTCCCATTCAGAATCTGAACAGGAAGAGCAGCCAAACTTATAACTTTTAGCCCAGTGGTTAGCATACTAACCTGGTATGTGGGAGACTCAGATTCAATTCCTCATCTGCTTGAAATAAAGAAAGCATTTAAATATGGGGTCTCCCACACCTCTCAGGAGAGTGCCCTAGTCAACTGAGCTAGGCTATATTCCAGTGTAGTGGGGTGGGGGAAAAGGGGATACAGATCCCTTGATTTCTTTGGTGGAAGCTGTTTCACTATGGATAAAGAATGTCATTGGAGTGGAGGGACTAGACTTTGGGTCTTCTACCACCTTAGGTGGATGTCTTTATTGCCAGGATACAGAGTCATTCTTCCAAGCTCTCTCATCAATGACACTCATTTATCCACAGCAGAACAGTTTTAACCAGAGACACCCTCCCTTGTCCCTACATGCCTGTCCCACAGCTAGTAGTTAGCTCATTCTCACAGGAAACACCTTAAGCACGCCTGACTCCAGGAGAGGAGTTCTGCCTGTGGATCGCTAGCTGAGATAAGTGCCTCCCTGCAGCCTAGACTTAGGTGCCTAATAGCGAGAGGAGCAAGAGTTAGGCCACACCCTTGTCATCAGCATCTATTAGATAGGCTGCTCCCTACCTGCTAACTTATTTATGAATTGCAGTCTGAGGTGCCTCTCTCACCCCATTCATTGTATAGCAAGCCTAAGCACCTAACTCTGCGAATCGCAGTGTCATTCCTACGTTTTTGTAGGCATCTAAAAGTAAGATTTGTGAAGCTAACCTGAAGAAACTTCCCCTGGGGGGAAGTTATTCTTTAGTAGTTTGATATGAGATTTCTTGCCCTTTTATCTGGAGCATCTAGTACTGGCTTGTACTGGACCAGTGGTCTGATCTGACATAGTAATTCCTTTATCTTGACTAACCCAAACAATTGCATTACTGCAACATATTGTTACCACCTCTCTTTTTCAGCTCATGGGTAAATATATTAAACACAGGTCCGAACATGGAAACGTGTAGCATCCCACTGTTAACCTTTTATCATGGTGAAAATAGGGTCCATTCTCTTCTTTCAGGATGAGAATTCCCCATATGCATGTAAACAAATGTGTATTAATAAAGTACATACAAATTTGCATTATGTTAAAACATATTTCAAAAATCTGTTAGTCACAGGAAGTAACAGTCACTGTGTAAAGGGAGACAGTTGCAGCTCAACCTAAAACTTTTCTTGGAAATTTGCCATATTTTATTTTTTCACTGCATGGTTGTAGATGACTTAAATCACTGAATTATTTGGACATATAAAGAGTACTTATCAGCTATGGGTCTGAAATTGAAATATGGTTAAATCATAACAATTTGATTCATGTTCATTTATAAACTGCATGACAGGACTTGGTAAAATCTTCACCACAGTAGAGACCTCCACTTCCTTGAACTACTCCCACCTCAGGAAAAAGTCCAAGCAAATATATGGGCCTTCCAGCGTGTCCTGAGCTCAACAGACTCTGGTTTGCAGACAAGCAGAGGGAGAGAGAAAGCAGAGTCTAAGGGCTAGATTCACAAAGGACATAGGTGTCTAACTGCTACTTTAGGTCCCAGTGGTATTCACAAACCAGCTGCTATCTAAACTTGTAAGTGCCTAAATTCCCATAGAAATGTAGGTACTACCAGTGAGCATGTACGAACCCCCCTCCCCCCCCCAAATCATGACACAGCTGAGCTGCTTGACACTCTGGCTCATGCCTAATTCTGGTGGGATTCTCAAATTAGGTGCATGCCTACCAGGTGTCCAGGCCTTGCATAAAAAAGAGTCAACAGTTCAAAGCATTGTTGTGGCTGCCAGGCATATTTGTGTGTCATTATACTAAACAGACCAATGGACAAGGAGGTGGGAGACCCAGCTCTGAATCCCTGTTCTGCCTGATTGATTTGAAGCAAGGACTTGAATGCAGGTCTCCAATATTGTAGGTACGTGTCCTAACCACAAGGCTGTTGGATATCCTGGGATGGGTCTCTCTCAATCTCTCCTGCTGAAGCTGTTCTATTTCATATTATTAATTAAATATTTATTGGAACAGGGTCTTAAAGCAGACTCTCCTATATGCCAGGAACATGGCTTAACCAACCACCAGCCTACAAATTCATTCTCTCACTTTTTCTTTCTCTCTGGCTCAATGAATATTTGAGTATTTATACACAGTGGAACCGCTTCAACCGGAGAGACAGACAGTATGTCTACACTAAAAACTTAAGTCAACCTATATTAGGTCGACTTACAACCACCTCAGTAATTACTGCAGTGGTGCATGCCCATAATACCCTCCATGGTGCAAGTCCTCACCAGGAGCGTTTTCATTGGCCTAAGAGGGCCAGTGCAGGGAGCTGAAAGCCTGGTTTCTCAGCTCCGCTGGCAGCTTCTTGCTGGGAGCCCAGCTACCCCACATGCTCCCATGCTACTAATGGGCTGTGGGAGACCTAGAGTTGATTTCCCCCACCTGATGTGGAGTAGAGATTTGAATTTGAGTCTCCCACCCTGAGTACCCTAACCACTGAACTCGTCTTGTTGAAGCTGTTCCACTTTTTAAATAGTCATTGAACCAAAGAGAAAATGACTCTGTAGCCCAGTGGCTAAGGCACTCTCCTGGGAAGTTGGAGGCTCAGTTCCACAATTAGGCAGAATGGACTTGAACCTGGGTCTCCAGCATCCTAGGAGCTCTAACCACTGCAATAAAGACTATGGGGGGCTGGTTCTATTACTATTACTACTTTTCCCCTTGTGACTGTAGCTCAAAGATTGAGAAGGCCCTGCAGCACATTTACACCAGATAGGTATTAGGTTGAGTACCTTGGCTGAACTCCACTAGGAGTAAACAACATGAGAAGAGAGGCAGGCCTCTAAGGTAACTAGGAGTCAAAGTTTTGGTCTTAACCAATACAACCAAAGCTTATTTACACCCAAAGAGACAGAGAAATACCAATCAGAGTGGTATGTAGGGAGAGGAAGAGTATTTTGCTAGCAGTACAGTGTGAAATAAGTCATTAGACTATTTGAATCCTATAAACAGTGGGCCTGATCCTTTGATCCTTACTCAAAGTTCTCAGACTTCACTGGGCAGTTTGCCTGAATAAGGACCACAGGAGTAAGTCCTTTCACATTAAGGGCAGGTCTACATTATAAACTTGCATTGATGCAGGTGCATCAGTGCTGTAGCACTTCTGGTGAAGATGCTCTAAGCCGATGGGAGAGAGGTCTCCTGTCAGCTTAATTACTCCACGTCTGTAAGAGGCAGTAGCTATGTCAGCAGGAGAAGATCTGCTGCTGACATAGTGCTGTCTACATGGGAGGGCTGGGGGGTTAAGGTTGTTATAATAAATACGTTGTTCAGAGGTTTGATACGCCTGAGCAAGGTAGTTATACTGAAATGTGTAGTGTAGCTCTGGCCCAAGCAACTGGAGCAAGGGGTATATAGCTTCTCTTACTCTTCTTATGTAGGCTCTGCCCTTCACAATGCTGAGCGCACTCAGCTCCTGTAGATTTCAGCAGGAGTTGAGGGCAATTAGCACCTTGAGTGGTCCTCTGGACTGGATTCACTCATTTTTAGAAAAAACTTTTGAGTTTACATAAATATTTCCTTTCATCTTGCAACATTGTAATTGGTGACATTTTAAAGGCTCATTAAGAGTATACATTTAAATAGCTCCAGCACAGAAGGGAAAGTACAGCAGGGAGCTGTCCTCAGTGCTAAAAGTGTAGTTACTAAATAAACTCAAAGAACAATATTTTAGTTCCTGGCATCATGAGAAAAGAGCCTTGAAGATACATCATGCCAAAAGAAAACAAACAAGGCAAGAGACAAGGAAATTGAGAGAGTACACGAGCGAACTCCAAGAATTCTGTTATTTCAAAGTGAAGAAAATTTTGCAAGATGTGTAATGGCCACAGTATAACTTTTGCATGTTTGTACACCCAAGAAACGGAGCATACCACCCACAGAAAACATTATCCACGGTCAGCCACTTACTCTGAGGTGCAACTCATTACTTCCATCCGTATTAATATTTGTGCAGCCAACTGACAGTGCAGAGTGCTGTGTAAAAGATTAATGTTCAGGTGTTACACTATCAGCGTTAACCCAAAGAACCCATACTCATTAACGGGAGGATAGGCCCCTGATATACACAGAACATACTTCTCCAAATGAAGCTTAAAAAAAAATCAGGAGTGTGCACATTACTGTTTCCAGTTATAGGCTTTATGAATGCCCCATATTTGCCCCTTCGCATCAAGCAGTTAAGCAGACCTCCAGCCTTGATTTTGGGATGCTCTTTCCATTTAACTGTTGTGGCCCAGTGACTGTGCCACAAAGAAATATGTTCAAACTCCACTAATGTCTCTTTCTAAAAATAGTGAATATCAGCCTCACCTTTCCCAGTAAAAGTACAAACATGGTTTATTGTCAATAGTCATGTTCTGTATTCTTGTAATTTAATCAGTGGATCTCAGCTCGCCCACCTACAATAATAAGCCATTGACCCTGTGGTTTGTGACTGGATCAATGCACTGCTTAAGTTTTGGACACCTGGAGGCCTCGTGTATTAACAGGAACAAACTCTTAAAACTTACTTTAGACATGCTCAATTTATCTTCTGATGTGTTGATTACATTAGCAGACTGCTTTCCTTAGAAAGCCTTGTCCAGCTGCCTCCAGCAACGAGCAATAGAAGGTTAAGTCTCTGGGTCCAGCAAACATTTTTAAGCTGTGTGCCTGGGTATTTGAGGGTCTTCAGGTGCCTCCTACAGTTCAGTTTGGGCAATCTGGCTCATCTCTATTTTCATCTGTAGAAATCCTAGCTGAATGTGGCTTGGCAAGTGGCAGCATAGACACTGCTGCCCACTGTGCCTCCACTGCTTAGGCTGTTGGCTGGACATTTCAGTGGTTTCATACTGCTGTCTCTCTGGACATAAAAGTGTTCCAGTCTCCAGCGTTCCCAGCTTTTCCGAAACTCTGTCTGAACCTTACACGAGCAAAGGAGGAAACAAAGGCATTTAATAAGGAAATAATCAAGTCTTGAAATAATCCCATTTTGGGACAGGAAAAAATATAACATATCACATTGAAGGACACTGGCAAGGTTTTAAGGCTCCCTTATTATTGCTTCAAATAGTCTCCCTAATTACCTTTTTGGTCCATCACACCATTATTTCATAAGCAAAATAATGACAGCACTTACTCTTATCTCTATAAATAAACCTGTTTATGCTACGCAGCCGGCACCAGCAAGCCTAGTCTATATTACCTTGCTCCAAGCAGTGCTCAGCTGCAGTTCTGAAACTGTTCTAAATATGGTCTGGCCCTGTCTGTACTTGCAGTTAGTTTTTAGCACCAATTCAGCAGCAACTGTTGCACATACCTATTGTCAGCAATAAATACATTTTCCTAATGCAAACACAGCCAAAGTGTCCACAGTCTTGTCTACCCTTACAGCGCCGCTGTAGCGCTTAGTGAAGACTACCTATGCTGATGGGAGAGCGTCTTGCTTGGTGTAGGTACTGCACCTCCCTGAGAGGCAGTAGCTGTGTCGACGGGAGAAGTCCATTGTCGACACAGGGAGTTTGGTAGGTATAACAATGTGGGTTTTCCACACCCCTGAGCAATGTAGTTACACTGACATAAGTTTGTATGGTTCTGCTTCCAAATTCCTCAAAATAAAGCAGAGACACCGTTTAAGGAAAACTGATGGGGCCTCATAGACTAAGGTCAGAAGGGATCATTATGATCTTCTAGTCTGACCTCCTGCACAAGGCAGGCCACAGAATCTCACCCACCCACTCCTGTAACAAACCTTTGACCTATGTCTGAGCTACTGAAGTCCTCAACTCATGGTTTAAAGACTTCAAGGTGCAGAGAATCCTCCAGCAAGTGGCCCATGTCCCAAGCTGCAGAGGAAGGCAAAAAACCCCCAGGGCCTCTGCCAATCTGCCCTGGAGGACAATTCCTTCCTGACCCCAAATATGGCGATCAGCTAAACCCTGAGCATGTGGGCAAGACTCACCAGCCAGACACCCAGGAAAGAATTCTCTGTTGTAACTCAGATCCCACCCTATCTAGTGTCCCATCACAGGCCATTGGGCATATTTACTGCTAATTGTCAAAGATCAATTAATTGCCAAAATTAGGCTATCCCATCATATCATCCCCTCCATAAATTTATCAAGCTTAGTTTTGAAGCCAGATGTGTCTTTTGCCTTCACTGCTCCCCTTGGAAGGCTATTCCAGAACTTTACTCCTCTGATGGTTAGAAACCTTCATCTAATTTCAAGTCTAAACTTCTGATGGCCAGTTTATTTCCATTATATAACAAATGGAAGAAAGGGGAAGTTGATAGTAATGAATAATAAATCAGAAGCTAGGAATTGTAGAAAATCGATAAGGGAAGCAAAGAAACACAAGGAGAAATCTACAGTCAGCATTATTAAAAACATCCTTCTTATAGTCCTTAAATATATTAGGAACAAAAAGAATCCTAACAATGATATTGGTCCATTACTAGCTGAAAATGATGCAGAAAAGTATCAACAATGATGTAGAAGTGTTCAATAAATATTTCTGTTCTGTATTTGAGGGGAAAAAACACAATGTGATCATACCATATAACACTGTTTCAATTTCACTAGTATCTCAGGAGGATGTTAAACAGCAGCTACTAAAGTTAGATATTTAAAAATCAGCAGGTCTAGATAACTACATCCAAGAGTTTTAAAAGAGTGTCCGAGGAGCATGCTGGACCATTAATGCTGACTTTCAGTAAGTTTTGGAACACTGGGTTCCAGAAGCCTGGAAGAAAGCTCATGTGCCAATATTTAAAAAGGGTAAACAGGACGTTCCAGATAATTATAGGCCTGTCGGACTGACATTGATCCTGGGCAAGATAATGGGGCCGCTGATATGAGACTCAATTAATAAAAAATTAAAGGACAGTAATACAATTAATGCCAATCAACATGGGGTTATGGAAAAAAGATCATGTCAAACAGTACCTGTAATGTTGTCAAAAAATATATGATTGATAAAAGTAACAGTGTCAATGTAATATATCAAGACTTCTGTAAAGTGTATGACTTGGTGCCACAAGACATTTTGATTAAAAAACTAGAACAATATAAAGTTAACAAGCCACATATTAAATGGATTAAAAATAGGCTAACTGTTAAGTTTCAAAATGTCATTGTAAAAGGTGAATGACCATTGAATAGTTGTATTTCTAGGGGATCCTGCAGGGATTGGTTCTTGGCCCTATGCTATTTAACATTTTTCTCAATAATGTTGAAGAAAACAAAATCATCACTGCTAAAGTTTGCAGATGACACAAAAATTGGGAAAGCTGCAAATAATGAAGAGGACAGGTCACTGATACAGAGCAATCTTGATTGCTTGGTGAGCTGGGTGCAAGCAAACAATGTAAAACTACACATCTAGGAACAAAGAATGTAGATCATACTTACAGGATGGGAGACACTATCCAGGGAAGCAGTGACTGAAAAAGATTTGGGGGTCATGGCAGATAATCAGCTGACCATGAGCTCCCCAGTGTGACACTGGTCAAACGGGCTAATGTGATCCTTGAATGCATAAACAGGAATCTCAAGTAGGTATAGACAGGTTATATTTGGCACTGGTGCAAACACTGCTGGAATCCTGCATTCAGTTCTGGTGTCCACAATTTCAAGAAAGATACTGATGAATTCCGAGAAGAGCCACAAGAATGATTAAAGTATTAGAAAATGTTCTCCATAGTTATAGATTCAAGGAGCTCAATCTATGTACCTTAACAAAGAGAAGGTTTAGGGGTGACTTGATTACAGTCTTTAAGTAACTGCATGGGAAACAAATATTTAACAATGGGCTCTTCAACTGAGCAGAGACAAGTACAACACAATCGAATGGCTGGCAGTTGAAGCTAGACAAATTCAGATTGGAAATAAGGCATACATTTTTAACAGTGACAGAAATTAACCACTGGAACAATTTACCAATGGTCGTGGTGGATTCACCATCACTGACAATTTTTAAACCAAGACTGGATGTTTTTTTAAAAGATCTGCTCTGGGAATTGTTTTAGGGGAAGTTCTATGGCCTATGTTATACAGGAGTTCAGACAAGATGATCACAGTGGTCCCTTTTGGCCTTGGAATCTATGAAAAGGTTGCATCAAAGAAACTCGCAGGACTCTGCCTGCAGCTATCCCTGAACTATGCAGCCTGAATCCTTTCCCATAGTCTGTGTGATGAGAAATCACCCTCTAATTTCCTCCAGTGGGTCATTACTGTATGCAGGAACCCTAGAACAAACCTGAACTGATACAATTAATAGTTCAAGACCATTTTCGATTTCTTTTTCTGCAGTGGATGGTGATACGGCAAGCTGGAGCTGCTTTGGTGTCTCTCTTACCTCGTTGTTGATGAAGCAGTAGAGAATTGCCACCATGAGTCCCTGAAATCCACCAAGACAACAGAACAACAGTCAGAAAAACAGCCCACAGAAATGCTCCAAGTTTTGCTAGTCAAACCTGCAGGGGGAGGAGAATCTCATTCCAACATGGAATGCTCCATAGTTAGAGGAAGAAACAGAAAAGTGGATGAGAGTTTATTCCTCTCTGCTGAGAAAAATCTTGATGACATGACCCCAAACAGCTCCCACAGGACACAAACGTTTTTAGGTTCCGCCAACCCTTGCGCCTTAAAACTCTCCCCTTTCCCTGACCATGGCCTATAATTACTCCATACATCAGCAATTCATTGGGGACATTGAAATGCAGGCTGAAATGCCTGTGGGAAGTTTAGAAGAAGAATGGTCACCCACCACAAATGGGGAAATTCCTATAAAAGAGGTCACGTGAGACAACAGCTGAAAAAGAATCATTACAGAATGCCCCACATCCTTTCTATCCATACTCCTTAACTACCTCCCCACATGCACAGTTATAGTCCTACAGATGTGCCTTTCAAGGGTCAGATTTCCAAAAAAGCATCGTAGAAGCCATATAATTTGCCCTGGGTGACACCATTATAGTTTCCCAGGAGACCATGGACAATTTTTGTTTTTAGGTTTTGCACATAAAACAGAAATTAACATGCAGATGTAAGGGCCAGATCACTGCTGGAGATCTAGGAAGCACTAAAAAGGAGAGTGTGTGGCATGCCAGGACCAGGACTGGCCACCTGATTTTAGCACTCTGGCTACCCTACTTTTCCTAGGTTCATAATCCTCTAACATCAAGAGCTGAATTAGGAAAGAAATTTAGGGTACCTGCCATGAAAGACAAACTGATTTCCAGCACCATTTAACATACAAACTGGCTTGAATGTGTGTTTCCTGGGTGTTACCTGGAAGGAGTTGAAGGACAGTTCACAAAAGAGCTTCACAAAGCGTAGCGTTCCTCTGGCGTGCTCATCAGTAACAAAGGCAAAGATGACCTCATGGGTCCCCAGCAGCGGGATCAGAGTCAGTGTAGACTTGGCCAATCTAAAGTAATAAAGAAAGGGAACTCATAGCAGGCAGTATAGCGGCTACTGATTTAGCACAGAAATCTGGACGTTAGGACTCCTTAGTTCTGTTTCTGACTCACGGAGTCATCGGGTGACGTCAGGCAAGTTATTTTGCCACAGTGTGTCTGAGTTTCCCCATGGACAGCAGGGGGATAATGTTTCCACATGACAATATAGGGTTGTGAGGATTAATTCAATAATGTTTGTAAAGCACATTCAGATTGCTGGCTCAAAGGCACTGTAGGCATGCAGAATACTGTAAATTACTGTATAGAGAGGAGTGCTGACTGTACAGCGCTTTGAGATCACTGGACTGAAAGCGCCAGCAAAGGCCAAAGGATTATTGAGTATTCCTTAGCACTTACATAGCACATTACATCTTCAAAGCACTATACCTAACATTAACTGTAAGTCACTGAGCTTTGTCAAATGAGAGACGTGAACGTAAAGTAAAAGGGAATGATTGCTAATGTTTTCAACGCAAGCTCCAAAGACCAGGGACCTGGGTAGTGAGGGCAAAACCCAGTGCAAGAGCAATGAGCAGAGATATGAATACACAGGAGGAGAAGAATGCTTCCCAAAACAAAGGTTCTTAACACTGATGAGAGGAGTAAGGCACTGAGCAACACAACCTGGTAATGAAAGATGCCAGATCCCTAAGATGGGAATTCCTAGGCTGCCTGGGGCCAGAGAACCTACTAACATGTTATCAGCATCTCGTGAGGAGTTGTCATTTGCAGACAAGATACAAGTTGTTCCTCCAGTAAATGGGAAGCAGAGGCTCCAATGGAGTCTCAAGGCTCTCAAAGTCTACTGAATGCAGGCTCTTGATTAGCTTGGCACCCTAGATGCTGTGTTTCAAAGTGATATGCAAGCAGAGAGATGGAGAACCAAAGCAGCTATTTACATCAGTGTGCACTTACAGGCAAGTGGGAGATGCAGGATCACCAATGGACCTAGGCAGGGGATTCCATGGAGTGGCTGAGAGGGTGGTTTAAAAAGGAAATCTAGCAGCCACACTTGCCTTGCAATTAGCGCTCTCCACTGCCACCTGAGGAAGCCAGGGTCAGCCTCTTGCTTCCTCATAGCAGAAGCTCAACTTGCTCTGGAGACACTCATGGGGGAAAGGGAGAGGCACCTCGTGTGGCTGTGCAGAGCCCCTCTGGTTGGCATATCAACAGTGCTAATGGGTTCAGAAGGGAGTCCCAACAAGACTCTACTCAGCTAGAAGGTCTTGCAAAAGTGGGAGAAATACCCCTGTGGGGAATAAAGGGCCAGTCTCCCAAGATAAAATTCTCTGAGGCAGGCAAAAAGTTTCCCAACAATCTCAGCTCCTCCACACAGGAAAAGGGATTTGGTGCCATCAAGATCTCCATCAACAAGAGAGAAAGTACTGAGAGGGATAAGGAGAACCTATCCTGCCTGACACCAGCACAGATCGGCTCAATTGCTTTCCAAATACTCTTGAATCTAATCCAGTGCATTTCTAGGGCACCTAGCGTTGGTGTATTTAACTACCAAACAACAGCTACAAAGAACACAGCAAAAGCTCAAGACCTTTCGAACTGCATCAATGCCTTTCACTCACTCCCCACCTCCTCAGGAAACATCAGAAAGGAGAAGTTACCACTAACTTCTTGGAGAAGAGTGGAGAGGAATCCCTGGCCTCCAGTTTTGTTCTCATCACAGGAGCCAGCCTGATCTTTCTAGGCTCTTGGAGTAAAGATGGAACTTTTCAGGGCTCCCACCTAACAACTGTCAATGCCCTTCGAGCTGCAGGGATAGGCTACAGGACTTCAGTATTCCTGGGTGAAAAGGAGAGGATCTTTTGCCAGGCAAGTCTTCTCCTGTTAGAGTGAAACTCTGCTTATAGTGAAGCTTTTTGGGGTGTGTTGCCACAAAACCAATCACTACTCAGAGAGGGCTCCGCTGTATCAAAGTTCAGGATCCATAAACCTCCCTATCATGAGGGTCACAGAGGTTGTGATAGCGAGAGATAAAGTGGACCCACATCCATCTTATCTCTCTCAACCCTCCAAAAGGAGCCCCCTTCTCCCATGCTGAGCACTAAATACCCATTAGAGAGCCATTATTTCATGTGCAAAGACAGGCAGAGATTAGCGATTGCTATGGTGAATTTGTTATAACAGACAGAACAAAATGTGATTAACAATGGCAAGGTTTTAATGTTCCCTTGGTCCTAGACTTAGCTACCCATCATACCAACATTTAGAGAGTCCTCTGTAAGTGGAAGTGAGGGTCTTACGTTAAGGTGTCTGTGACATACTGGAGCAAATCCAGACTAGTGGGTCCTTGTTTTGGGCCCTTGAATCAAGGCATTATACTGTTCCACCAAAACATGACGACAGTGGGTCACAGGGTATTGTGATGACCCAAGCTGTCATGCACCAATACAGTGTCACGATATGCACAGCATTAGGTGGGACAACTTCGTGTGTCGCCCAAGATTAATCTGGGGGAAGGATCTTAAAGCCCCAAAGACAGAGAAATCAAGGGATGAAGAATATGCCCATGAATGTTGGTGGTGTGAACAGCTGTCCAGGTGAGCCACGAACAGTCCACATGCAAAGAAGTCTGCAAGGTAAAAATTAAACTCATGCAGTAAGCCTCACATACTGTACCAGACAAAGAGTCACACAAATATGCTCAGAAAACTTAGGACACATAGGTAATGATAAGAGAGCCCAGTAACTAGTGGAGAGGGGAAATAAGAGCAGTGATGGAAACAAGGACAACAGTGTTTTTCTCCCTGTTTCTTAAAAATAATTGCCTAATGGATTTTTTGTTTCAGTGCTCATGGTAAATTCTGGATTGACAGCCCCAGAAGACCAAGACCTCCATGTAATCCATAGAACAGGTACAACAAAGGCATTGATAGGGCAGGTTTACCATAAGCTCTGTACCCACCAGCGAGCTTCATCTGTGGTCACTTGTTCTGGACTATCATAGTTATGTGCAATGCCTCCTACATACCACCCAGTGCCTGAAATCTTTAATCTCCTATGGCACGCCATTCCTGCTTGTGTCTCCCTTTTCAAAGAGCACAGCGAGTGCTAGCTCACCAAATAACTTACCTGCATTTTGTATCAGTTTTGCACATCAGATTTGCTTGCAGCTTGGAAATGATGATGCATATAACTCTGATAAAGATCAGGAAATTCACCTGGAGAAAAGAAAGTAGCAGCTGATATAATCATCAGGAAGTATATTTGTAAGACAAGACATATGGATGAACATATATTGTGTCAAGGTGTCTATAGACAGGGCCCTGTGTATTTCACATTTCTGCAGGTGCAGAATTTGCTATGGAATTCAGCTCTTGCCACAGAATCATGCTCCAGAATCTGTTTCTAGCTTTTACGATTGGATAGTTCACCTTTAATAGGTAAATTGAGCATAAATCAAAGAAGTGATGCCTGCCTGAGTCTGCAGACAACTGGAATCAGGAGTTCTGAGTAGTAAAAATGGTCCTATTCATCCCAATTGGTGCCCTGTGGTCTCCACAATTCTGTGACTCAGGAATCTGGCATTTTTCTAAAATACCATGGAATTTGTCATTTTGCTGTAGCCAGGTGTCTGGCATTGTTTTTTCTGCCAGAAACAGAATTGATTTCACACGATCATGTTTCTGAACTCAAGTGAAGACCAGGAACTCCCCAGTTTTCCTATAGGACAGTGGCCATCACCATTACATCTTTCATACTGACTCTCACATTCTGTCTCTACCATTAACTCATCCACCATGCAGTCTCTCAGCTTTGGCTCCCAAACTCCCCTTGTAGTTTTCTCCCCATTGTTACATGTGAAGAGCAGAGCTGCTGTATGATAGCTTTGTTAAGCAAAAGTATATTCTCCAGCATTGACTGCTCTGGTCTCTCCATCTGTCTCATTACATGTATGCTGAATCCCTGTATCTGCTCCTGGTCACTCACCCCAATGGCGATTAGAATGGGCAGTCTGATGATCAGCCAGTAATTCATGTTTTGGTTTCTGGTCCAGCAACTGGGGAGGCAGCAGAGAGGTGAAACACAAAACAAAAAGCTAAGGCTATGCATGAAGTCTCTTCTCTCTCATCACGTGTCTCGGCAATGCAGATGATGAGAACTAGATACCAGAAAAGCACATCATGCTGACATGGAAACAGATGCTGCTACTTGTGGTTTTTAGAAACATTTGAATGCCTCATTCTAAATTACAGCACCCAACTGGATGCTGTTAGCCTGTCTCTCTTGCAATCTGATGACTAATCCCCCTACATAATTTTCTATCATTGTGAAGATTTACAGAATTGAATCAACAGTCCAAATATGTCATCTGGCCGAGCAGGAATTCGTTAAAAAAAAAAAAAAAAAATCAAATATTTTGCCGCATGGTAGCTACCCTAATCTTTCTATTCAACTTTTTTTATTAAATCTTAAAAGTGCCAAAGTCAAATCTTGTTACTTGGCTGTTTATGAATATCCTATAGAACAGCGTTTCTCAAACTGGGGTCCACAGGCCCTGCTGATCAACTCCTCTCCCTCCCTCAACTCCTTCTCCTCCTCCCTCTATCTCCCAAAGGCTACTGAAGCCAAACAGATTTTAGGTGCTAAAAGTCCAACGGCACAGCGGGGCTAAGGCAGGCTTCCTGCCTGCCCTGGCTCTGCGTGGCTCCCAGAAGAGACCGGCACATCCCTGCAGCCCTTTGGGGGGAGGGGGAGGTGTGTCTGTGCACTGCCTGCACCCCGAGTGCCAACTCCACAGCTCCCGTTGGCCAGGAATAGCAGCCAATGGGAGCTGCAGGAGCGGTGCCTGTAGGCAGGGGCAGTGTGCGGAAACCCCCTGAACCCCCCCGCCTAGGAACCGTTGCCAGATAGATGTGCTGGTGGCTTTTGGAAGCTGCCCGAGGTAAGCGCCACCCAGCCAGAACCCACACCCCAACCCCCTGCCCAGAGCTCACACCCAAACTCCCCCCTAGAGCCCGCACCGCACACCCCATCCCTTACCCAAACTCCCTCCCAGAGCCCACACCCTGTCCCTCACCCAACCCCCTGCCCCAGGCTGGTGAAAGTAAGTGAGGGTGGGTGAGAGAAAGTGACGGAGGGAGGGGGGATGGAGTGAGCAGGGGTGTGAAGAGGTGGAGTGAGGGTGGGGCCTTGGTGGAAGGGATGGAGTGGGGGCGGGGCCTGGAGCTGAGCATAGGTGGGGGGCTTGGGGGTCCCTGAAAAAATTTAAATAAAATGTGGGCCTTCGGGTTGCTAAAGTTTGAGAACTGCTGCTATAGAAGGGAACTGCATTGCGTTGGTCAGATTTCCAGCCTCTCTCTCACTTCCCCCCCCCTCAGTGTTAAGATTAAGCATCTATATTTTAAAAGCACCTGTTCACTCACTCCAACCTGGGCTATTTAACGGAGATCAGGACAAAGGGCATATCCAGTTCTTTCAATATACATGTAGGTTTCAGTCCCAAAGAAATTTTAAAGAAAAAAAGTTATGAGCAAGTAGCATGCAGGATTCCTAACATTTGCATTAATAAAGTTATTAATTCCAGTTTATCTCCTATCAAATCATTCAACATTATTCAAAGGCACCAGTTCTTATCAAACCCAACAGATGAAAACACGGTGTTAACAGGAGAACCACTTCACTGGCATGAGTGACTGGGAACAAACTTCATGTAGCCTTTAAAATTAATTTTATGTGGATACTTCTGAGACATGACTAGAAGCAGAGTTTTAATTTCTCTGAGTAGCTGCAGTAGAAACAGAGACAATTTTTAAAGTTCCTAGTAATGACTGAGAAATGGTTCTTTACATTAACTGTGCCACATTTATATGTGCATTAATTGGTTTCCACAGCACAGATCAGCTTTAACTATTTTTAAATTTATACAACACCATTACAATGCAATTAGTGTACCAGCACAATTAAAGTGTCCAAAAAATAAAACTGACATCGGTACGTGATTTCTTGTCTATTTGTACTTTCTGGAGTTGTTACAGTAATAGAAACATCAACATCTATTGTGACTTGGATCTATTCACTGGCAACTGAGTATGCTCACTGCCTCTCAGACCATGTTTAGCAATTCCCAGCATTCGGTCCCTAGTGGGGAAGTTATCCAACTAACCAAATACCGCTGTAAAAACTCTGCTTTTTCATCCCAAGTTTGTATTCCTTTAAAAAAAAAAAATCATCTTCAGTGCACTTCTGTCTTGGTTTGGTGCAACTGAACAGTCTGATTTTAAAAAAAAGCTGCAACCCAGTCCCTGCATTTTGCATCTGCAATTAACTGATGGTGCAAACGTGAGTGTGGGGGATGAATGTTAGTACCAGACTTGTGGGTGCATTCCTATAATTAAGAAACATAATCTGTCTTCACTTCCACCCATATATAATTGGACCGACAAAAATGGAGAGATAGATTTTAAAAAACAGGGGAGCTGAAAAGGTCTTCTTGTAATATATCAATTCTTTTTAATGAATGGCAGTTTTTAGGGGAACTTCACAGTTGAAGCCACAATTGTGGCAATCCTGGTCAGGCAAGAAGGAGACAGTTTGCAAGTAGACCTCCTGTCCTTGCAGGCTACAATCCTTGATTCTGTGTGGTTACATTCTCAGGATTGCCTAGAACATTGAGCCATTGTAGCCCTGACCTTATTTATTTCTAGTTATGCCTCATAACTGGGGAGATAGTTGAGTCACAAATGAAATTTACAGCCTTCTGCACATCCACAGCGGCAGCACTATGGCAAATGGCATGAAAGATATCCCTAGACGCACTAACAAATGCCATCCCGAGGCCCGAGGCATAGAAATCTTGCCCTTCAGAGAGGAAGATGCACAAGGTGATTTATTACAGTATTTTACAAATATTTATACAAGATTTAGAAAACCTAATAAGATGCAAAATTGCCCCTTTTAGGGTCTGCTGAAGGCAGCAAGGAACAGTTTTCTTTAATAGAAATCATAAGTCAGCTCTGAGCATTGCATAATGCAGAAGGCTGGGGGAGAGCACTTTGAATACATTTTCCACACCAACAGAAAGATAGGCCTGTGGAGCGCTGACTGTTCAAGTTCTTTAAAGCTATAGTGATCATCTGGACAAAACTTGCAACAGATAAGCCAAGGTCTTACTTATTACAGAATATAGTTGAGACAGACCTGGACAGAACAGTCAGAAAACCCTAGGATTATTTTAGCCTGGAAAGAAGAAGACTTGAGCAAACCATTTTGTATTATGAAAGACACAAATAAAAACTGATTCCTGATATCCCATCCTTTGATTACTCTGTCAAGGGGAGAGTTGATACAATGTTGGGCACAACTACAGTGAATTTTCACACCATATTGGTACCTGTCTAGCAAAGGACTGTGTTTAAACAGGGTTTTCTAGGAAGGTGCCAGCAGGGTGTGTACGCTGAGTGGCAACACGGCCCAATGGGTGGTAAACAGAATAAAAAATAAATAGCGTAGAATAGTTTATCAGCACAAAGGATGTTGGCCATGCATTACATTATTTCCATGCTCCCAGCCAGTCCCTATTAGAGGAAAGCTGCTACTAGCCTGTTGCTAGAAATAATCTTTGGTAAAATTAAATGATGCCACTGATTTTTCAAATCAGCCACTATGGTGGAAGTTAACAGAAAACAAGTATTTCAAGTTCTACAGCATTTCCTTATGCAATGCAGTCAACCTGTGCAATCCTCTGCAATGCAAGGACAGCCAGACAGAGAACATGGCTGTATTTTATAAAGGACTGAATAATGGAAGCTAAAACAAGAATCGATAATCAGATCTCTGCTGCAAGGCATAAGATGATCACAACAGGGGTCAAGAAGGAATAACACAAACAGAGAACATTGTGGGAGGTTTTTGTCTTCCTCTGAAGAATCCTGGAGAGGCTATTGCCAGAGGCAGACTATCAAAGATAGTCTGATAAGGTATGACAACCTCTACAACGGATATGGTAGCTGCTGAAAAACAGATACAAATGTACCTCTCTTTGACCTGCAGAGGAACAGATAAACTTAAACATATGGAAAATTCTGACCAGAAATGAGCTTGTGTGCCTTTCAGAAATGTTATGCAAGAGCATCATACACAACACAAGCAACTACATAGGATTTCAGCACATCAGCCATTGCCAAAGCAATCAAACCAAACAAAAATGACCCCCCAACACACACGCACCACAAAATGAAATATCAGCTAGATATTAGAACTGAACCAACCCCTCATCTTCATAAAGGTACTTGACAATTCCCCAGGGGATAACAAACAGCAATGGTACACCTGAGAAGAGAGGAGACAAGATAGATACTGACAATCAGAAACAAGGAAAAGCAGGAAGGACTAAAACATCATATGACTAAGAGCAACATAGCCATCCAGTGACAGGGTTGCAGCTCCCATCCAGTGTACCTACCAAACACGGTTCCAGGTCAACAATGCTGCTAAGTTACCATCCTTTAGTGGCCTATATAAAATGAGTTACGGGGATCAGTCTAGTTCCAAGTGGATAGGTGTTCATGTGACAAAAACCACCTCCAAAACTGGCACTAATTGAACCTCTTGTTGGCAGCTTTCATTGAATGGGCCACGGAGACCGAATTCGGGAGCTCCCGCTAGGTCACAGTGATGGAGGAGTGGGAGGTGTTATGTTGGGGAAGCTTGCAGTTCTGTTGTTATTCAGACTCAAGTCCATCAATCCAACATCCTTCACTTGCATTACGTTCGCCCACATTTAAATCTACGCTTAAAAAGTGCATCTGTCTACTGATAGTGCTGGAAATGTCCAGAAACAATGCAAAGGGGGGAATGTTTCATTAGACAGAGCGGGATGAAACATTGTCCCAAGAACAAACAAGGTGTCACATTTCCATAATTTCTCTGTGAATCTGTCCTTCCCTGCACACCCTTTCAGGTTATTTACCCACATTAGTGCCAAGTAAGGTGGTGTACAATCCATGGAGTGTAATAAAAGTGTTATGATCTGCAGTGGTCTGGAAATCTCAAAACAGTATCTGCAATGTGAATTATGCTGTAATAACTTTCAGTTGTGTTGTATTGTATTCTTTCCCAGCCACCCAGGAGAGCAGGCTGTTACAAAGAGACAAAGGGTCGGTTATCCTCCCTCGTCAGTAAGGACAGAATGAGAAGTAACAGGTAGCAACAGCAAGGAAACTTTCTGAAGCGTTTTATAACTAATCATAAGAACAATGGAGTAAGCCGGTCAGGGGGAGGTTGCCAAATCACCCTCACTGGAGGTATTCAGTCCTCGGATCGCGCAGCCATCTATCAGAATGGGCTAGTTAGAACTGTCTATGTGGCCCCACAGTTTGGGCTACAGAGCACCTCCCAGACAACTGGGGGGTGAATTACAGTGTGCACTGAAGTGTTATCCTGTAACTTCCCCTTATGGATGCTGCGGGCACAAACTCAAGATACCTGGTTTGCATTAACGTAGTCCTCTTCAAACAGGACTGCATTAATGTAAGCTAGGTACCTGTTCGTTTGCACCCACAGCATTCACATCAGGGAGTTACAGTGATGCACCCTAGTGTACGATGCAATTAACACTCACACCGTCCGAACAGCAGGGCCAGGTAGACAAGCTCCCAGTTGTGCTAGGACGCCTAGGAAGTGTCTTAAGCGACCTACTGCAGATAACTTTCAATCCCAAATGAGTCTTTGATTCATGGAAGCTATTAAATTAGACTTTGAAGTTTTCCCTTCTTGACTTTGCAGGGAATTAAGGCTGGATTAAAAGTCACCCTAATATGAAATTTACAAGATGAAACATGAACACGATATATTTCAGGAAAGGAACAGATGTTTAGAGAGATAAGTGCTATGATTTGTGGAGATCTCCACAGCCTGGATACATCAGCAATCTCTCCATATTTAATTGCATTACTTGATTTTTTGATTCAGTGAGATTCAAATTATTAGTGATATATTTTAAAAGGGCCAAACTAGACCAAGCCTGTCATTACTGAACAACTTCAGTATTCTGATTAGAAAGTACTACATGAATTAAGGGTAACATGGTGGCTGGCGTCTCCTCCTCCCAGTTGCTATCCAGTGCCTGCGCTGCTACATCAGTCACGTCCCATGTCACTGCACTTTAATCCAAGGCCCTGAGACTTGACAGCATTGTGGAAATTTATGAGTTTTAATTGATATAGTCTGTACTGCGTGAATATACATGTAGCACCGACCAAACTTCAAAAGTTCTGTTCCAGGAGGTGCTAGGCTCAGTATATAATCTGGGACAGACTCTCAGGGTAGCGGGGCTATGAGGGATAGGTCTCTTGTTCCAACGTTCTGGACAGGAATCTAGTCAGGGTATGTCCCCACGACATTACTTAATCCACATAAATCCTGTTTACAATGGACTGTATAATCTGAAGTAATGTCTCTCTTGTGATTTATAGCACAAAAAAACAGCAATGTCTCCAGCATCTCCTAAATGATTTAGTTTTCAAAGATCACAAAGGCTTTGTCTGGTCAAGAGTTTGTGATCCTGGTCTTGATTGCTAATTAACTTGAGTTAATTTACATGATTGTGAATGTTAGTTAGACACACCCCAAGCATGCGTGGTTTGCTCTAAGACTCAGTCTAGGGTAACTTTTGTGTACTGTACCAAGAGAGCATGTTCATAGGAGGGAAACCATAACTTCACATGATTTAGAAACCTTACCCAATGGAGAGGTTTTCCTTGTCAAACAAACCCATGATGTATTTTGGTGTATGTATAGTGGTTTGGCTAGACTAAGAAAAGATGTCAAAGTGAGTTCAGGGTTTGGTAATGTACTAACACAGGGAACATATCTTTTTCTCCCTCTCCTTTTCCCGCAATATCCATTGGGATCAGGGATCTAAAAATTGCAGATCTTTAATTCTATCCACACATTTCTAAGATTATATGCATCACAGTACGCCATGACAGCAAATCAACATTTACCAACCATCTATTCTCAATTCAGAGGAAAAACTATGGTATCTCTAATGTTATGACTTTTTAAGTGGCAGCCACAGGATAAGATGACAGCAAATTACATTAAAAAAGGAGATAACAAGGTCAATGGTATCTTTTATTAGATTCATGGTTACACTTTGCATTGACATCTGCATTGCTACAGACAAAAGTTTTTCTCCCAAAATAGACCTCATAATTTAACCACCACATTTGATACAGTTAATTTTTCTTTCTGAACTGTTTCCATCAATTTGGTGCTCATGAAACAGGGGTTCATAGCACGGGGTTGAGTATTATTGTTATTTATTTATATTACCATGTAGCCTAGGAACCCCAGTAACAGATCAGGTGCCATTGTGCTAAGCGCTTTCAGCTATGAAAGCTTCTTACGCACACTTCCACCAATCCACTTTCAGCCTGACATTCCCACCGACCCCAGCTATTCTATTCCTGGGCTCCACACACAGTTCTGCCATAGCACCTCATCCCTGGCCATCCCTGGTCAGTGTAGACATGCCCTTAATCTAAAACAAAGGCCCTTCTGATACAAAAGTTTCCAATTACTCTGGGTAGAGAAAAAACAACAGCCAGTGGCTGAGAGTTTCAAACTCAACCAGGGGATTTAGACACACACAACTTCAATGTGTCTCAATCCCCATATCTGTTTGGAAAGTCTGAAGCAACAAGAGGAATGGTCCAAAACGCAGCAGCTTGCAACAGCGGTATGTACTGCAGGGCTTGCGGCCACTAGTGTAGAATGCTGCAGTATTTTTAGTAAGGCTCTTGATATCCCTGGTTCTAACAAAGACTTTTACTTGAAGAAGCAAGTTAAAAAGAAATGGCTAATGGAACGAACACATCTAATTGCTACACTGAGTCTATACAAGACTTTGAAAGAAAGTGTTCTTCCTGGATCTTCCTTGCAATCTGGCTTTAGACACTGATAGCTTCATTCCTGCAGCTCTTTCTTCCTTGGAGGAGGTTTGGGCTGTCAGTTTTTCTGAATGGCAGCTTCGCCGCTGTGAGCGCAGCTGGGCGTAAAATTGCTGTAGGAGCTCAGAGAATCGGTCTGGCTTTTTATTAATATATTCCTGTTAGTCTTGAGTGCGGCTCATTGCACGGTTGTGTCATTCTCCCTGCACACTGCAATTGTGGGATGTTGCTCAAACATCATAATTTTCCTCCTCTTCAGAATGTAAAAAGTTCCCTGTTCCAGTAGCTGCTGGTGGGCGTATGGATGGGTTGAAGTGTAATCTGCTGTTCTCATAGACTAGACTATTTTATACAGTGCTGATGTAGTTAGTTGGGGTGAGTTGGGTTCAGTGCCTGCTCTCTCAGACTCGGACTTAAAGAACAATGCCTTGCTGCCTTGAATGCTGTAACTAGGAATAATCTATGTATTTTAAGAAACAAAAAACACCAATGTCTTATCACCATGACCACTTTACATGTGGTGTTCCTTTCCCCCTGCATTCCATGTCTGTTTTGTCTCTTGTGGAGCAAGAGTGCTTTGGGGCTCTAACGTCTGTGGAGCATTCAGCTCATTGTGGGCAGTATAAGAAATAAATAGCAACAACATTCTCTTTTCCACTGCAAATGAGCCCACTCCTTCTGAGTCAATATTCTGCTTAGCTACTCTAGACTGAAGGGAGTAACTCATCTACCTGCCCTGCCATTTGCCCAATATGGCCTCTTTTGTTGTTGCCACTGTTTCTGTTCTGGATACAGTATAATTTTTCTAGCAGCTTTGCAAATGCTGGCGACAAGGGAAGATGTGGGCTTTGGTTTACATAGCATGCACAATACATTACGTGCGTGCCTGTGTGAAATCACAAAACCTTTTGCACAACTCAGACTGTAAGCCCGTTGGGGTCAGGACTGTCTTTTGTTCTGTGTTTGTACAGCACCTTGTTCTGGTCCACGACTGGGGCTCCTTGGTGCTAAGGTAACCCGGATAATAATAATTCTTCGAAACAAGCAAAAATATAACACTGCCCTCTCCATATATTCCACTTTCCCCAATATTTTCTACAAGGATGTAGCCAGAAAAAAAATGGAGATTCCTAACCAAAAAATCCAGGGATGCTTGTGGAATCCTGTGAATATAAAACTGATGTTCACATAAATGACTCCTGATTTGTGAAACGGGGTGAAATTTTGCCCTACATTAATTTACGTACATCATTCAGGAAAGGTTTTTACATTTTTTCCAATTTTGCTACATGGGTATTTCTTTTATAAAAATAAACTGAACAGAATTTTTAAAAATCAATTATTTATTTCTACTGCAAAAGAAAAATAAACTCAAATGTGCATTGACATGAATGGAGTACATCCTAATAAATAGAAATAGTAACAATAATAATCCATCTACATAATAGTCAATTATTAATCTTTAGCTAAAATGTACTTGGAAAATTCTTTTAAAATATTTTGTAATTTAGCATTTTACTCCCTGTTATATGTTAATATTGCCAAGAGACACAACAGAGAAACACCCCAATGAGACCGCTTTCCAAATGGGGTGAAAAAAAAAGCAGTTTCACCCCCCAGGTTTTGAACAGAAACTAAACGAACATGGTAGTTTTGATTTAACAACCACCTCTTTATATTATCACCCAGAAATTGCATGGGTTTCAAATCATCCTCGCTGACTCATGTCAGTACATCTCTGGGAACAATGTGTGTTTGTTAGCTGCTGCTGCCCACCTTATGACAAATTTTAACAAAGCTCAGCATTTAGGCCTAAAATCTGGGCCAGATCCACTACAACCCCCATTTACAATAGCTGAGGATTGGCCCCTAAATTGCCAGTCAAATTTATCTAGGGTGTAAATTCCTTTATTTTCATATGCATGAGGATGAATTTGGCCTAGCCTATTTAGCTCTTACTTGTTCTGTGACTTCATGCACAGCACCTGCCAAGCACAACAACTACAGCAGGGTAAATGTTGCAAAAACGAGTATTTGCAAACATTCAGGGGAACAAAACCAGCGAGCTGGATACAGTGGTTGCTCATAAACACTCCAATGGTTCTGTTCCTGTGGATGTCTGGGAGAAGCTCAAACCCATATACATGTGATCACACATAGAAAAATTAGTGTTATCCAGCCAGGAAGCAGAAACAATACCGTGAGGCTTCTGTGACCAATCAAATGGCTCAATTATAATAACGAAAGAAAAGGGAGAAGTAGTTAAACAAATATTCATAACAAACCGAAATTTGATGTAAAAACATTCATTGAACAATAGCAAGTGGTGAACAAATTAGTGGGAGTCAAATCAATTATTCACCCAGCTCTGGTAAAAACCAGCTTTATCAGGTGTGATTCATCATATGCAATGTGCACTGTACTGCTAGATAATGGCAACCTTTGAGATCTTTGTCCTCAAGGCCTTTGCCTGTCCATGACCCATGTCCATAACTTCCCATTGTTAGATGGATGACATGAGGGACTAGCAACCGAACACGTCATTTCTGTGTTTTGTTTTTTTTTCAATCCACTAGTTCCTTTCTGTTGCTAGGGTGATCTTTTAACAACCGATAAACTATTTCAAGCTACAGAACTCTTTCACCTAGAACAGGAGCATCTTGTTTCGTTGGAGCAAACATGAACATTACATTGAGAAAAATCAGTCTATTCAGAAGACCTTCTGAGCATTCATGGCATAAAGAGATCTGAACCAGGGTTACATATTCACGAAGAAAGAGTAATGAGCAAGACAGAGAGATAGGAAGAAAAGCTATTCTTACTTCATTTTGCCAGTAGTTACATTCACAATCATTAAGTCTGATGTAGGAACGAGTTATGAACACTTTTGAGGGCACTTCCCAGGATAGGAGTCATAGAGGCTGCTGTATTTGAGAATGAAGGTGCATTGGCAGTGTTTTGTGCAAGTACTCAGGGTTGGAATAGTAAGGGACTTCGCAGGTCAGGAGTCAACAGTACTGGCAGGAAGTGTGGATGACGCCTAGACATGGCATGCCAAACTCTGGCATTGCCAGTCATTTTCACAAACTCAAAAATTAAATAAATTGACAGTAGTAAAACTTGAAAGATGAGGGAGAACAAACAGGACTGTGTCATTTTTCTTCATCATTTTATCTTTTGTTCTTACCAGAGGCTGAACTGCAAGCAGACATTTTTCGGACAAAATACCACCCCTCTCCACTATTTCTTATACAGGAATTTTGGCATTTTGCGGAATATAATTGTGTTTTTATTTCTGTTCTGTTTTGCTCCCTGGTGAGTTGGATGCCTTATAAGTTTTATGAGGGCCAGAACTGCTGATAGGATTTGAGCTATGTATGATTTTAATAATGATTACACAGCATGTAGCTGGTGTTGCTATGCCCACTAAGATGATAGAGAAAGGGTTACAGCAGCACTTTTTTGGCCAGCACATTCCAGCAGAGATTTGTTATTCCTCATATTTATTTATTCCCATCAACACATCAGAACTCTTTCACCTTTCATATCTCACTACATATTCAATCCAGGTGAGTTAGTAATTTGCAATGGATCATTTATATGAATCTCACCAGTAAACATATTTGCTAGCATACTCACAGAAGGCAAATGCAGAAAATGGGGAAGAACAGTGTCTTTCAACAGCAGTTGTGGGAGCAAACAACCTAATTAGTTTTCAGACGGAGCTTGATAAATTTATGAACAGGAGTACATGATGGGGCTGCTTGTGATAGCAGAGGACTGGACTGGACTCAGTGATCCAGGAGATCCCTTCCAGTCCTTTGTTCCTATGTAATACAATCAAAGCTGTTGACAAATTGGAGAGGATTCACAGAAGAGCCACAAGAATGGTTAAAGGATTAGAAAACATGCCTTACCAGTGCCAGACACAAGGAGCTCAATCTATTTAGTTTAACAAAAAGAAGCTTAGTTGGAGAGAGAAAGATTCAGAGCTTTAGCATTTCTACTACAGACAGCTCGGACTCAAGGGACTGAAACTTATCCAACCCATCACAACCCCTAATCTCTCTCACGCACATGCACAATAGTCACTGAACGTTCCATCGCTCTCCAGAAGATAACCAATTGTTCTGCCCATACGGTAGAGCTGACCTATCATTACCTTCATTTAGCAGTCCCAGTAATATTCCACATAGCTCATGCAATCAATATCTATAACCCTGCGTTGTACGTACAAGGAAATACACTCATTTGCACCCAGGAGTGGCTAGCATTTCCTCCTGTAGGTGCTGCTGTTTTCAGATGACAAACAGCTGTTATGTAAAGTGAGATGCTTGACATGAGGGCTATTCTTGGATTGCCCTGTTCCATTTTATTACACTTATATAGCGCAAAGGTCTTTCACATCAAGCAACTAACATACAGTGGTAAAGTACTGTGTGCCCGTCATCCAGTTTACAGAAGTTTGTGGGTGTTAGTGTATTTTGCAGGGTCTCGGTGAGTTTATGGAGTTATACAGATGTCCCATGGAGCCTAATGTATGAATTTATGAGATTTATGCATAGTCATTGTTTTCAGCTAAAGGCTCTCATATAAGAAACTAAAATAGCGTAAGATCTATAAAGGATTTTAAAAGCATTGGGTCAGATATTAAGAACAGAAAAGGAACGGGAAGCAGGACTTGAATTCAACAGTTACAGAAGAGAATATGCTTAAACAGACAGTTTTTCCTATTTTACCTGTCCCAAAGCATGAGATAGGGTAGTCACCACAGTGACTGTGCAGGCAAATGCACTCAGCAACCTGTAGATAATATGAGAAAGAAAACAGGAGACTGACTTACCCCAGCCAATGCAGAGATAAAGCCGAAAAATTCTCTGTTCGGAAAAGACCGACAGGACCAGCAGCGTGTACAGGTACATGCCTTCCACCAACAGCCAGTAGTAGTTTGCAGCCACGCAATACTGCATCAACACAAAAACCAGGCGGCAGCTGAGTGACTCCTGAGAGAGTAAAAATACAGGTCAGTGAATGTAGCAGAGGTGGTGAAAAAGGGAGACAAAAAAAAAAAAAACCCCACAGAAGTTCTAGGAACACGAACAGAATTAACCGTACGCCCCTATTACGAGTCAAAAAATATCTCGACTAAACGGACCACACCTAACCATTGGGATAACAAAGGATCAGCTACTGTACTTCAAAAACACAGCATGTGAATTCCAAAGCAGAGAACTGTATAAAAGAACATTTTCCCTTGTTTCTTTACACATCTACTGCTCTGTATATTCCCCCGTGTACACCTTAAGTGGTAGTTTGCCTGTACAGTATAGGAGGAGAAGGGAACAGAAGAAGAGTAGCTACAAGATCGTCTCCAGTTACTGAAATCAGCCACTGAAAAATTTCAGGTCCACAGATACTGTATTCTACAGATAAGAACTCCACTACTCCAGAACACACAGTTGATGCCACAATGCTGCCAATTCTTCAAAGGCAAGTGATGTGTGATACCAGAGCATTATTGCCCTGATGCATCATATCCGACTGCAAAACCCTCTTGGCCATTTCTCTGAATTTTACAAGCAATCAGGAATCTAAACAAATACAATTAATTAATTCATTTGCCCATCAAATCATGAAACAAATCTGAACTACACAGCACCGTTTACACACAATGCAGAAGTACTCAGCCCTCCCTGCTTGACAGAAGGGACTGACTGACAATCCAGGAGGTCATTGCCAATCCTCACATTTATGATTTTATATCAGCTTGTTGGTGCACCCTGAAGTCTGCATGTTACAAGAAACTGATCATCATGTGGGATGCACCCATCTGGTCCCAACAGGTGATCCCCTTTCAGTGGAAGGTGAAAAATGCCTAAGGTTCCTATCACAGTGCTCAAAGACAGATTAAAAAGCCTTCCTGATTTTTACATTTTCCAGTGCCTTTAACCCCCTGCATATCACCTAGAATCACAGCAGATAAGTATCTACTCCCATTTAAATTTCCAAATCACTGTCTCCCACAACTTGGTTACATTTTACATACCAGCACTCAAGGGGGGAGAGAAAGCAGTTCTCTGGTTTCAGCATCGTCACAGAATATTTGCATACTTTCTATATTCAGACTAAAGACTAAGTGACATGTTACTGTAGAGCTCCTTCCAGATTTGGACTTGCATTCAAATCAAATCACCATAGTTAGCAGGACTATAAAGTACCCCAAGAATGACCAGCTCACTGGATCACCTGACTGGCTGGACAATGTCACCTGTTGCAGTGGAACATCTGTCAGAATATTCTGTTGTCATGACTGGAAATGGCGAGTGTGTAGTGAGGGGGAGAGGTATTGAGCATTTACCAACATGCAGGGGGAAAAACCCCCCTCTTCTTGATGTTTTCTTTGCCCCATGGGGACAAACCTCCAATAGGACAAGAAACACAATGGGGTAGCAGGTTTCAGGGTAGAAGCCATGTTAGTCTGTATCCGCAAAAAGAAAAGGAGTACTTGTGGCACCTGAGAGACTAACAAATTTATTTGAGCATAAGCTTTCGTGAGCTACAGCTCACTTCATCGAATGTAGCTCACGAAAGCTAATGCTCAAATAAATTTGTTAGTCTCTAAGGTGCCACAAGTACTCCTTTTCTTTTAAATGGAGTAGCAGTTATTCATAGGTAACAAGACTGGGATTGCATGACTAGAACTGTATAAAGTGTGCCAAGGGACTCAAAGGAAAACCCTGTGGAAGTGAAGAAAATATTTTGGACAAACCCCAGAAGAAAGTGAAACTGCAGAGTTTCATGCAGCTGATGGACCACTGACCTCAGAAGCAGCATGACTCCTGCCCCTACCTGGTAGGAGATGAGTCCTTCCCACTGGTGCTCAGGCGTAGCTGTTTTGTACATCCACTTCACCACAGAGTCCTTAATGAAGACAGATACAGCACGTAGGATAAAAGAAGTGAAGAGATTCAGATGAATGTAATTCCTAGTGCAGTGCAGATGCCTGTAACAAGAAAGAAAAGCCTGAGTCAGTGAGTGCGTGTAGGCTGCAATGATACCACGGGTATCAGTGAGACTGAAATTGATAGATTCTTTTCAAAATCAGTGGATACCCATGCAGATGAGTCACTGGAAACTCATTACTTGCGAACGGCTGTGGGGATCTGAAACTCTCTGTAAGAAATATTCATCTTTAGGCAGAAACCTGACCTGGAAAATTTCCGCCCAAAAGGTTAATATTTCAGAATAATAATTGGAGTGTGTGAAAAATAGGGAGTTATAATGAAACATGATTTACAACCTTAATTACAGTGATCACAGCTAAGGGATCTAAAGGACTGGACTTTTTACATAATGCTCCGTCTAAACTATTTAAGTGATCCTTCAGCAAAGAAAACAAGAGTGCAACAGGAATACTTTGGAAGGGTTCATGTGCTGGTGTGCAGCACAGCAGCAGACTATGTTAAAGTATCGGTCGCCGTGAAGGGAAATCATCATACATATTAATTATCACTTAGACAACAAGAGAAGACTACATTCATCAACAGCATCCTGAGAGGATCACAAACGTCTTCCATGAGTCTAAAAGAAACATGATTTTCACCTCTGTGATGATGATAAACAATGACGAAAGATCATCGTCTTCGTGAATTTCAATAGCCAGCTGCACAGACAACAAAATTGCTACCTGTCAAAACGTGTTTTGGGCGGGCAAAGGAAACGGGAGTTGTGTGACTGAAACTCGGCAATGAAGTGCTGTCGATATTTTACCAAAGTTCTCCCACTAATATTTCCTCCCTCAGCTTGTGACAAACTCCACATGTAAGCAGAAGCACACGTGCTGCGGAGGGGGGAGATGGGGGAAAATCTATTAATTTGTTTTTCCATTTAAACAAAGACACATTCTCACAGCTAGGATCAAGAAAGTAGGCAGTGCCACTTGGAAAATTCATATTAAACTACGCTCTGCTGCAAGTGATTATTTTTTATTTCTGAAAAAATATACTGAGCATATTATAGAGAAACAGTTGTACCTATATTTTCAGCCCTGCAACGTTGGCTTAGGAAATAGATTTGGCCTGAAATTTTCTAGATTTATTCAGAAGGCAAAGAAGAATATTTCTGCGAAGTTTGAAGAAGATTCATTAAGCCACTTTTGAGTTACAGGTCATTTCACAATTTAACCATGTTTAACTTTGGTCACCCTCTAGCTCAAAACTAGCTTGTTGCTACCCCTGCAAACTTTCCATATTCTTAAATCTGCCTGAAAATTCATACACCAGAAGATAGTTTGTAAGTAAATACAGTTACTGATTATCTCCACCGTGGGTAGTTTAGGTGCCCAATACTGCTCCCATTGATTTCAATGGGAGGTATGGGGACTATCCTGTTTCCACTGTTGAGTACAGAAGGTTTCAACCACTGACTTCAGTGGGAGCAGGACTGGGCACTACTTGTTTGTGAGCACGTTGCCCTCTGTTGGCTGGTTGCACCTTAGAATTAATATAAAGGATATTCTATAGCTAACAGAGATGTTCCTTTAGCTCAAGGTGGAAAATCTGTTTTGGAACTAGGTTTCTACTCCCAGCTCTGCAAGCATGCAAGGTTGCTATGGATAATTAGAAGCGGAGGCTGCAGTCAGAGTCCAACTACAATGCAGATGTTAACTACAAGGAAAAAGAAAAATCATGCTTCCAAATGTTTAGGGTTAAGTCTTTCCGACAACTAGAATTTGTCCTGATAATTATGAATAAGTCGAACATTTTTTGAAATTAAAAGACTTTAAAATGGCTCCTTTTTGATGTTTTTGTGAAAACTCTAACATTGATGCTATTCAATTTTTCATTTTCTTATGTTACAGTGCTCAGGTTTTATAAATTAGGCAAAAGGCAAATACATTTGTCACTTAACACCTTAACTGTTTTTTTGATACTAAAGTTATTTGTTCTTGGATTGACAGCCAAACACGGTGCTCAGCTGCAGGGATTTGAACTGTGGTTGGGAGTTTTGGACATCTTCCTCCAGGAAGTTTTTGAAAACACCTGCCATTTTGTCTCAATCTGCGCCATTTCCACAGCAAAATAAATTGCTCCTCAGGAGTATTTTTATGAATTCTGGGGAGAAGTCATCTCTGGCAGGGGTGATTTAGTGGTAGCCAGAGAGCAGTGACTCTGAATCCCTAAACTGTACTAATGCCTAAACACGTGAATCATCATAATACTCCCATGGCATTGACGGAGGCAGATCTTGTCTTTCTAGGTTTCCCACAAATTTCAACTCAGCTGTAGTCATTGTAAGCCCTCTTTGGCATGCAAAGAGTAGTCACTGGTCCCATGTTTCTCAGCTGGAAAAAGATAAAATACAATAGACCAGGATCACATCTCTGCATTTCCTGCACTTTCTAGATGTCATTCTGAATGCCCCCATATTTGCACCTGCTGTGCTCAGAATCCCCAAAATTCAGACAAACCAGGCTAGAATCAATTAAATTGCAGCAGGCATGTATGGTGCATTTATGCAAAGATGTATGCTCTAGATCAGGCTGCCAGCATTTTTGACCAAACCTAAGCAATCTAACATATGTTCCAGGGTCCTTTCAATGGCTTCTCAGTCGCCAGACTCTGTTAATTTCTATGCCCTTCCACAGAATTTGATGGAGTCATACCTAGAAGGAACTAATAGAGAGAGCTGACCGGAGGATGGCAATTCTGTTCATGGCATTGTTAGCAGTTTGGTTTTTTTTGTTTTTTTGGGGGGGGGGGTGGGAGAATTGTTCCATAGTAGAACAAAAATCTTTCAAATATTTTGGCAAAAATGGAATTGCTTTAAAGTATCTATCTTCAGATCAAAACCTTGAGGTGTTCATGTGGGGAGGCTGATCTGGCAGGTTCGAGTCCCTGATTCTGATCTCATTTTGATCTGGGATGAGAAACTCTTCTCTGAATCAGGCAGAACAGGGACTTGAACATGGGTTTCCTACTTCCTATGCCAATGCCCTCACCACCCTAGCGTATGATAGAGTCAGTCTGTCCTCTCCCTGCCTTCCAATGAAAATTTTGTCAAACCAATACACCTCCACAAAGCATTTCAGCTTCAGTGAAACAGCATAGTTTGACAAATTTTCATTTTGTCAAAAATATTTCAACTAGCGCTCCTAGTAGTTTCGAAGCTAAATATGTTTGGGAGAGATAAGGTGCAAGAAGGGAGCAGGGAAGGGTGAGATGATGAAAGGAGTAGAACGGGGAGATGGTAGACGGGAGAAGCTGAATATTTCAAAGTCTGATGCTGTTTAGACTGGGAGAACAGCATGGCTGCTTCCACTCTGCTTTGAACTGCACCAGGATTACCTGAATCCAAGAAGGATGGCAGTCGCTACTACCAGGGCAGAGAATGAAAGAGCATATCCAATGGTGTAGATGACTGACACGTAGAGGAGTTGTTCCTCTGGTGCGTCCTGACAGCATAGAAGGAAAGAAAAGACAGCACTCGTTGGACCTGTTTCTCTTCTCCCATCTCCCCATCACCTTCCCGCCAACCCTACTTTGATGACACCTACTATTTTTCCACCCCTTTATTAGGTGCTCAGAGGCCCACATTACAAACCAGAATCTTCCACTTTTCACATTCCTCAAACAAACAAAAATCCCACCCCAACTTCCCATTCAAATACAAGGGCTTTGAAACAAGCCCAGAAAGTCAATAAAATGGGGCTATTGCAGAACAAGGCTGAAAGGAGTGGAGAAAGGAGTGAATTCCAAATGCCAGGAACACTGTCCTTCCTATCTAGATTGCCATACAGACAGACACATCAACACATCAGTTCTGCAATAGCAGATAAAATTTCTAAAGCCAGCATTTTCAACCGGGGATGCCTAAAGCTATATTCCTTAATGCCATATTTAGTGGCTCCTTTCATACCCAAGTTTGAAAATTTTGGTACATATCTTGGGGAGAAAAGATTTTTGTAGAACATACAATAGATAAGAGATAGGCCTGAAACATGATGTTTGGGTTGTGGGGCAGGATTTAGATCTTGCATTCTGATTCTGGCTCACCTCTAATCACAAATCTATTTCCAAAACTCATCCATTTTATTTTTCCACTTTGGATTGATGACACTACAATTACTGAGCAATGTGCACTGTGCTATACCAAAGACGACACTCTCCCAGCTTCAGAAATAGGTAAAACCATTCAGAGGCACACAGCACAGCATGTGAGGCTTCAGACTGAGTGCAGAGGCCATCGCTGACAGGTTTTGTGGAATAATAGTGTTTTAAAAGGAAGGATTTGAAGACTGCTTAGTCCAGGAGGAGAGACTGTCAGGGTCACAGCCTGGCACAACTTCTGAGACTCAACAGTTTGAAACATCAACGCAGCCCAAACTGACGTTTAATGTTTAAAGGACATGATGCCTCCTCTCTCATCTTGGAGGATGTTACATTAAAACAAACCTTAGGGTGATGGCAAAACACTATTTCCTTGTGATCTTTGTGCAGAGCCTCCCTCCGACATTCCTAGCGGGTTTGTGTTTTGGGGGATGCCCACAAAACGACACAGTGATTTTTACTCAAACTAAACCCCCTATGGTTGGATACATGTTGTGATAATTGGGCCTAAAAATTTAACCTAATTGTCAGCTCAACTATAAAAAGTACATAAAAGTTCATAAGATGTCACAATAACCTATAACACCACGTACTGATGGGAAAAGGTACCAAAAGGGAGATAAATTGAATTAGTCCAAACAAAAAAAGCATACCAATATAACTCAAGGATTGTGTTAAGATCATACCTGGTAAACAAGAAAAGCATGGAACCAAAAATCTGAACCAAAAATCATGTTTCAGAAACTATGCCTAATTCGTGGACAAAATAATGAGGGGATAGGCTATTCCACCCACCATTCCCTTGGTGGGGTCCTAAAGAAAGAGACTTTGGGAAGAAAAATGAGCTATTGGAGTGAGCTTCACCATCACCCTCACCACCTCCTGGGACCCCATGCCTTCATCCTCCTGATCCTAAGAGATATCCTGACCAGACTGGGTTTCAGAGAAAGACTCAGATGACACTGCCACCCTTACCAGCTCCAGCTGAGTCCCAAACACCATCTGATATGAAATAGGATCAGACTTTAACATAAGACCATAAGAAAGGCCATATTGGGTCAGACCAAAGGTCCATCTAGCCCAGTATTGGCCAATGCCAGATGCTTCAGAGGGAATGAACAGAACAGGTAATCATCAAATAATCCATCCCTTGTCACCCATTCCCAGCTTCTGGCAAAACTGAGGCTAGGGACACCATCCCTGCCCATCCTGGCTAAAAGTCACTAGTGGACCTATCCTCCATGAAGTTATATCTAGTTCTTTTTTGAACCCTGTTATAGTCTTGGCCTTCACAACATTCTCTCCCAAGAAGTTCTACAGGTTGACCATGCGTTGTGTGAAGAAATACTTCCTTTTGTTTGTTTAAATCTGCTGTCTATTAATTTCATTTGGTAACCACTAGTTCGTGTGTTATGAGAAGGAGTAGATAACAGTTCCTTATTTACTTTCTCCACACCAGTCATGATTTTATAGCCCTCTATCATATCCCCCCTTAGTTGCCTCCTTTCCAAGCTGAAAAGTCCCAGTCTTTTTAATCTCTCCTCATATGGAAGCTGTTCCATACCCCTGATCATTTTTGTTGCCCTTTTCTGAACCTTTTCCAGTTCCATTATATCATTTTTTGAGATGGGGTGACCACATGTGCTCATAGTATTCAAGATGTGGGCGTACCATGGATTTATACAGAGACCCTATGATATTTTCTGTCTTATTATCTATCCCTTTCTTAAGGATTTCCAACAACAGCAGCAGCAGCAGCTCCAGCCCATCTCAACTAACTTCTTCTCTTTTCCCCAGAAGGACTGTTATTACAATCTCTAAGAGTGTCAAACAAGAGGGTTTTTCCTTCTAAACACTCTCCAGCTACAGAGAAAGGGAACAAGGGATGTTGTTAAAATAAAAGTCTTACTTAATACGTTACATTTCAAATGCCTTAATTGCTTTTCCTTCTTCTCTTTATCTTCAATAAGAGGTTAAAATGATTTTTAATTATGTGTTTGCCAGGGTATTAAGCAGACTGAGGTCTCTGTAAACCAAACCCACACCTTCTTAACCCACACAGTTTAATGTTGGACATTGACTGGGTTAACACCTTTAGCCCATATATTCCATCTACATTAATACAAATGCATAAACATATCTGAAAAGCAGGCAATTAGGAGTTCTGCATCTGCTAAAGTGGAAAATAGAAATAAACATGGCAAGCAATTTCCATATCAGGAGGTGACACAGTGTATTTAGGGTTTAACATAATTGCCCCCTGAAGCACTGTATTTTATGGAAATGAGATATGTATCAAATGGCCAAATGCTGCCAAAAGGCATTTGTCTGCTTAGCAGCTCTCAACATATAGTTAAGGAAGAAGCCTTAAACTGCAAGTGGAATAAAAAATGACCAGGCATGCAGTCTGTGTTAGGCTAAAGCTCTCTTGATGCCACAGAGCTTTGAAGGAGTGGGACAAGGGATGGGGCTGCAAGTTAGGGGACCGCTTACATTTCCTAAACTTTCCTTCAGATGTGTTGAATTTCTCTTCTTCCCTTTCACAGCTGTCAAGGTTCCTCCCCCACTCTGAACTCTAGGGTACAGATGTGGGGACCTGCATGAAAACCTCCTAAGCTTACTTTCACCAGCTTAGGTTAAAACTTCCCCAAGGTACAAATCAATTTTATCCTTTATCCTTGGAATATCCACTGCCACCACCAAACTCTAACTGGGTTTACTGGGAAATGCAGTTTGGACATGTCTTTCCCCCCAAAATCCTCCCAACCCTTGCACCCCACTTCCTGGGAAAGGTTTGGTAAAAATCCTCACCAATTTGCATAGGTGACCACAGACCCAAACCCTTGGATCTGAGAACAATGAAAAAGCATTCAGTTTTCTTACAAGAAGACTTTTAATAGAAATAGAAGTAAATAAAAGTAAAGGAATCACCCCTGTAAAATCAGGATGGTAGATACCTTACAGGGTAATTAGATTCAAAACATAGAGAATCCCTCTAGGCAAAACCTTAAGTTACAAAAAAAGACACACAGACAGAAATAGTCATTCTATTCAGCACAGTTCTTTTCTCAGCCATTTAAAGAAATCATAATCTAACACATACCTAGCTAGATTACTTACTAAAAGTTCTAAGACTCCATTCCTGGTCTAACCCCAGCAAAAGCAGCATATAGACAGACACACAGACCCTTTGTTTCTCTCCCTCCTCCCAGCTTTTGAGAGTATCTTGTCTCCTCATTGGTCATTTTGGTAAGGTGCCAGCGAGGTTACCTTTAGCTTCTTAACCCTTTACAGGTGAGAGGATTTTTCCTCTGGCCAGGAGGGATTTTAAAGGGGTTTACCCTTCCCTTTATATTTATGACAATAGCCCTTTCCAATTTACAATCTTCCTGCTCCCTATGAAGGGTTGTTGCATTGCAGAACAGGGAATTCTAGGAGAACAGGAACCCCTGACAGTTTTGGGCATCTCCTATATCTGAATCGTTTGTCCATGTCTATGCTAGAGCACAGAGCTCCTTGAGACAGGGACTGTGCACTCAATAAATAGGTCAGAGGCAAAGGGCTAGTCCTATAGCATGTTGAGAGCTGTTAACTTCTCCCAAGGTCTAGTGCATTACAGCCAGGAAGTGAAATTGACCAGTCTAACTTTGCTGACCAAGTTCAGCTGAAGTAGACAAAGAGCATAAATCACAGAAATGTAGGACTGGAAGGGACCTCAATAGTTCATCGAGTCCAGTCCCCTGCATTGAGGCAGGAACAAGTATTATCAGACCATCCCAGACAGTTGTTTGTCTAATTTGTTCTTAAAAACCATGGAGATTCCACAACCTCCCTAGGCAATTTGTTAACTAACTTTACAGAAGAAGTTTTTCCTCATGTCAATCCTAAATCTCAATTTAAGCCCATTACTTCTTGTCCTGTCCTCAGTGTCTAAGGAGAAAAATTTATCACCTTCCTCTCTGTAACAACCTTTTACATGCTTGAAGAGTGTTATGTCCCCCCTCAGTCTTCCCTTCTCCAGACTAAACAAACCCAGTTTTTTCAATCTTTCCTTGTAGGTCATGTTTTCTAGACCTTTACTCATTTTTGTTGCTCTCTTCTGGACTTTCTCCAATTTGTCCACATCTTTCCTGACATGTGGCACCCAGAACTGGACACAATACTCCAGTGGAGGCCTTATCAGTGCTGAATAAAGGTGGAAGAATTACTTCTTATGTCTTGCTTACAATATTCCTGCTAATACATCCCAGAATGATGCGTGGGTTTTTTGCAACAGTATTACATTGTTTGACTCATATTTAGTTTGTGAGCCACTATAATTCCCAACTCCTTTTGTGCAGTACTCCTTTCTAGGCAGTCATTTCCCATTTTGTATTTGTAAAACTGATTATTCCTTCCTAAGTGTAATACTTTGCACTTGTCCTTATTGAATTTCATCCTATTTAATTCAGACATTTTCTCCAGTTTGCCAGGGTCATTCTGAATTCTAATCCTGTCCTCCAAAGTGCTTGCAACCCCTTCCAGCTTGGTACCATCTGCCAACTTTATAAGAGCACTCTCTATCTATGCTGTTATCCAAATCATTTATGAAGATGTTGAATAGAAGGAGACCTAGGACAGATCCCTGCAAGGACCCACTCAATATGCTCTTCTACCTCGATTGTGGCTCATGGTAACTACTCTCTGAGTACAGTTTTCCAGCTAGTTGTTCACCAACCTTATAGTGGTTCATCTAAGCTAGGATTCTCTAGTTTGTTTACAAGATGGTCATGTGAGACAGTATCAAAGGCTTACTAAAGTTGAGATATATCACATCTACTGCTTCCCTCCTATCCACAAGGCTTGATACCCTGTCAGAGAAGGATATTAGGTTAATTTGACATGATTTGTTCTTGAGAAATCCATGTTGACTGTTATTTCTTTATTTTCTTCTAGGTGCTTACAGATTGATTATTTGCTCCATTACCATTCTGGGTACCAAAGTTAAACTGACCAGTTTATAATTCCCTGGGTTGTCCTTATTCCCTCTTTTTTAATAGACAGATACTAGATTTGCCCTTTTCTAGTCCCCTGGGATCTCTCCCATCCTCCACAAGTTCTCAAAGATAACAGCTAATGGCTCAGAGATCTCTTCAGCCAGTTCCTTAAGTAGTCTAGCATGTACTTCATCAGGCCCTGCCAGCTTGAAGACATCTAACTTATCTAAGTAATTCTTCACTTGTTCACTTCCTATTTTAGCCTCAGATCCTACCCCATTTACACTGATCATAATCATAGAATCATAGAATATCAGGGTTGGAAGGGACCTCAGGAGGTCATCTAGTCCAACCCCCTGCTCAAAGCAGGACCAATCCCCAACTAAATCATCCCAGCCAGGGCTTTGTCAAGCCTGACCTTAAAAACTTATAAGGAAGGAGATTCCACCACCTCCCTGATGTTGCTATATTTGTCATCCAATCATTGCTAACTTTTTTAGTGAAAACAAAGGCATTTGGCCATTGCTATGTTTTCTGTTCTCTTTCTTTCCTTATTAAATAATGGGCCTACCCTGTCCTTCGTCTTCCTCTTGCTTCTCATGTATTTGTAAAATGTTCTCTTCTTACTCTTTATATCCCTAACTAGTTTAATCTATTTTTTTGCCTTGGTCTTTCTAATATTGTCCCTACATGCTTGTGTTGTTTTTTTTATATTCATCCTTGGACCTAGTTTCCATTTTTTGTATGACTCTCTTTTTAGTTTCAGGTCACTGAAGGTCTCCTGGTTAAGTCAAGGTGGTCTCTTACCATACTTCTTAACTTTCCTATGCATTGGTATAATTTGCTTTTTGTGCCCTTAATAACGTCTCTTTAAAAAAATACGAATTCTCACTGGGGCCAGTTAGAGAGATCAGGTTGAAAAGGCTGATTTCAGTAGGAATAATATTTAAGTGTTGACTTATTACAGTTTTTTATAGGCAAAACCTCTTCCTCTTACCCCATCTGATGCCTCACATTCAGAAATGTTCTTCCATGGCAGGGTGGAATTCTCCTTCAGCAGCCAAGTGCCCTCAGGGGTGCAGAAGCGGTAAACTTGTCCATGGAGCACTGCCAACGACAAGGAGGGAAAGAACACAGACTTACAGGGGAGAAGAACAGAACAACTGCGAAGCTTAGCCTAACCTCTCCCCTCACCTGTCACCTTATTACAGCTGTTCTTCACCTTGCTCTTTTCCTGTAACAAACACTTCAGTTCATTCATTCTCACAGCCAACTGTGTATGGCTTCCAAGAACAACATTACAAAAAGTACTCCAAAGAGCACTCCAGCAGTTCAGCAGCAGCAGCAGCAGCAACAACCCACAGAGTTTGTGGCTGAAAACAAACCTCTGTTTGGTGAGAAAACTGCATGTATTTTGTTAGGAGAAGAAATGGATCTAAACTGAATGCCCAGATTCAAACACCCCAGAACTTTAGGAAAGTTTGATCCTGAACTTTGTGACTTAAGCCCATATGTAGGAGGTATGCATATGTGCAGGTTCCTGCCAAAGTCTCCCTGTAAGCTGAGCCATTACAAAAGGCAAAGTTGCCTTACCAGGAATGTAAGCAAATACCCATATTTGCTCAGGAGATGGAGGAACACAAAGACCACATATACCCTCCTCTCTTTGCCTATACTAGTCCCAAAATTAGTAAGAGTGGTAACAGGGAACACTCAAGAAGGGTATACAAAGATGAGCACACAAAAATGTGTATGCTTGGCCAAACCTCTGCTCTAAAAATTGAGCACAAATCTCTCTAAGCTTCCCACACATTTTTTTACTCACACAAAGAGTAAAACCAACAACAAATCAAGAGCCCTTTAGAGGCTGTTAGAAGTCTAGTGCTATGAAAAGAGAAAAGATTAAAAGGCATAAAATAGAACTATACTGAACCAGCAAAATAAAAGTAGGCAGAGTGGGGAGCTTTCAGATACATTGTAGTACAGGGAACTTTGTGCTGGTAAAAGTCTTATCCATGTATTTAGAATATACTTTCTCATTATGGTATGCAAACATGCTGGAGACTCAACACTTATCCACAAAACAGGTACAGCAGCAGTGCAAACTGCTTCCCAAACACTGGAGCTTGCTAACATGCCTCAGCCTCAATCTAAACCACCTCTTGGTTGAGAAGGTACCATAGTTTGATCACCATGGCCAATTCAGCTCCTGCCCTTTGCTGAGACAGCAGTGTGACATGGACACATACCCACTAGAAACTGACCTGAGAGCATTAATTCATTTTACATAAGTCAAAGAGTCTTTTTATTACAGCTTTCACTATCAATTTGATCCAGATTGAACCTATATCCTGTTGCTAATATACCAAGCCAACCAGTTTCCTGCTTACTACAAATTCGAGCGGATCGAAACTCTAAATTTCTGTACTGTGGGAAATTCTGACATTTAAAAAAAGAAAGTTAAGTTCCAAATTGGAAAATAATGTCAACATTTTCTGTAAAACAAAATTAACAAAAACAAATCATTTGGGGTTAATCAAAGCGTTCTGATAAAACCAAAATGTTTCAGTTTTCAATTTGATTTTAAAATTGTTTTAAAAATTTAAACTTATAATACAAAATAATATAATTAGTGATTGCACTGTAACTCGTAATTGCCTTGGTAACTGGTATTGTAATAATATTGTAATTGGAAATTGGTATTCTAATTGGCATTTGGTATTATAACTGGTGTTAGGATATAGATATTCAGGCCTGTCTGTAAAGGCCTAGCCTCCTAAGAATTTAGGTGTATTCTTATCACTTAGCTAGTTATAGAGGTATAAAAAAAAAAAAAATCAAAAATCACTGTCTGCCGGTGTAAGGGCCTTCTCTTACTGTGACAGTCTGATGCCCTGTTCTTAGGCTAAGGCCTCTGGCTAAGCAGCAGAGGCAGCCATAAGCTGGGAAGCAAACGGTCACATCTTTACATTCCAAACTAGTCACATTGAAATAAGGTGCTATTCGGCTATTAGAAATACACTCCTGTCCTGATAACGCCTATCACCTCCAGAGAAAGGGAAGTGCCTAGAAAATGTAAAAGGAAACTTAGTTTGATAGCATCCTGTCTGGCAAGAACTCACTTATCAATAGCTGGGATGTGAAATCCTCATTTCTGTATTGTTCTATCATTGTAGTCCCCATTTCCTATTGTTTGTCTGTATAATCTCTGTCTGGTTCTGTGATTGTTTCTGTCTGCTGTATAATTAATTTTGCTGGGTGTAAACTAATTAAGGCAGTGGGATATACTTGGTTAAATAATCATGTTACAATATGTTAGGATTGGTTAGTTAAATTTCAGTAAAATGATTGGTTAAGGTATAGCTAAGCAGAACTCAAGTTTTACTATATAGTCTGCAGTCAATCAGGAAGTGTGTGGGTGGGGAAATTGGAATCATGTTTTGCTAAGGGGGGCGGGGGGGAATGGGAACAGGGACACAGTTAAGGCTCTGTGGTCTCATAGCTGGGAAGGGGGACACTAAGGAAGGAAACTGGAATCATGCTTGCTGGAAGTTCACCCCAATAAATATCAAATTGTTTGCACCTTTGGACTTCGGGTATTGTGGCTCTCTGTTCATGCGAGAAGGACCAGGGAAGTGAGTGGGTGAAGGAATAAGCCCCCTAACAACTGGTAGTGAAATTGGTAATTGGTTTGCTTGTTGGTAATTGGTGTTCCATAATAGGTAATTGGTTTAGTACTTTGTTTTTAGTATTATAGTTATATTATTCTATAAAATTATAAGCTAGTAGAGAATTTTCTTCAGTAAGTGTGTCTCTCTCTCTCTGTTTGTCTACGAAAGAAAGAAAGAGAGGAGGCCTGTGCATATAATATATTTCATATTCATTAACCACTTTGTTTGAATGCTTCATCATTCACTCCCTTTATTTATAACCTGTGAAAACTGTAGAGGATGTTGCTGCATTGCCAGAGTTTGCTTGTTAGGTGAACAGTAGTGAACATAAAGGGTTAATTTTCCTCAAGATTTAGTGGATGACACATTAGGCAGCTGAATTGCTGCAGAGAACATTAATGTTAGAGCCACTAAATCTACTCCAGAAGTCAGAATAATGGCGGAAATAAAGGAAAGCTTTGAAATCTACCCAGAATGTGTTAGTAACCTTGGACTGAAATGAAAGGCCAGCTTAGCAGTTCACCTTTAAGATGCTACAAGTTCATCTTTAAAATATTACAAAACAAAATGCAGCAATAAGCCAATCTGGACCATACGACCCTTCATACTTCAGCTGCAGTGTGTCTACTTCACTGGCTTATTGTAAAACTCTCTACCCAAACCATTTACAAGATGAGGAGTTAAAATGTGGGGTGACCAAGACGCATCCACAGGCCAAAGGAGGCTAAGGAGTCCAACAAAGAGGCCCAGGTGCCTGTTGTTTTTAATACCACACGCTGGGGGATGCAGAGACTATGAGACCCAGCCTGTAATGATCAGCCTTGACCCAAAGAGAAATATACTGTCTTTTAAAAAAAGCTAGATCTAAATGACAGTCCCTTATTGCTTCTTCAGGATCCATTTTTTTGGTACTATAATTAATTATATAGAATTTAAGATCAATAAGGGTACGTCTACATTGCAGCCAGGAACACACTAAAAAATAGCAGTGTGGACATTTGTGGCACTGGTGGTGGCATGGGCTAGTTGCCTGCATCCAAGCTCATGCAAACCTCCGAATCCAAACTCAGGAGGCTACCTTGATCGGCCACTCATACCACAATGTACACACTAATGTTAGCATACTAGCTCAAGCAGAGCTCATGTGAATCTGCCTACCCAGGTTGAGAATCACACTTCTGAACTGCAGAGTAGGCCTTTCATTATTTAAACCCCCATTAAGAATGTAACATTCTAGAATTACCCAGTTTCATTAATTCCCAATGTTCTGGAAAAGGTAACAGTTTTCTCTTGAAGGCAGCAGTGACTCTGTAGTGAATGAGTACCAACAGAATGATTTGCTGCCACAGATTGACGTGTTCCCTGATCAAGTGACTTGACCTTCAATGGGGAAGACAATGCATTTTAATGAAGGAGTTTCTCCCCCTCTGAAGAGCTCAGCTCAGCTCATTCCTAGCTGAGTTTATCATTCAATGTGGCCTGAGCACATAGCTCGCTGGATTATGCGGTCAGTTCTTTGCTGGGGAAGTTAATGTTTAAATGTCTCACTCCCATACTTGGTTTTCTTTGCAACAAAAATGTACTAAGTCCAGGAATCTTACGTTTGGCTTTGAAGTACAAACTGCAGCTGGCACCATGAAACCCATGAGCAGTCTCAACTTGTTGGGGAAGGGGGCTTCCAGCTTTTACTGCAAACCTATTTACCCAGCTATATATTTACAGTAGGTTCATCACCACAGTATCCTAAATTATATTCTTAGTTCCTGCACCAGGGATATTTAAAACTGGGCTGAACAGATGCGGAGGAACAATCTTCCACTGGTCAATAGAGGTGCAACTGATCATATAACCTAGCAGGAATTTCCCCATCACTTATTTCTGGATTTAAATATCCAGTAAGCATTTGTTTTCCCCTGAATCTTGTATTCTATTTATTCTGTCTGTGTATTGTAAAGTTCTGCTCTGAAGGGGAGGGTGACGGGCAGAAAGGAATCGTGCTGCATAATCAAGAGGAGGTTGCTGTGGATAAAAGGTAGCAGTGCCTCCTCCACAGTTTCGTGGAGCTCCATGCTGGAACGTTCTCTGTTCTATGTAAGCTTCTAACTGTATTAACCCTGTTCCCCATAAATGGCACATCAGACTCCCTTTATGTCAGGATGCAGTTTTGGTTCCTCAGTGGATCTTGTATTTTATATCTGCAGACAATATTTATTATTATATTCAAAAACTACATTAAGAACATTAAAGGTAGAAAGTCAAGCACTTCAAAGTTAGGAAATGCCAGCATTAAGATTGCCAATGCGAAGTTTTAATTCAGCCCCCTTGTCCATATATTATCATCATACAATTTTTAATTACACGATCATTCACTATTTTTCCACAAGGCCCTCCCTGCCCCATTCAGTGCCCAGGATGAATAGTGCTCACAAAATAGGTCGCTATTCCATATTTCTTTTATCCTTACAACTCAGTGTGTGGCTCTAGGCCTTATTTAACCACCCCATACAACCTCTGCACTGAACACAGAATTAGTAATTTCCTCATGGACTTGTTTATGGTGCTCTCATTTAGTATCTTAGTTCTATACAAAGACCAATGCATTAACCTTCACAATACCCCAGTGAAGTGAGGTTGCATTATCTTCATCCCCATTCAGGTACCCAGAAAATGAACAGTCACCTGTGAACATTTTGGCTGAAGTGACTTGCCAGCATCACCTAGGAACTCTGTGGTAGAGATAGTTCTCCACTGCAGCATTCCTATTCCAGCATACCAATTTCAAACCATGAGATTGTCCTCTCTCTTACAGCACTCCCCTGCCTCATTCATTAGTCACCTTCCAACTTCTGCAGTAAACAAGGCAGGGTCCTACAAACACAGTCTCCTTCACTACACAACCCTGATTTAATTCCCAGAATACCATCCATCATGCGCGCTGAAGCAGGCAGAGGTCTCATGGTCTGTCACAGGATCAGCAAAAAGCACATCTGACGACAGGACAAATACCCCTTTCCAAATTTCAACTCCATCCTCTAAAGCAGGGAGATGCTAAAGCTTCTGACCAAAAAGTTTGTACAGATTTTTTTTTCTTTTAAAAATAGGGGCAAAACACCATTTTCCTTAATCTCAATATGGGAAGAAACAGAAGCTTTTTGGCTAAAACTTTCAAAAAATAATTCAGTTTTATGCAGCCTCTCAGCACGGAAAATTTCAGCTCAAACAGTTAAAGTTTGGCAAAGTTAGAAACAATTGAATATCGGATCTTAGGAAGCATCAAGCAGCTTTAACTGTAGGTATTGCTACCTTGGCTGACTACAGTTATGGACAGGTACTAACACATCCATTACAAACTTAATTTCCAACCCAACTTTACTACACTCAGACCTATCTCACTGAAGTTTTCCATCCGATATCCTAATCCTAAGATTGGATTCTCCTAAAAGATTCTATAGTCAGTGTATCCCACATTCTCTGCCTTTCCTCTCACGTGTTCTTCACTGTCTGTAGGTAACTAGTCTCTTTATGGGTTTGAGAGCTCCTCTTCTCCTGCTGAGGTTAAAATCCTCTCTTTAAACATCAAAATCCACAGCTAATTGACTGCTCATGTGTATAAACTTGGAAGGACCCTTTGTCACTCATCCACAGTGAGGGTGAGGACAATCTCATAGGAGTCTCTCCATTTGTATTCACTTGACAGCGATGGTTGCCCCACTTCACTAAGCTCTAGGGACAGTCATCAAGCAGGTTTTGTGTATGCAAGTCAGTTTTTCCTGTAGGACCAATTATGCTGATTGAGCACTTGCTCCTGTTCTTCCCTAACTCACCTCTTGTTATTTTGATTGTCAGAAAGCAGAATAAATTAGCTCCAGAAAGGGAAAATGAGGCTGGCAACAAGCCAGCACCACGGTCATTATCTTCATGGAAGGAGCCATAAAACTGGATTTTCTCATAAACATGCCACCCATAAGGACTTCCTTCTTTTTCAAACAAAATTTAAGGTGATGAATACAAATTCTAAAAGTCAACATTTGGAGCGTGTTTGAGGATGAGTTTTTATTTGCCATAATTCCAGAATAAGCGACAGGATCTCTTGGAGGGTGGGAGGTGGAGCATTTGGCTATCACAGAAAACTCTCAGGGGGAAGTGCACCTCAACAAATTAGAGGGAAAGGGTAACAATGCAGATAAACAAGAGAGTCTGTGTGTGAGATTAAAGGAAAACTGCAGCCATTTTGCACAGCCTAGCAGTTTTAAAGTTAAAACTGTTTGTGAAACTGATGTGAAATGAAAGGGGGATGGATTTTTAAAATATATATATTTTATAAAATAAAACTATTACTAGGATGTCCTAGACTGTCCATACATATAAGTCTGTGTACATCTTTCTATGAAAAGTGAAATTTGGTCTCAGAAAATCTTCGTATTTTTCAATAAATTTTATATACTAATATGTAAGGGATCCAAAAATTAAGATGAACAACACGATAAATAAAAAAGGCAAAAAGAGTTCCAAACTCATTCAATCCTGGCAATCTATATTCACAGGGGGTCTGATTCTGCTCTTACATGTATGTAACTCCGCCTGATTTCAATGGCAGTACTTCTGATTTACACCAAAGAGATCAGAATTAGAATGTGTGTGTCTTTGTCTGTCTGACTCAGAGGAAGACAAACTCTTAGAATTCAATAGTGTAAACTGAAACACTGCTGATAAATACTAAATTTACCTAAATTAAAAAAAAATCCAGTCTTTGGGGCTTGGAATGTGAATCTTCCAACTAGCTGGTAACTTTCAGATAATAGCCTTAGTCCCTTTTCAGCAAAACACTTGCTATACAAGATTAATGCTTAATTCAGAACTTTAGTTACTAACTAATGACTGGATTAACATTCTCTTTCATCAATACCTAGCAATACCTAGTATACTTTATTTCTATTAAAAGATGTAAAGTCCCCTGTAATGAGATGCTATATATTTCTTCACCTGAGACTTCTAATGAAAAAACATCTCGGTGGGGAGTTGTACTTCTATATAATATAATAAAATAAATACAAATATATTATAGTTAACTGGAAAGGCCACTTTGACCAAAAATAAATAAATAAATAAATCCTAGATAACAACACAGTCCTACCAAATATATAAGAAAGTATTGACATTTCAACACCTCCCCACGCCCTACACGCACCAAGCTGGGGCAGTTGCCCTGAGCTTGACACATATATACCTCCATTGTGTATCTCCTAATGAAATTTCTGACTGTTTATTCCAACAGTCCATATTTTTGTCCTTGAAACAAGAGTGGCATATGTTCTAGAGTTTACCATCTTATAAACAGATGTAGGCTGATAAAGTCAGAGGTAAACTTCCTGTCAGTGAGTGAGTTTTCATATTATTTGCAAAGTGAATTTGTTGATTAGATTGAGACAACTTTTAGTCCAGGGAAGGAAACTTAAAATTTGAATTGCTTTAGCGGGGTTGGCAAATGCAAATTAACATCTCTTCTGAGGAGATAATCTGGCCCCTTTCAAGATCAAGTTAACATATTTGAAAGCCTACTACAAACTTTTAATTTTGGTGTAAGAGGGAAAGAAAGTGTAGTGAACCCTCTTGCCCACTTTTACTTTATACCATATTTTAAATGAAACTCCTTTTGGAGGGTGTTTATATAATAAAGAAGGAGATCTTACTGCTGTGGAGGCCTAAACCAAAGAAACTTCTGGGGGAATTACCCTGCTCCTTTCAATCCCACAATTTGGAATCTGTTAGAACGTTTTTATGCAGTAGAGACCTAACAGGGACTGTGTGAGAGTTCTGTTTTTGTGGCATCATCTTGACTCAGAGATCCCCAAACTGTGGTGCGCCCCACCTAGGGGGGGAACAGAGGAACATTCAGGGGGGTGAGGCCAGCCCCCATGGCAGGTGGGAACGGAATACCACCCAGCCCTGCTATGCCCCCTCCCTAGCCTGGGTGCCTGATTCCCAGCCCGGACCGCAGCTCAGCTCCATGCCCTAGGTCCTGAGCATGGCTGTGGCTCGGCTCCCAGCTCACGGGGTAAGGGGGAGGGCATGGATAGATTCTATTACTGGGGGCAGGGCGGGGGAGCGTGACAGAAGAAGTTTGGGGACCACTGTCTTGACTGGTTACAAGGCCACTGCACAGCCCACAGCTACTGGGCAGCCCACTGAATTAAGTGAAAGTTATCCAAGATCATAGTGGATTAGGAGGCCAGCTGAATCAGACAGCAGGTACCTCAGCTAGGGATGGATCCTGAACCAAAACCCTGGACACAAACATCCACAAAACTTCAGGTGAGTTTGGCGCCAGATCTGAATTTTGTGAGCTGGTGTCATCTCTATTTATAGCTACTAAATGTGGGTATCAGTAGCAACCAAAGATCTTGGATATGGTGTTTCATTATAATCTACTTAATGCTTATGTTTCAAATAATGTAATTTAAATCAACAGACGCACACCCCCCACAGCCACTAACTTCCGAGCTACCTGAAACAATAAGAAGAGAGGGAACATATTAGCTGTCATAGGGTACTGAGCTATGGCTATGCTCCACCAGGATGCAGCTAACCTTTATATGCCCCAGTATACATAAAAACAACTGATGTGGTTACTGTGCACATACGTCGTGTTTGGAACCACTATCTCTGGAAGATTTTCTATTTAGGAGGATTTAGTGCCATTAAACAATAAAATATCAGAACCCCAAAGAACATAAGTGTAAAATGAATTGTACTAGCTGTTCCAAGCTTTCCAGGTCCACACAGAATTACTGGCAACTGGCCTTAAATTTTAAAAAAGTAACAATACTGAGATTCATAGCCAGTGACAGTAACTGGATGCTTTCTCTCAAAGGGGCACTGCTATTTTCCTTTAATATTGCTAACTGATGGTACATTGAGGTACATAGTTGCCCTCAATTGCACCCATTTAAATACACTGACTTCAGCGCATACAAAAAGTCACAATATCTTCAGCCATATTTTATGGTTACCAGATTTCCACAGGGTTACTTGTACGTAACTGAGTGCAAAACGTCACTCTGTAGTTTTACTAGTGAGCAAATCTCAAAAACTTTGGCTCAGGCAGAAAGGCAGAAGTTCCTCTGAAGCCTTTGTGTTCACAAAAGACCTGATCCAAAGCCTGCTGGAGTCACTGAAAGCCTTTACCTTGGCTTCTCTGGGCTTTAGAGTTGGTCTAAAAGTGGGCTGGAAACTTCATGGGAACAGGTCCTCTAGAACATCTGTCAGGACTAAGGAAAACCACAACAGAACTGTTTCACATTTGTCCAACATTTCCAACACAGCCTTGTCTGAGACCAGGAGATGCAGAGGCTACTATGGAAGTAAAAAACAACAGAAACATTTACCTCAGTGTCCTCAGACTTTGAAGATTAAGTTTTGAGCACCAGTTCAGGTTAGGCTTTATTTTATCTGAAGTGGCTCGCTAAGCACTGTGTTACTGGGCTCCTGAAAAGACGAACAGGTCATGTTCACGAGCACTGAAAATGAATGACAGGAGGGAGAAAGGATAGTCCAGCAGTTAGGATGTTAGGCTGGGACTTGAGATACCTAGATTCAATTTCCTGCTCTGCTATAGACTTTGTGTGACCTTGGCTTCTCTGTGCCTCCAGTTCCTCATGTGTAAGATGGGGATAATAGTATTTCCCTGGGGCACAGCGGTATTGTGAGGATAAATCCCTTAGAGATCACGAGGTGCTCAGCTGCTGTGGTGATGGAGCACATATAAGTACCTAAGGCAGAGAGGCAATGGAAATGGTTCTGGGTTATCAAAGCAACTAAACAGTTAGGTAGAAGGACTTCAATATGGTGTCAGGTTCCCCAATCTGAACTTCATGCAGCGGGAATATAAAAGGCCTGCTTCATGTGAATCAGATGCACATTTGCTACACAGCCTCAACAGGAAAAAATAATTTTCACATCATCTTTAAAGTATTTTGACTGAAATGCTGCAATCAGCAAATGCTCCCCATAGCAGAATGCCCTGAGACTTGCCCACAAGAAGAACAGAAAACAGGTAAGCATCCTCCAAAGTACGTCTTGCGGTCATTGCCAGATGCAGTCCTGGAAACATTATCTAAACAACTGCAGTACACACACAGTGCCAGCTTGTGCTGAAGTACCAGGGGACGCAAATGTTTGGTACCTCATATAATGAAGACGGGAATAAGGTAGTACTTTAGTGACTGGTACGCTGGCCTGCTCATCCCTACTGTGATGCTGAGCCTCTCTGCTGGGATGTGGTGCACAGCAGCTGCTCACCTCCCACTCAACATGCAGTGAAGAATGAACTGCTCTAAACCACAGTCTGTCTAGCTAAGGTACTTGTGCCATAAATATAAAGGGAAGGGTAAACCCCTTTAAAATCCCACCTGGCCAGAGGAAAAACCCTTTCACCTGTATAGGGTTAAGAAGCTAGGATAACCTCGCTGGCACCTGACCACAATGACCAATGAGGAGACAAGATACTTTCAAAGCTGGAGGGGGGGAAGAAACAAAGGGTCTGGGTGTGTCTGTGTGATGCTTTTGCCGGGGACAGAACAGGAATGGAGTCTTAGAACTTAGTAAGTAATCTAGCTAGATATGCATTAGATTCTGTTTGTTTAAATGGCTGAGAAAATAAGCTGTGCTGAATGGAACGGATATTCCTGTCTTTGTGTCTTTTTGTAACTTAAGGTTTTGCCTAGAGGGATTCTCTATGTTTTGAATCTAATTACCCTGTAAGGTATTTACCATCCTGATTTTACAGAGGTGATTCTTTTTACTTTTTCTTCTATTAATATTCTTCTTTTAAGAAACCGATAGTTTTTTCATTGTTCTTAAAATTCAAGGGTTTCGGTCTGTGTTCACCTATGCAAATTGGTGAGGATTTTTATCAAACCTTCCCCAGGAAGGGGGGTGCAAGGTTTTGGTGAGGATTTTGGGGGGGGAAAGACGTTTCCAAACGGGCTCTTTCCTAATAAAAAAATACCGGTTAGACGTTTGGTGGTGGCAGCGAAAGTCCAAGAGCAAAAGGTAAAATAGTTTGTACCTTGGGGAAGTTTTAACCTAAGCTGGTAAAAGTAAACTTAGGAGGTTTTCATGCAGGTCCCCACATCTGTACCCCAGCATTCAGAGTGGGGAAGGAACCTTGACAACTTGTATGGCTTCCGTCACCACATCTGACCCCCTCACAATCTAATGCATTTAATCCTCACAAGCCTCCTGGGAGGTAGTGCAGCACTACTATCCCCATGTTACCAATAGGAAACAGGTATAGAAACACTACAGCCCAGATTCACAAAGGTACTTAGGTATCTAAGTTCCAGTTTTAGGCTCCACTGTGATCCAGTATGCCCCTGCTCACCTGCCAACTAAGCCTGTAGGTGCCTACACTCACTTGGCACCTAAATTCCAGCTGTAGAAATTCCCTAGGTGCCTAAGTTTCCGTCTCTGAGCATGCACATGTGCACTGCTGCTTCACTCTAGGCATCTAGACACTTATCTCCCACCTAAGCTCAAGAGCTATGCACAAACCAGGGGAAGACAGGCAGGCAAATGCCTACATTTCCTGGGGGAACTGGTCTCGTAAGTGAGCCCCGAGCACCTACTGGGTCAGGGCCATTCAAAATGCAGCCTGAGACAGAGGAGGTGGTGGTAGTTCCCTCCTTGTTACTTGTAGCCCAGTGGTTAGATCACTCAGGTACGATGTGGGAGATCTAAGTTCAGTTCCCCTTCTGCCTGAAAGGGAGAAAGGACTCAAAGAGGAGAAGCCCACACCTCTCAGGAGAGTGCCCTAATCAACTGAGCTATGGGATACTCTGACATAGGGTCCCTCAAACTGTCTTGTTTAAGTTGTTCCACTGTGTATCAATAATTAAATAGTTCCTGGAGCAGAGGAATTAGACCCTGGGTCTCCCACCTCCTAGGTCCTAACGACCAAGCTATAGAGTCATTTGCATGCTGTCTGGTCCAGTGACTAATTGTTTATCCAAAGTGGAGCAGCTTCAACAAGAGAGACTGAGGGAGCGCCACATAGAATCAGAACTGGAAGGCACCTCGAGAGGTCATCTAGTCCAGTCCCCTGCACCCGTGGCAGGACTAATTATCTAGACCATTCATGACAGGTGTTTGTCTAACCTGCTTTTAAAAATCTCCAATGATGGAGATTCCACAACCTCCCTAGGCAATTTATTCTAGTGCTTAATCACCCTGACAGTTAGGAAGTTTTTCCTAATGTCTAACCTAAACCTCCCACCTCAGAGTATCCCATAGTTCAGTGATTGAAGTGCTCTCGTTACAGGTGTGGGAGACCCTTGTTCAAACCCTTTCTCCCACTTCTGCAGACAGTGGGGAATTGAACCTGGATTCACCACCATCCCAGGTGAGTGTGCTAAGCACTGGGCTAACAGTCACAAGGCAAGCATCAATAACCCCCTCCCATTTAGTGTGGCATGACACAGGTGCCTCACTCCTTCTCCCAAGAAACTAGACACCTAAGCCACTTGACTCCAGGAGAGAGGTTTCTGGTTGGGGATTGAAAGCAAAGATAGATGCCAAACCCTGAGAGGTCCAGGGCTTGGGACATACCCCTCTTGTTGGCATCTTCTATTGGCTAGCTTAGGTGACTTCCCGCCTAGCATGCTGGCTACGGTGGATTGCATTTTCAGGTGCCAATTTCTCCCCATTCATTGTATGGGAACCTCAGGCTTTGCAGATTACAGTACTGTACCAGTGATCTTCTAGGCACTGCAACACTGGGTGTCACAACACTTAAGTCCCTTTGTGGATCCAAGCCTGCATGACTTGCTTAAAGTCACACAGGAAGTCTGTAGTTGAATACAGACTAGAGCCCAGGTCTCCCAAGTCCCTGACTAGCACTAAACCCTAAGGGCTAGTGCTTCCTCTGGTCTCAGGCTCATGAGTGACAAACCCCCTGCTATTGGTTACAGCAGATTCAACCAGGACCTTAGCTGATCAACAGACATGTCAGCCCAGACAGCTTGGGGCAGGGAACCGCTCGTCTAAGTCTGGCAGATTGCAAAAAGCTGATATGAAGTATGACTTAGCACTTCTCAGATTCAGGTCATTGTTATTTAATTCACTGGAACTGGGTTCCTAGTTCTCTTCAGCTCCTTCAAAAGTTCCTGACTTGATGCCTAAATATGGATTTAAGTGCTTAATTTTAAGCACATGGATTTGAAAATGCAGGCCTTTGCCTCCCCTCAGAGATAGGGGGAGTAAGAGAAAATTCTCCCATTTACTCTAGAATAGGACAGTAGCCTGTTCGGACCCTCCCTGGTCAGGACACTAAAGCATAGGCTACCAGTTTGATGCAGGCAGAGTTTCAGAAGCTACCACACTGTGGGACACAGTTATACCTCCCTGAGAAAAGTCGGTGGCTGCAGACAGAGAGAAGGGGAGACTGCTGACAGCATCAGGGATTGGACTAATGGCTAAGTGGATGAAAAAACAATCTTCACATAATTTTCAACTTCCTGTCCTGCTAGTCACCCTGCAGAGCTACATGTGTCAGCAAAGCCATGAGTCAGGCTGGTGCTAAGACTGATAGCCCATCAGAATAGAGTGAGGGAGAACGAGACCTGTGAATGAGAAAGACAGAGTAGCTGCTCAAATACAAAGCTGGCCAAGTCTGCAGTATGAACAAGAAGAGTTCCTGCATTACAAAATCTCTCACTGCAAGCACTCACAGTATGGGCTCTTTTTCCAGCCCTCTAATCCAACTGGCACCAGTTCAGGCTTGTTAATGTAACTGGCTAAATGGAATCTGATTACCTTTTAACACAAAATGATCATATTAAGCAATTACTTGGGGGAAGAAAAAAAAACAAAAAACCACACACACACCCCACATCTATCCCAAGCCCTAATGTGATAACTATCCAGGCCGAACAGTACAACAGGTTTTTTCCATTTACTTTGCTTTTTATGTTCTACCCCCAGCAGGAGCAGCGGGTCACACTCTCCACAGCATCTGCAATGGCTACAGCCTCACTGCACAAATTGGGAAAACAGGAATTCTTACACCAGATCAGTAGCCAATAGCAGATGTTGAGAGGAAGATGCAGAAAATCCTGCAGTTGACTGACCTGTTGACAAGAGAAGTTACTTCATAAGGGGCGGCTGACACTGAAAAGTTACATCGGCATTGCTATATCTCACAGGGTGTGAAAAAAAAAAAATCACAGGCTAGAGACTTAATTAAGCTGACTTAACCCACAGTGTAGACAGGGCTAGGTCGAAGGAAGAATTCTTCCATCCTAGCTACTACCTCTCAGTGAGGTGGATTAACTACAGCGACAGGAGAACCCTTTCTGTCCTTGTAGTGAGTGCCTACACTGAAGCACCACAGATGTGACACTGTAGCATTTTAAGTGTAGGCATATCCTAACCTCTATCAATGGGATGACCCCCAGGCATAAAGTCAAGCATATTCTTAAGGCCGGATCTACACTAAAAAATTAGGTCAACCCAGGTATGTTACTCAGGGGTGTGAAAATCCATACTCCGGAGCAATGTACTTAAGCTGGACTTTACCCCCACTGCAGACAGTGCTAGGTTGATGGAAGAATTCTGTTGACCGAGCTACCACCTCTTGGGAAGATGGATCAACTACAGCAATGGGAAAACGCCTCCCATCACTGTAGTGAGTGTCTACACTGAAGTACTACAGGGGCACAGCTGCAGCGCTACAGCTGTGCCACGGCAGCATTTCTAGTGAAGACATAGCTTAAGAGTCACACTTCTCAAGCTATGTTTAACTGTTGCACTTCCCACTCAGTAACATCAGACCTCACCAAAGAGCCTTTCAAGATACTTCCTGAACAAAGCCTCATTCGTAACTTTCTATTCTACACATGCTGAAAAGGGAGACAAAATTAGGGGTCCACACCCAGCAGTGCCAGAGCCTATTTTGGATTTATGGGAATGCATTGCTATGTAAGAACACAAACAACGTGAGTGTGGTTATAGAAGGGAATTGGAGGCTCAATTCCCTGCTGTGCTCCATCTTTTAAACATTTTTCCTCCAGGGAAAAGACAGCGTAAGGACGCAACTCATCTAGTCTGGCAGCATTTTATACCCACGTGGCAGTGGTGTAAATGACTCCACAAGGTGCAGTGCAGTGATGAGTCAGGCCACGGAAATTCAGACTCCTGGGTTACATTTCCAGCTCTCACAGTCACTTTGTGTGTTATCTTCAGCAAATCACTTCATTTCTTTGTTCCCTTCCTTCCCCCAACTCCCTTATGTCAAATAGGGACAAAATAGGGTCTAACCAGCAATGAAGAGGAAAGGAGATTGTGAGGCTTAATTTGTGTCTAAACTGCTTTTGCAATCCTCCTGGGCAATATTCTATAGAAGTCCAAAGCATTGCTATTATTTTCACTCAAATACTCTGCTTTCAGGGCAATTCATTTTTTACTTATTTGCAAAAGTATATGAAAGATATTGCGCATTCTGATAACTTAGTACCCCACAGTATTGCGTTAAATTCTGACTCTCTCTTGCACTGATGGTTTCAAGTGTTGTTAGCAGTCAAATGACTGCACGTAGAGTCTTAAAGACTGAAAATAAATGGGTTTGCTGGAGGGAAGGAGTTTAATCCTATAAGTAGGTTATTAGATATCCAAAAAGATTAGAGTTATTGGAAAGAGTTCTGGAGCATCTGATGGGCTTTTAGGTCAAGTAATTGGAAGGTAAAATACATTTGTGCATTAGTAAGAGAAAATCTTTAAATAGCTTGAAAGATTTAACATCTTTATTAATGATCTGGAGGGAATAAACAAAGAATATTAATTCACAGATGATATCAAGTTGACAGTTGCTACCAACAGCAGAGAAATAATACAAAAGTGAAATATAGACAGAGTAAGAAAAATGTTATTCACCTTGGACAAATGCAAAACATACATCTTGGAAAAAATTATCTCCAACATGGGTATTTAGTGTGAGCAAGGTACTGGTAAAGGAGTAATGTGAAAAGTGTAAGGGTCATTCCAGACAGCAAGGGAAAAAGCAGTGAGCAGCTGTGACAGAATATACCTCTACTGTAATAATCTTGGTATAAGGTATGCCTTTTAAGGTATCATCTGAAAACTCAATTTGCTGATCAGTATTGTCCTGTAAAATAGGTGTGGCAACATGTGAAGTTCTAAGATTCACCTTTATGGTGTTAACAACACATGTTCCAAACCCCACAGTCCTGCCCAAACAGAAGCTGGCGAACAGGTCTGTCCTAAACAAAGGAATGTGTGCTCTGCTTAATTTGCATTTAAGCAGTAAACACGGTCATCATCAAGCAGGAAGGGAACACAAACGAAGTTCAAACAGGTGGAAAAAAAAAAACCAGTAGGGAATATCCTTCTACATAGACTCTGACTCCTTGTTCTCAGCTAGAAATGTTTTTCTACAAGGGGAACGGACACTATAAAAAGGAAGGACGAACACTCCAAGGGATCCCCCCTCCCCCTTCCTATCACATTCACTGCACCTGAAGAGACAAAGGAAGGTGTTGGACTTTGGGGGAGGGGTCCTGACAAAGAATTTGGTCAATAACACTGCTGAAAGCATGTGGTGAGAAAACTTTGCTTTGACTCTAAATGTAGTTTGTTAAATTAGGTACCAGTAAGCGTTCTCTTTATTTTTTCTTATAACCATTTCTGACATTTATACCTCTTTACTTGTACTAATTAACAACTACAAAGAGATTTTAAAACTTGTTTTAATCAAATAGAGTACGTTCAAGCTGAAATATCTGGGTAACTCCCTTTGGGGTAACCACATATTATACCCTTATAGGAATAACGGATTTAACATATTCGTACTGTCCAGAAGAGGGGTGGGGAGATGTGATCAGATTCCATTCCATTTGCCTGAACAGCCCAGAGTTGCAAATTATTTTTGTTGCCCTGTAGTGGGTTGCTGTGGCATACCGGGGTACAATCCAGAGTAATGAGTAGCTGTGTTACCCCTGCCCTGTAACCTGGGGTGCCCTTTACAATGCCTTGCTCCTCACAAACAGCCTCCAGCATATAAGTCACTCTTATCTGTGTGTGTGCGCTGCAGCCAGCCAGTCATACCTTGGCTCCTAGCAGCCATAAAAGTTATCACAGGGTGACCACAACACAGTCCCAGTGCCATGCAATGGCTGTGTAAGGTTAAACAGGCTGCTGAGAGACAAACATCTCACATTTGGGGTTGGATTTGCCCAGAAAGGACAGGCTCTTACCTGTGCTGGCCCAAGGAAGATACCAAGGGCAGCTTACATTCACATAGGTCCCAGGTAGCCCATCAGGCCAGCAGGCATAGTCATCCAATGTCCTGCTGCAGAACTTGCCTTCTGCAGAGAGATGGAGAATGGGATCAAGCATTGCCCTTGAACCATGATGACTGTGAAGAGCAACCATCGGAAAACAAGAGGAATGAAGGTGAAGCAACTGAACCACATAACTGTAAAAGGTTTTGTTTTATTTTAGGAAGGGGAAAAATATACCATTTATCCTCACCCCTTACAAGAATAAAGGAAAGGGACTGAACCTGCCAGGCTGCTCTCTCACTGACTGAACAAATGGGCAGCATGATTGCAGAGGTGACATTGCAAAGATCTTATGCCATGATGCCACAATACCTGCAGCCAGAGGCTTCCATCCTGCCCTGGTGCCAGGTATCCTTCTCATCTCTCTGCATTTGCGTAGCCCAGTCGCTCATGTTGGTTCTCAGCAGCTCATTCTTGTTATGAATGCTGTAGATAATCTTTCCCTGAGAACCGATTGCTGTCATGACATTTTGAATTCTAAATACATTGATACATTGCTAATATACCCACACAATGACCATAAATGTGCTCATGCTACAGTTTCACATTTATTAAACAGTCAGTCTTGGAGGGCGTCATTCTGTGCATAATGGCACAAAAGGAGATTAGTGTCTCCCTCCCATTACTGCTATCACTATACACTCCATTGTAGCAATACAACTAACAAGAGGCAGCTATGGGGAAACAAATAACATTTTTAAAAACAGTTTTATAAAAGTAATTTGAGACCTGCGTGGTCCGTTTCACAGCTTTACTGTGGCACAGAGGCACTCTAGGAGGTCCCAGGCTGTGTCCAATTGTGGGCTGCATTGTCAGCAAGTCTCAGCAATTTGCCAAGCATAACTCTTAGCAGATTGCAGCTGGCCTTATCTTCAATAGAAGATTTCAGACTATAGAGACCATGAACTGCATTCTCATTTACACTAAGGCCCCTTTACACCACTCTGACAGATAAAGGGCCCCTAAAATAGGTGTAAATTAAAAGGGACCGAGTGTATATGGACTTATATGTTGAATACAGGACTCTCCTTGAAGACCCCTGTAGAACACTCCTTGCTAGGACCTATAGTCTCCCTCGGGCTGCTCCTCCACATTAAAGGCTGCAGGACACATTGCAGAACTCCGTGGGTGGCATTCATCCTGCAGGCTGCACTGACGATACCACCTGCCTTAGAACCAAAGATGAGCCATGGCACTACAAGATATTTTGGGCCATAGAGATGAATGATTTTATAGCTGATCCATTCCATGTAATCTCCTCTCCCACTGCCTGCATGGAAAGCGGTTATCCCAGGAAGCAGCCCAACACAAGCAGTGAGCTGGAGAGAATGGAAATGGAGTTATGGAGAGGGAGGACTTTCAAGCCCATAAGAGTTCCTTGCCACAGTTAGCAGATGTTTTATAAAAGTAGATATCCCATTCCTGCCGAGCAGGCTTACCTGCCACAAGAGGGGGCGTCTCATAGAGATACTTCAGGCACTGGAGCTGATATTCTTTCCACTTCTGCATCACTTCAGCGAGGGACCCATATGCACTCTGCAAGAGAAAGGTCTCAGGTACTTTAAGAGCCAAACCAGCTGCTTCACAGACACCCTAGATAAATAAAAATGCAGGGTAGATCTAACTGGGCTACAGCTGCAAGTATTAGAACAGCCCTGTCAAGACCCCCTATAAAGAGGGAGAAGGAAATAGAGTTTCATGATCATAAAGAGCATATGTTGCATGCTTGTCTCAGGACAACCAAGGACGTGGCCAATGCAAAACACAACCTGTCTGACATAGTATGGAGATTTTCCATGAAAAGGTCATGGTCACGAGTGATGCTCATTATCTGATTCACTACCTCCAAACAAACCTTTTCAATGAGCAGGGACATCAGTGAGCTTCCTTGGAAAAGGACTTCTAGCCAACAGCAACTTCTGTGATCCCAAAATTGAGGCCAAGAAAACCCAGCGCATTCAGCTGACACGGAACAAGTGTTCCTCCAAAGCAGGGACTGAACTTTCCCCCTTGTTAACTGCCTCTTGTGGGTGGCAGCTGCTCCAACATCTAGGACACTTCTCCGGGGGGGGGGGGGGTGTGAAGGCAAGGATCTGCCTCTGCACATTGCACAGACACTTACTGCCAGCTACTCAGAGTTTCAGGAAGAGAAAAAGTTTCTACATCTGGTCACTGATGATTAATGTGACCATAGTGAAGCCAAGTGAATTAAGTAGTAGGCATCCTAGGTGGCTCCGACAGGCCCATCTTGTTGCCTGCATTTTCCCTTGTGGTCTTTTAAAAACATCAAACTAACAAAAGCTGACTTATGAACATAAGAATTACCATCCTTTAAGTGACCAATGGTCCATCTAGCCCAGCATCCTGCCTCAGAATGGCCCAGCATGGATGCTTCAGAAGGCATAAAACCAGCAGCATGAATCTAATTGTACAATACTCTAACATGCGGTGGGGGAAAACGTCATCTAACCCCAGCTGTTGATCAGTTTATGCTTTGAAGCATGAGGATTAAATAACCCTTATAATTTTATCCTGGCTGCTTTAACTGCCCCTTTTGTTTTTTATCCCTTCACATACCTAAATCCTTTTTGTGGGGGTGGGGAGAAGCCAAGGGCCTACAAAGTATCATTTTAAACTGGCAAAAAAATAAAATAAAAAATAAAGCCGTTTTTAATTATACAAGAGTTTAAAGAAAACTGGGCTGGATTCTTTCCATTACATCAACGTGACTCAACTGAAGCCCATGCAATTGCCGTGCATTTTACACGAATGTAAGCATGAACAGAATTAGACCCTACATTTCTTTAACACGGAGCTTTAAGGGTCCCCCTGCCAGCACTGTACTCCTTCCAATAATTTGAAGCATTTAAAATGTTTGTGAAGAAAAATTTGCACATCAAGCCTCTGCCTTGAGCAACTAACCCACCCAAAATAGGGGTCACTAATGGGAGCACATCACAACCATGCTCAGACATACAAGCATGACAATATTGCTCTCACAAACATGAGCTATGTGAGGGCCTGCAGACCTTATTGGCCAATGCATGCTTCCAGGTGCTCCTCTGCTCTTGACTAACATATTAGTAAGGTTTGTGAAGATCAGAGCTCACGACAAAAACCAGCAAAATGCTGATCAGGCTGAGCTTCTGATGACGAGCAAATGAGTTACTCTCCTGTGACAAATGTCCCAGAAGCCCAAATGAGCAGCAAGTAACACTATCATCATCATGTTCGTTCATAAAAATGCTCTCGGGAGGCCTAATGAGGAGTGGGACTGACTTGCCTAAACACAACATGGACATTTATTAAGTGCCTGTATTTAAGTGTAGATTTTAATAGCAGTTACAGTCTTTGTCTAGTTGATACAAAGCACTCTGGTCTGCATCTTGACAACTAGGGCTGCGTTGCCAGTCAGATTTCACCCATAGTCCGGACTGAAGGACTAGAATTCAATCATATTTTATACAGGTGTCTATAAACACACAGAAGCCTGTAGGGAGCTTACATGCTCCTGATGTCTGGAAAAAAATAATCAAACCACTTATTTGGGTGCCTAAAGTCAAAAAAAGCTAGCCTTCTCCTTTATTAGGTTAGAAAGTCATTCACAAGCCAGCGCTCATTTTCTTCAATTGGATTAATTGTTCCTGAATATTCACCATATAACCGGCTGAACGAGTCATTTTCAGACTATAGGTTGTTTACAGGTTGTTCATTGTAACCAGTCACTATTCTTCTTGTATGCTGGCCACTTAAGTCACACGGTATTGTTTCATCTCTTTCCAACTGCATAGGAAACGTTTTAGAAACAGTAAAAAAAGTAGCACGTCCAGGATAAGCTTTTGGACAATAATCCTTTGCCCTAAATTTGGATTCAGAAATATTTTCCATGGAATATTTAGTAAACATGGCCCCCCCCCACCCAAATCACAGCAAACCAAATTCACCCCTTTATACTGTATTGAAAAACATGTGCAAGTCATTTTTTAATTAAAAACTAGCTGTAGTCAATTATATAAACCGAAGATTATTCACACTAAGGTCATTAGATTTTCCAGAATACACTAGTTTAAAAAAAAATTTTTTTGGAAAAAGAAAAAAGGTGTCTTTTTTCCTGACTAGATTTAAATCGCCATATAGGAATAACCGCCTTTAATAATGACTGGGAAAACTGAAATCTCTGTCCACCTGTTTAATCAGAAGTAGATGTTCTATCTGCAATGATTTTTCATTCTGTGCTAAGGCAACTGTAATACAATTAGCAGCAAACTATTATTAGGAAAATAATCAGACATGTTCTCTTTAGTGAAGACGACTCATTTGGGGGATTTTTTTTTTTTTTTTTACCACCAATATCCTGCTGCAAAAAAAAAAAAAAAAAAACACCCCATAATCGATTTTACAGTATCTTTATTGCTCTATGCACTCAGCAGTTTATAATCTGATTAATCTGAATACCATTTCTTGTTGCTCAGGTGAATACCAAATTAGTCATCGGATGTACACTTTATACATTCCACCTACCCTTTTATGAAGGGATTTAATACCAGGTGAACAATAATCAATATGATTTATATAGCACTATAGATGGGCAATGTAATTAATTACTCAAACTACAGACACTAAGTTAGTGAATAGATTACTACTATTTGTATAGTGTCCGTGTGCTAGACACTTTATAGACAGGTAAACATGACAAGGCCCCTGCTCCCGAGGGCTTACACCTAAGTGGACGATCCATAGGCAGGAGGCGGCATTGCGGAAGGCAACAAGTAACTCAAACAAATAGTGTAGTTAAGCACGTCTTGTAAGTATCATGATTTTCATCACTAGTTTGTTGCCATCTTGCAATGATTATTTTCAGTTCTTTGCTAAGTACTGAGCAGTGAGAGGAGACGCACTAAAAGGTAAATAGCCTCCCTGCAGGAGAGATGTGTACTAAGGAAAGACGGAGGCATGGCAGATTAGGTTGAGGTGGTGGGATTTCAAGGTATACGAGGGGCTGCATGAGGCAAAAGTGGGAGAAGCACAAAAGGAGGCAAGCAGTGATGCAGCTTGGGTGGCCCGAAATGGATTCAGGAGAATTAAAAGAGACAAGTGCAGTGAGCCATTCATTGTAGTAATATAATTAAGTGCAATTAATCTCTGGTGATAAATTATCCCATTCAGAAAGTCTGAGGAAAGAATTCTTTAGAAATCAGTGACACCTTCATATGAAATCCTTACCATGATCTCACACTATCTTAGCAGTTTTCACTACACAAAAAAAACACTTGTATCATTTTCCTATATCCTGGAGGCTACTCCTGTAATACCAGGTAATTTAATCTATTTGACCCCAACGCAATCCTTGCTCCACAAGTGCTGTTCCATGGCACGAGACCTGAAACTGCAAGGTGCTCAACCACCTCATTTCTCATGGAGGTCAATGGAAGCGGAGGCTGCTCAGAACTTCACAGAACTCACGTGGCATCTTGCAGGATGGGGCAAGTTCTCTCCCAGTCTCTGATACAGCTTGGAAAAATGTGGCTGTTTCTCAGAACCCTATTGAGCTACCTCCCTTCTTGCCCATGCATTCCCTGCCCCAGCCTTGTGTGTGAAAACAAAAGTTCTCCTTCTACATTGGCCTCAGCTTGCCCAATCCATTCAGCTGTGTCCCATTCCAGAATATGTAATGTCCCCAGTTTATCACCAAGGACTCAATTGCTATAACATGATCCAATGGCTGGAAGGTGAAACTAGATACACTTGGACTGGAAATAAAGTGTACAATTTTAACAATGTAATTAGCCATAGGAACAACTTACCAAGGATCATTGTGGATTCTCCATGACTGACCATTTTAAAATCAAGATTGGATGTTTTTCCAAAAGATCTGCTCTAGGAATTATTGTGGGTAGGTTCTATGGCCTGTTTTATGTAGGAAGTCAGACTAAATTATCACACTGGTCCCTTATGATCTGGAAATCTAATCAACTGTGATGACAAAGACTAGGATCTAGGAACTGCCAAATTCTAATCCCAACTCCCAAAGTGACTCCCCAGATGACTCTGGCAAGTAACTTCACTTTCCTGCTTCAGTTTCTCTATCGTACTTACGTCACTGTGGGGTTGTGTAGATCCATATAGGATTATGCTCCTACAGTTCTTTGTAGATGTGAAGCGCTAATAATAAATCAGTAGTAATATGACTATCCTTCCAGGAAAATGGTCAGGAAAATTGGTTCCCAGCAATGCCTAATTTCCAGGCTATTTTGCTCTGGATCAGAATCCCAGGCTTGGGGAGACTGATGATCTTATCTGAAAGCCTTTTAGAGATTGGCCTATTACTAGTTAGGTTTTTAAAAGAGGCAAAGAATGACGGGCCAGAATAAAGAGTCTAATGAAAGGGTCTCTAAACTAAGTGTCTGCATTAGAGAAGCTTCCACTCCCCGGGATGGGCAATTTGATTCCATGAACAACAGATATAGGCTTGAATTTACAACACTGAGCTTTGTCCTCTGATCATAGCCCTAAAGGAGCAGGGTACAGCACTGAAACCCCAGAAAGTCCTCTGTAAACAACTATCACCTTGTATCCACAAGGGATGAGAATCTCCTCTCTCTGGGGAGGGCAGTTCTCAGGTTTCATTTTAGTTCTCAAGTTTAAGTGAATTTGGTGGTGACAGTCCCTCAAGCCACAGACCAGGCTCAGACACATCAGCATTAGCGCAAACTTCCCTCAAAGTGCTCCTCATCCAACAATATGCCTCAGCCCAGACGTAGACACTGCTTCTTTGAGCATGGAAGTGATTCATCCTCTGGTTCTTTTCTGTCTATGGCTTCTCAGATAACGGTCACAGTAAGCGTCCATCTTGTGGTGGAATTTTGTTGTGTCTGTCTGCCCAGGACATGGATTGACATCCCTCCTCACTCCAACTCATTTCACACAGAGCACTAAACAACCTCCAGCCAGTAACAGCTTTTAGTCACTACTGGGATATAATGGATTGAATCCAGTGGTTTGAAAGCAAGAGTGTCAGCATGCCATTATTAGTTCCCTGAGTCAGCCTCTGACCCAGTTCTCAGTTTCTCTCTAATTGTCTCAGTTTCTCTCTGTTGTCCCATATAGACCTGAAGATTATTATTTTTCTCTCAAGATTTTTAAAATTTATCTGAAAGAGAAATCATGGTGGCAGTGGTGTTTTCTGCAGACACTGTAGTGACAGCATAGGTAAGGCTGACCTCCAATTTCAGTAATAAGGCAGATTTTGCCTCCACTTCTTTACCTTTCATGAAAAGGTACCCAGAATCCCTGAGAATTGGTTAGGGTGCTCCTCTGCCAGGGTATAATAGGTCTTGAAAGTCTGAGAAAAACCAAAAGAGGCAATGACATGGAAGAAACATAAAATCTTCAGAGATAAAGTCTGCAGATACAAAAATTGGGGGAGTAGTAAATAATGAAGAGGACAGGTCACTGATTCAGAGAGATCTAGATCACTTGGTAAACTGGGTCAAGCAAACAATATGCATTTTAATATAGCTAAACGTAAATGTATTCATCTAGGAACAATTTAACTTAACAAAGAGAAGGTTAAGTGGTGACTTGATTAGTGTCTATAAGTATCTACACGGGGAACAAATATTTAATAATGGGCTCTTCAATCTAGTAGAGAAAGGTACAACACAATCCAACTGCTGAAAGTTGAAGCTAGATAAATTCAGATTGGAAATCTGGTGTAAATTGTGAACAGTGACAGAAATAAACCATTGGACCAATCTACCAAGGGTCGCGGTGGATTCTCCATCACTGAATTTTTAAAATCAAGATTGGATGTTCTTCCAGGAATTATTTTTGGGGAAGTTCTATGGCTTGTGCCATACCAGATGATCACAATGATCTCTTCTGGCCTGGGAATCTATGAATTTCTGGAAGTGGTATTGGGGAGGGCAATACTTTGACCACTTTGCTCTCATTCATGGGACTTGTTCTATGCCAAATTTCACATTCCTTTTGCAGATGGAAGGTGAATCACAGGGTGCCCTATAGACACAGATAATAAATCCACTACGGGACACTCCATTGATAAAGTGCAGTCCTGTAGCTCTTATTCTGTGCGTTGAAGAGCTGGTTTGTCGGAGGACTACGTTGTCTCCTCATTTCAGGTGATGATACAGGGCAGAGTCAAGGGCATTTGTGAGACTAACTGTGGTTTTCCATGCTTTCATATGCTTTTAAAGCATATTTTCATTTTAGAAACAGTTTTCCACTGTTTATTATTTCCCCTTCTTCCCCAAGTTATGACTTTCCTTCAGTTTTTTTTCCCCACTTGGAGTTATGATGCCCAATTTCAATTTTCACTCCAATTTAGCGTGGTCTTCTTGATTTAGGCAAGCCGCAGTGCCCCTCTGAGATGAAATAATTATTATTACCCTGCCTTGGCAACTGCTTCACTGATCAAATGAGCTCGCCTTAATTATGCCTCCCAACTCATATTTTACAAGTTACTTGGCTGACAGCTGGGTCATTCTGGACAAACCCCTCGGAAATGGCAAACGCTGAATCAGAGCAGCCTTTCATTTCAGAGAAAAAAGTCTTTACTGCCAGCTTTCAAGAACGTTTTACACAACGTTTCTGGTTCATTAGTAACCAAGAAAAAAATTACTCAACAGGCTGGAGAGCTAAGTTCCCCCCCAACGTTCTCCCTTTTTAAGTTTCCTCCCTTCTCTCGTTGGGAGCAGTAACTGAGGAACACATGGAGGGAAAGCACTGCAGGAGTTAGAGAGAGATTTCTGCAGCAGCTTCCTGCACACACCTGCCATTTGGCCTCTCTCTGAGCAGCAGGAGCTGCTCACCATTTCTCCAGCATTTAGTCTTATTCCCTCCCCTAGCACACCGGGCCTCCATGAGGTAACCTTTGCCATGGGATCTATCTCCTGGTCCCAGATTAGTTGGTGGATCAGGGACAACACATCTGGAATTTAAGACTCAACAAAACAAAAACCAAACCAACCCAACATTCAGTTTCAGTTTTCAGCATCATTCTTATTTTACCTGAACTAGTTTGCTGGGCCATAGCGGGAATGGCACATCAGTAAAGCATTATCTTATTAACTGCACTTTCAGTTTCAGCAGTGTCTAGAATTAAGAGAGATCCTCTAGCAATCGATGCATGGAATGCTTCTCCTCTGGTAGGTCAGATGCTGTAAAAAGGCTTTCCTCTCCTATGTGGCTTTGTACTGGGGAAGTGGCATTTTCTATTGCACCTGTCCTCAGTGACAGATAGGGATGGGATGGAGAAGAATTACCAGCAGTCTTTACTCCTGCTCCTTGAAATGTCCTCCAGCATTTAGGTTGGGATGGAGCTCTGCCCACTGGTCATTGTGGGAACCAATAGTCAACATGCTTCCAGCTCAAGTGGACACAGATTTAGTTTGACAGCCATTGTTATCAAATGTTCTTTTCTTACAGCTTCTTTCACCTGTTCTGACAAACGTTCCTACGCAGGACTTACTGCCTGGATCAGTTACAAATCCAACACGAGAAAACTATGCTCCTAAGCAAAGGCACAAAGAAAAACCCCCTTTCTTGGGGGACTCTGGTGACAAAAAGGCTCAGTTTAAAAAAATAAATAAATAAAAAAATGCAGCCACAGCTATAAAAGAATTCCAAATCAGGTAGTAGCCCCATGATTCTAGCAGAGTGCTGGACAATTCTGTGGCACTCCTCTCAAAAAGGGGGAGAGACCAAGATGATACAGACTCTGTATAAAAATAAGTTAGATTATACTGCCACGTGCAGCTCAGTAATGCTATCCACAGACAAGGTTTATGGAGTACTTTACCAGCACTATGACAGGTTTCAGAGTAGCAGCCGTGTTAGTCGGTATTCGCAAAAAGAAAAGGAGTACTTGTGGCACCTTAGAGACTAACAAACTAAGGTGTCATAAGTACTCCTTTTCTTTTTACCAGCACTGTAATTCTTATTTTAAATGAGTTGCATAGTTTTGCTGGCCCAAGGCAGTACAGCTAGCAAAACTGTGGAAGAAGATGGGGAGAAATCAGACCTCTACTCCAATTCACTTGACAGGGCTGTCAGAGGTTAGGAGAGCTGTAATTTAAGTCTCTCTCACACAAACACACCAGAGGGAGGTGAACCCAGCCCTCTATCAGAAGAAGGGGTGTTATAACATGGAATCTTTCAAGGGGTGAGGAAGGGAAGAGGGAGAAAGGGAAAAGATTGATGCACCTCGTATGGTCATCAGAGGTGCTGTGAAGTGCAGAGATCTGTGACGTAGAGGTCAGCAGCTTCACGTGATACAGAGAGGGAAGGATTCACCTAATCAAGTAGGATTTTTGTTTCTTTTTGCTGTGGTTTAAAAATGCGGTGAGTCAAATTAACCCCGGATGACTTCCATGGACATACACCAGGGAAATATCTAACCCAATACCTACTGAACCAGGTACATTTAAAGCACCTCACTCATGGACATAGAAAAGCTCTATGCTGATTAGTTCATTTGTAAAGTGACACAGGCGAGCAGGCCGGCCATCAGGGAATAGGCAAAACAAGAACAGATAAGGAATATAGAATGATGTGCTGCAGACCAACCCCTGTAGTTATGAAACTGGGACCTCGGGTGTGGGGCAGGGAAGATTCCTTGAAGATATTTAAGATTCAAGAATAAAAGAGCATCTCCTTTAGGAGACAACATGCATCTCAGTTCCAAGAACTGACACCTTGAGGCCACGCAGCAGATACCTAAGGTGATTTAACAGAATAAGGGCCCTCAATTTATTAACTCTTTGCCCTTTGCTAGCTCTTTGCATCCAAGAGTCTCAAACAGCTAACTAATGGTTTGTTAGACTAAGTCTCACAAACACCACTGTAAGATAAGCAATATCCCCATTTAGACAGACAGAGGAAAGGGATGCACAGAGGTTAAGTGATTTGCCCAAGATTGTAGCAGCAGAACCAGGAACAGAAACCAGGTCTCAGCCTTTTACTGGTATTTCTAGACAGTTATATCCCTAGTGATAAGAGATTAAAAAAAGCCACAAAACAAAAAACACACCCACATCAAAATCTTAACACCCCTCCACCAGCCTAAATATACACCGCCACATTTGTCTTAAAAACAAGAGTGAATCTTCAGAGCTGAGTCACCAGTTTTGATAGGAACACTTTATTCTACCTCTGTTGTTGCTGTGTGCTCAGATACACTGATATGAACTTAGTCTCCAATATAAACAAGTGATTTAAGACACTAAAATAATAATCACAAAGCTATTCAAGAAATCTCTGATACATAATTTCACGGCTCCTGCATTTCCTAATCATAACTGAATTCAAGAGAAGAATGTGATTACCTCTATAGTTTTTAGAGTTCCAACTCAGGGAAACTAGTTACTTCTGTTTTAATTAACCAATAGCAGTGTAACTCGTTAGCAGCTCATTGTCACCATATTCAAGGTCCACTGTCCAGTTATCTGCTGTATTGATCTTTTCCTTGTGACAAGATGGCTGATGTTAATATGGTGGGTCCTGCGCTTTTCTTAGCAGGGGGGCTAAGATGCCACGCCTTGCCCCTGGGCCACCGAGATCCCCGCTAGTGGCCCTGGAAGGTGGTAGAGGAGGAAAGCGGGGGAGGGGTCTGGGTTTGCTCCTCACTCTGAGCCCCAGCCCCTCTCAACCCCTGTGGGTCCTTACCCTCTTCCCCCTTGGGTGGGGTACCTTTGGTCCTTAGACGCTAGGGGAGGGAGTCTCCCTCCCCTGCTGGGGCAGGGTCTCCCTTACTTCAATTCTCTGATCTTTCAAGTCTCACAGCACACCTCCAAGCTCCAGTCTTCTCTCCTTCCTCCTGAGTGCCTGAAGCATGGGGTTTTATTAGATTCCTGACAGGGCCTTAATTGACTACACGTGCTCCAATTAACCAGTAGCCACCCTCCCTAGTCTACAGGGAACCAAGCCTTAAATACCCCTGAGCTTATATATTTCCCCTCTAGCACTCTACCACTACTCCCTGGCCCTCCTGTATCACACCCTGTTAACCATCCCTCTCCCAAGACTGTCTATATGCAGTGGCTTTGTAAATTTTCAGCCAAGAACATAATTACAAGACAGACTTGTTTCAGAGTAGAATTGAGACTTGAGAATTGAGCCCGCAGGACCAGAACTCTCCAAACTACACTCATTTCAAACTCTTGGTTCTATTAATGAGAAGTATCCCCTTGGATGTTTCCACTGTACTTCTCCTCAATGTAAAAACCGTGCAGGCTAGCCCTTACAGTATATAGTGACATGAGTTTACTGTACCTGCAAGCAAGGCAGAACAGCATCGCAGACTCTTGGCCGGGCTTTGCATATGCTGGAGCACGTACACTAGATTTCACATGTTTGGATGCATGCAGCGTTTATAATTTACAGGCAAGCACATACATTACACTATGCAGCACACAACCCACACAGCTACAGTTTCTACACCCCAAAGACTTGTTTTGTCAAAATTAGGACAGCAGCAAAGTCAATCAGGATTAAAAACAAAAAGAGCCCTCTATGTCAATTTGCTTCACAGCTTCTACACAGTCCCTCCAACCTGCAACACCCTCTTAGCCTTGGTCTACACTAGGAGTGGAGGTCGAATTTAGCAGCATTAAATCGATTTAACCCTGCACCCGTCCACACGACGAAGCCCTTTTTTTCCCCGACTTAAAGGACTCTTAAAATTGATTTCCTTACTCCACCCCCGACAAGGGGAATTAGCGCAGAAATCGGCCTTGCCAGGTCGAATTTGGGGTACTGTGGACACAATTAGACTGTATTGGCCTCCGGGAGCTATGCCAGAGTGCTCCATTGTGTCTGCTCTGGACAGCGCTCTCAACTCAGATGCACTGGCCAGGTAGACAGGAAAAGGCCCGTGAACTTTTGAATTTCAATTTCCTGTTTGGCCAGCGTGGCAAGCTGCAGGTGAGTGCAGAGCTCATCAGCAGAGGTGACCATGATGGAGTCCCAGAATTGCAAAACAGCTCCAGCATGGACCAAACGGGAGGTACGGGATATGATCGCTGTATGGGGAGAGGAATCTGTGCAATCAGAACTCCATTCCAGTTTCTGAAATGCCAAAACATTTCTCAAAATCTCCCAGGGCATGAAGGACAGAGGCCATAACGGGGACCCGAAGCAGTGCCGCGTGAAACTTAAGGAGCTGAGGCAAGCCTACCAGAAAGGCAAACGGCCGCTCCGGGTCAGAGCCCCAAACATGCTGCTTCTATGATGAGCTGCATGCCATTTTAGGGGGTTCAGCCACCACTACCCCAGCCGTGTTGTTTGACTCCTTCAGTGGAGATGGAGGCAACACAGAAACAGGTTTTGGGAACGAGGAAGATGATGATGAAGTTGTAGATAGCTCACAGCAAGCAAGCAGCAAAAACGGTTTTCCCGACAGCCAGGAACTGTTTCTCACCCTGGACCTGGAGCCAGTACCCCCCAAACCCACCCAAGGCTGCCTCCCGGACCCACCAGGTGGAGAAGGGTCCTCTGGTGAGTGTACCTTTTAAAATAGTATACATGGTTTAAAAGCAAGCATGTTTAATGATTAATTTGCCCTGGCATTTGCAGCTCTCCTGGATATACTCCCAAAGCCTTTGCAAAAGATTTCTGGGGAGGGCAGCCTTATTCCATCCACCATGGTAGGACACTTTACCACTCCAGGCCAGTAGCACGTACTCGGGAATCACTGTAGAACAAAGCATTGCAGTGTATGTTTGCTGGCGTTCAAACATCATCCATTCTTTATCTCTCTGTGTTATCCTCAGGAGAGTGAGATATCATTCATGGTCACCTGGTTGAAATAGGGTGCTTTTCTTCAGGGGACATTCAGAGGTGCCCATTCCTGCTGGGCTGTTTGCCTGTGGCTGAACAGAAATGTTCCCCACTGTTAGCCAAGGGGAAGGGGGAGGGGCTAGCCACATGGTGGGGGGAGGCAAAATGCGACCTTGTAAGGAAAGCACATGTGCTAGGTATGTAACGTTAACAGCAAGGTTTACTGTGAAAGACTATACCCATTGTTCTATAAAAATGTGTCTTTTTAAATACCACTGTCCCTTTTTTTTTTCCCCCCTCCACCAGCTGCATGTGTTTCAAGGATCACAGGATCTTCTCCTTCCCAGAGGCTAGTGAAGATTAGAAGGTGAAAAAAAAAAAAAAAAAAACACACTCACGATGAAATGTTCTCTGAGCTCATGCTGTCCTCCCACACTGACAGAGCACAGACAAATGGGTGGAGGCAGACAATATCAGAGTGCAGGAAAGCACAAAATGACCGGGAGGAGAGGTGGCAGGCTGAAGAGAGGGCTGAAGCTGAAAGGTGGTGGCAGCGTGATGAGAGGAGGCAGGATTCAATGCTGAGGCTGCTGGAGGATCAAACTAATATGCTCCAGCGTATGGCTGAGCCGCCGCTACAGTCCCCGTGTAACCAACCGCCCTCCTCCCCAAGTTCCATAGCCTCCTCACCCAGATGCCCAAGAACACAGTGGGGGGCCTCCGGCCACCTAGCCACTCCACCCCAGAGGATTGCCCAAGCAACAGAAGGCTGGCATTCAATAAGTTTTGAAGTGCAGTGTGGCCTTGTCCTTCCCCACCCCTCCTGGCGCTTCTCTCCACCACCACCCTTCCCAGGCTACCTTGGCAGTTATCCCCCTATTTGTGTGATGAATGAATAAAGAATGTATGAATGTGAAGCAACGATATTGCCTCTGCAAGCGGTGATCGAAGGGAGGAGGGGAGGGTGGTTAGCTTACAGGGAAGTAGAGTGAACCAAGGGGCGGGGGGTTTCATCAAGGAGAAACAAAACAGAACTGTCACACCGTAGCCTGGCCAGTCATGAAACTGGTTTTCAAAGCTTCTCTGATGCGCACAGCGCCCTCCTGTGCTCTTCTAACCGCCCTGATGTCTGGCTGCACGTAACCAGCGGCCAGGCGATTTGCCTCAACCTCCCACCCCGCTATAAACGTCTCCCCCTTACTCTCACAGAGATTGTGGAGCGCACAGCAAGCACTAATAACAGTGGGAATATTGGTTTCGCTGAGGTCTAACTGAGTCAGTAAACTGCGCCAGCGCACCTTTAAACGTCCAAATGCACATTCTACCACCATCCTGCACTTGCTCAGCCTGTAGTTGAACAGCTCCTGACTACTGTCCAGGCTGCCTGCGTATGGCTTCATGAGCCATGGCATTAAGGGGTAGGCTGGGTCCCCAAGGATAACTATAAGCATTTCAACGTCTCCAACGGTTATTTTCTGGTCTGGGAATAACGTCCCTTTCTGCAGCTTTTGAAACAGACCAGAGTTCCTGAAGATGCGAGTGTCATGTACCTTTCCCGGCCATCCCACGTTGATGTTGGTGAAACGTCCCTTGTGATCCACCAGTGCTTGCAGCACTATTGAAAAGTACCCCTTGCGGTTTATGTACTTGCCGGCTTGGTGCTCCGGTGCCAAGATAGGGATATGGGTTCCGTCTATGGCCCCACCACAGTTAGGGAATCCCATTGCAGCAAAGCCATCCACTATGTCCTGCACATTTCCCAGGGTAACTACCCTTGATATCAGTAGATCTTTGATTGTGTTGGCTACTTGGATCACAGCAGCCCCCACAGTAGATTTGCCCACTCCAAATTGATTCCCGACTGACCGGTAGCTGTCTTGCATTGCAAGCTTCCACAGGGCTATTGCCACTCGCTTCTCAACTGTGAGGGCTGCTCTCATCTTGGTATTCATGCGCTTCAGGTCAGGGGAAAAGAAGTTCCATGGAAGTGTCCTTACACATGCGAAAGTTTTGCAGCCACTGGGAATCGTCCCAGACCTGCAACACTATGCGGTCCCACCAGTCTGGGCCTGGGAAACAAGCACAGAATCGGCATTCCACCACATGAACCTGCCCCATTAGCACCATGCTGCCCGCATTGCCAGGGCCCGTGCTTTGAGAGAAGTCTGTGTCCATGTCCTCATCACTCTCGTCACTGCGCAGACGTCGCCTACTCGCGCAGTTTCGCTTTGCCAGGTTCTGGTGCTGCATATACTGCTGGATAATGTGCGTAGTTTTTAATGTGCTCTTAACTGCCAAAGTGATCTGAGCGGGCTCCATGCTTGCCGTGGTATGGCGCCTGCATGGAAAAAAGGCGCGGAACGATTGTCTGCCATTGCTCTGACGGAGGGAAGGGCGACTGACGACATGGCTTACAGGGTTGGCTTACAGGGACTTAAAATCAACAAAGGGGGTGGCTTTACATCAAGGAGAAACAAAAACAACTGTCACACAGAATGGCCCCCTCAAGGATTGAACTCAAAACCCTGGGTTTAGCAGGCCAATGCTCAACCCACTAAGCTATCCCTCCCTCTGGTATTTCAGGCAGGACTGAATCTCCATTAAAGTTTTCAAGGTGCCCCTAAGAGACCTCAACAAAACAATTGTCGTCCGTTGATTTCACGGGGGGGCGGGGGGAGGAGCAAATGAATACAAAATAAATCTAGTCTATTTCTTGTTTTGATCCACTCCATCCATCTTTTACATCTTTGGCTGGCAGCAGACGGTGCAGTAGGACTGCAAGCCATCTTCATCTCCTGCCTGCTCACCGTAAGATGGTACAATAGGACTGCCTACCGGGCTAAAGAGAATGACCTGGTCAAGTCACTCCTAATTTAGTCCCTGCACCCATGTCTGCCCAGGTGCTCCTGACCGACCTTACCGTGGAGGCCAGGAGCACTTCGGACATGATGAGGATGGTTTTCAGGCCTACTGCACCATCTGCTGCCACAAGGCAATGGGTGGCTGCTGCTGTGTAGCAATGCAGTACCGCGTCTGCCAGCACCCAGGAGACATACAGTGACAGTGAGCTGAGCGGGCTCCATGCTTGCCGTGGTATGGCATCTGCACAGGTAACTCAGGAAAAAAGGCGCAAAACGATTGTCTGCTGTTGTTTTCACAGCAGGAGGGAGGGAGGGCCTGACGACATGTACCCAGAACCACCCGGGACAATGTTTTTTGCCCCATCCGGCATTGGGATCTCAACCCAGAATTCCAATGGGCAGTGGAGACTGTGGGAACTGTGGGATAGCTACCCACAGTGCAACACTCCAGAAGTCGACGTTAGCCTTGGTACTGTGGAAGCACTCTGCCGAGTTAATGCACTGAAAGCATTTTGTGTGGGGACACAATCGACTATATAAAACCGATTTCTAAAAAACCGACTTCTATAAATTTGACCAAATTTCGTAGTGTAGACATACCCTTAGAGCGCCTCTCGCTGCATGAAGTGGCTTAGAGGAAGGATAGACAAGTCAGAATGGACCCACAGGCTTTCCTCACCCTGGGACTTTACGTGCAGCAAGTGTTGGGCAGCAGCATCACAACGGGGACCACTTGGGCTTTTAGGACTTGTCAGAATTCCAATCTCAAGGCATTTTACAAACAGAAGCCTCACAATACCTTTGTCAGATAGGAATAATATTTATCTATTTCATAAAGGGCTAAATTAAGGCCCGGAAACATTAAGGGAATTGCCAAAGGTCACACAGTATGTGGCAGAAGGGGGAATGGAATCTGGGAATTCTGACTCCCAAACCACTATTTTGTGTGTGTTCCTTAAGAGATAAATGCAACATCAATTCCCTGAAGTCACTTGTAGAAGAAAAACTTCTATGTATATATAGAGCTTAAAGAATATTTAAAATACTCGGTTTCAAATGATAAGCCTTAAAATAAAACTTTTCTATCAAGATAGCTTCTCTTGGTATCTGTTTTTGATCTGTAGTCTAGTTCAAAAATAGGAAACTAGATATTGTTCTGTTTCAATATTCAGATAGTTTCCTAAGTTATAGAGTTGATTAGTTGGGATTTACAACCAAAGTCAAAAGAGTTTTACCAAACAGCCAGCCACCTTTTTAGAATGCATCTAAGAATTTAAGGATGGATTATTTTTGTATTAGTTTGACAGTTTAATTAAATTTGACTATTTAATTGGATGATTTAACTCCAATCTAATATTGAGACTCACCTGTTTGTTTTGATCTTGATTAGATTCCCATTTGACAAGGCTTTATTTTTAGTTGAATATTAATTTAGCTTTGGTAATATATTTTCTTAAAAAACCCATAAAATCAAATTAAGAAGAGTTTTAGTAAATTTTGTTGACGTTTAGTGAAGTAATGTTTTTTTCAAATAAGCAATGTGGGTCTAGCGCCTCTGAGGGCCTGGAGTGGAGGATAGGTCTGCTCAACCTAAAAGCCTGACTAGCTGCCCCTAATGGGTACGTCTACACAAAAAAAACAACCAACCAACCACCCCCGCAGCACCAAGTAGCAGAGCCCAGGTCAACTGATTCAGGCTCACAGAGCTAAACATAGCAGTGTAGACATTCAGGCTCAGGCTAGAGCCCGGACTCCATAACCCCTCCTCCTCGCCAGGCTCAAAAGCCTGGACTCCACCCCAAGCCCAAAATGTCTACAAACACTATTTTTAACCCTGCAGCCTGAGCCACATGAGCCACAAGCCAATTGACACTGCAGGTTTTTCTGTGCAGTGCGGTCATATGCAACAAGTCTATAGTTCATCGATCCTAGCTACAAACGCCTGAGTCAACATGTTCTGCAACAAGTGCCCCTCAAATCTTTCATTTCGAGGTGTAAATCCAGCAAAAAGGTACACCCCAGTTGCCAGTATACTGTATGAAAGTTAGCTGGCTACCCCGCAAACCCAACTCCCAAAAATCTCCTGTGTGATGTTACCCCAGTGACCAATCACCACAATTGCACCATAGACATGCATATACAATAGACAGACATTACTGCCTATTTCTGTCCTGTCAAGTAATCCTGGCAATCAATGCACAAGTTGCATCATCACCCAATGATAATGTCTACTGAGACACTGCAGATTGATTCCTGCAAAGTAGAGTCCAGAACCCTTGCCATGCTCCTGTGTCCTCCTGCCTCTCTCAGTAATCACACAACTGAGGAAACTGCAATACAAAGTCGGATCAAGGGGAAAAGTGTCCCTTTATTAAGGAACAGTGCAAGGTTAAATCTGATTAGGCAACTACTGTGTGAAGCATGTGGATATTGTGCAGGGATTGAGTGCAAGTTATCCGATTCTGACACTTTAGAAGGATATTAAACTTCTGTAGTTACTGATGGAATAGAATCTTGTCACAGTAAGATATGAATACATCATCCTGCTTCTTTCCAAATACAGAACAGAAATATTAAAATACTTTTTCCTTTTCTGTATCACCATTGATAATTTTGCCATCAATTGTCTTCATTTCTTAACTGCCAATTAGTACTCATTACTATCAACTTCCCCATCTTTCCACTGTTGTATCAATGTTTCTCAGCCAGTGGTACACATACCCCCGGGGTATGCAGAAGTGTTAAACGGGTACATCAACTCATCTAGATATTTGTCTGGTTTTACAACAGCTTACATAAAAAAGCACTAGCTAAAAAAGTACAAACTAAAATGTCATACAGACAATGACTTGTTTATACCGCTCTATATGCTATACGCTGAAATGTAAGTACAATATTTATATTCCAACTGATTTATTTTATAGTTATACGGTAAAATGAGAAAGTAAGCAATTTTTCTACTAATAGTGTGCTGCAATACTTTTGTAATTTTATGTCTGATTTTGTACGCAAGTAGTTTTTAAAGTGAGGTGTAACTTGCGGGGTATGCAAGACAAATCAGACTCCTGAGAGCCAACATGTTATATATTGGGTTTGTAAAATTATTTTAGTTGCTACTTTCACTTCCCTGCTTAATCTGGAAATCCTTTTTTAAAATTTAATGTGTGTGTGTATTGTGACAGAGTCAGGCCAGATGGCTACAGGAGAGTGACAGAAGGCAGATATATTAGCCCCAGGTTAAGTAGGTCCCTTTTCCCTGGGTAAGGTAACAGGGAAGGTTCCAGAACAATCAGGAACCTTCTGGAGACAATTAAGACTGACAGGCGGATTAGAACACCTGCAGCCAATCAAGAAGCTGCTAGAATCAATTAAGGCAGGCTAATCAGGGCACCTGGGTTTAAAAAGGAGCTCACTTCAGTTTGTGGTGTGCATGTGAGGAGCTGGGAGCAAGAGGTACTAGGAGCTGAGAGTGAGAACGCATACTGTTGGAGGACTGAGGAGTACAAGCATCATCAGACACCAGGAGGAAGGTCCTATGGTGAGGATAAAGAAGGTGTCGGGAGGAGGCCATGGGGAAGTAGCCCAGGGAGTTGTAGCTGTCGCACAGCTGTTCCAGGAGGCACTCTAAACAGCTGCATTCCCTAGGACCCTGGGCTGGAACCCGGAGTAGAGGGCGGGCCCGGGTTCCCCCCAAACCTCCCAACTCCTGGTCAGACACAGGAGGAGCTGACCTGGACTGTGGGTTCATGAAAACAGCCAAACTGAGGGCTGCTGTGAAGCTCCAAGACGAGCAAATCCGCCAATAAGCGCAAGACCCACCAAGGTAGAGGAAGAACTTTGTCACAATATAAAAAAAAAAAATGAAAGTGCATTTTTTGTTTTTAACCTAAGAAGCCTTCTTATGAGATTGCTTTATTAGATGCCCCAGAATTCTGCATTCTTATAATAGTGCCTAATTGACAGTTTTATATTAAAATTTTTCCTCCCATTCAATTTCACTAATTTTCTTCCTTCAGTTTTACATCATCAGCTCATGGCTTGTGTTTCCTTCAGTATATTCAGTACTTTCTATTATGTGAATAAAGGAAATTCTATAAAGGACACTGTTGTGATACTGGCCCTACACAGGTTTAGAGTCCAGACCTCTAAACTTTCATGGATTAGGTGATCTTTCAGCAAGTTGAATGACAAGTCCTCATAGTTAGGGGTGTCCTGTTCAGTGGTAGACAGTAGGCAATCTAGGACGTAAAGCACTTTTCCACCTTTGGGCACATTTTGGCGGTCCCGATGCGGGTGGAGGGGAGTCTCTGCTTGTAACAGCTGCAATATAGACTTGGAGAAATTCTTTGCACTTCCCTCTGCCTCAGCCCAGGTTTTCCCACCATTGATGTTCTAGTCCCTATCCCCCTCTTTTCACCTGGAGAATACAAGACAATCAGCCCCTCTTGCCCACAGAAAAATGGCAGATTCTGTTTCATACTTTTAGAGCTATTGCTGATTTAATCAGAAAGTTCTATTTGGTATTCCTGCTAGCCAGCACAGCAAGGCACTTCCGGGACTTAAACTGCCAAATTACCAAACATGTTTTATTCATCCTGACAACAGCAGAGGCCATTAGCTTTATTCACACAAAAGCATTAACACTGAGAAACTAGTTCCATCATCGGGCTGGACGTCTGCCAGGACTTCTATCACTCATTCACTGTGTGACCCTTAGAAAGTTACATCCCCTACCTCATTTCCTCCATACATACCTGTGACATTGGGAATAATATTTAGCATGTGTTATGATGAGTATTTCACTGGTTATTGTAAAGTGCTTGGAGATCCTTTATGAGTGCTATAGACATACAACATGTATTATTTTGAGAGAGAGAGAACTTTTTCCATAAGCATCATATACAGAAACACGGGCCACTTGTTCTAGTCCTAAACAGACACTCTCCAACTCTGGCCTCAAGACTGATCCCTACTGTGCTGTCTGGGAGATGTCCTTGCAATATGATTGAAAGAGATTTTGTTTGCTTTATTTTAAGTTATTCACTTGTACAGCTTCTCTCTGCCTCTCATTACTCGGTCTCACTGAGCCCAAACTTTTGCTTTCAGCCTGAGAGGTAGCCAGGAATATTCCCAGACTTATTTGTAATGCTTGATCTCTTTAACACTTGAAGGAAAAATCCCAAGCATTTCATCCTGGGAAGGTTTTAATAATAATAGCTTATATGGATTAATATTTCGAGCTGAAACCATTTGGTTATCTGGACCAACCCACACCAACTTTGGGGCAATTCAGATACAGACGTCCTGAACTTAATGGACCAGTCCTAATTCCACTAAGAATGAAACACATGTAGTAATAGTGTGAGAGCGAGCGAGCGCGAGAGCGAGTGTGATGGGGGGGGAGAACCTGACCAAAACCACCCAACCTACTATTTGCAAAGGAGCAGATATTTCCAAGGAAACACACAAAGGCCCCTGCATGGAATCCTCCTTCACACCCTGAATGTTCCTTATAGCATTTGGATAACATTACAGGAGACCTCAAGCACAGGAGACAAAGACGTGATCAAGAGCCTCAGAGTCTACAGCCCAGTTCACAATGTACAATGGAAGCAACATGTGGGAGAAAAGGTAAGATGTGCTTCCAACCCCTGAACGGAAAAGCCCCTCTTCAGATCATCCTGGTAGAATATCAGCAGTAACAGAGCATAACGACGATCATTTATTAAATGAACAAAAAATGTTACCGCAACAATAAGGTCGCATAGTTAAGACCTGGAAGTGAAAAGATGCTAAGTTAACGCCACTGTTGGAATCTTCCACATCACGGATATGGTTCATTATTAACAACAAAAACTATTACAGTCGGGCCTAGAGGCCCTGAGATCAGGACCTCATTGTGCAAGCATGAGCCAGGGACCTCTTGGTGCCAACTGGCAAAGGGCACAGGGATCATTTGGGTTTGGTCTCTACATTGTGTTGCCCATGGCTGGTGGAGCTGGGGAGCGGAATTGTGGCAGGCACAGACAAAGCTTCCTTGTGTCACGGCAGTTGGTAGCAAGATATCTCAACCCTGATACCATCACAGTTAGGCACTGTACAAACTCGTAGCAAGCATCAGTCCCTACCCTAAAATCTTATATCTAAGTTACATATGTGTGGGAACAGGACTTTCTTTTATGCACGAAATGTAACGTTTCTGAAGTTTTTTCATTCCAAATAGCAACAAAAAAAAAATCAGAAATATGAAATTTCCCACAGAATTGGAGTCTTTCAAAATATTCCAGGCAGGGAGCTGGCCTGCTGATGGGGAAGCTCAGGCAGCCTGCCTAGTGGCTGGCTGAAAGTTTCAATTTTTAACGGAATAAAAGACTTTCTATTCTGGTAACTAAGCATTTTCAAACAGAGAACCAACTCCCTTTAAAAAAAAAAGGGGGAAAAGGAAGTGCCTGGGAGCTACAGACCAGTCAGCCTGACTTTGATAGCTGGGAAGTTACTAGAGCAATGTATAAAATATTCAATTTGCAAATACCTGGAGGATGAAGGGGTGATCACTCCTGGACAGCATGGATTTACTAAGAACAAATCCTGCCAAACCAGCTTGATATCATTCTTTGACAAGGTAACTGGTTTGTGTCTTGGGGAAATGCGATGGACATAATATACCTGGACTTTAGCAAGGCTTTTGACAGTTCCACATAACATTTTAATAAGTAACCTGGAGAAATACAAGCTCAGTAGAACTACCATTAAGTGGATACATAATTAGTTAAACAACTGCAAAGAAAGAGTGACTATTAATGGAATGATGTCAGATTGGAAGGAGGCCTCAAGTGGGGTTCCACAGCCATCTGTTCTGAGTCAATGTTATTTAACATCTTTATTAATTACCTAGATGTGGGAATAGAGCATACTGATCAAATTTGCAAATGATACAAAGCTGGGGGTGTGGGAGAAACTGCAAATACTTTGGGGGATAGAACTAAAATTCAAAGGGATCTTGATAAATTGGAAAACTAGGCTATAGACGACAAAACAAAATTCACCAAAGACAAATGTAAGGTGCTACACCTGGGGAAGAAAAAAACAAATGCACAAATACAGAAGAGGGGATAACTAGCTTGGCAGCAGCACTGCTGAGAAGGGTTTGGGAATTGTGGTGGATCACAACCTCAACATAAGTTAACAAGATGCTGTTGCAAAAAGAGAAGCAAATGAAATTTGGTTTCATGCTCCTTGGGGAATTCTGTGTCTCTGCACATGCGCAGAATTAATGTTCCCCGCAGAAAAATGACTTCTGATGGGGAAACAAAGGGAAGCCCACAAGAGCAGGGGTCACGTGCCCCTCCCCGGCAATGCAGGCAGATTGCTTCAGGCACCTGGAGCAGCCAGTAGAGACAAATCACCACTGGGATAGGGTGGGAGGGGCTGAGCAGTCAAGAGACTCTCTTGCTCACTATTGCAGCATGCTTGGTATGGAGAGGCAGGGCTTTGGGGTGTTTGAGGAGGTAGGCGTGTGGCATAGCAGAATGTAGCAGCCAGCCTGCCTTAGTGAATTGTTTCCATTCTCTTTGTGAATTCTCCCAGGACTATAAGACAGGTGTAAAAGTTTTAAGGTTCCTTTATGTTGCCAGAGTAGTGTAAAGCAGTGGTTTTCAAACTTTTTTTTCTAGCGACCCAGTTGAAGAAAATTGTTGATGCCCGCAACCCAATGGAGCTGGGGATGAGGGGTTTGGGAGGGGCTCAGGGATGGGGCAGAGGGTTGGGGGGCAGGGGCAAGGGCTGCGGGGTTTGGGATGCAGGAGGGGGGGGTCAGGGATCTGGGCTGAGAGTGCTGGCTCCGGGGTGGGGCCAGCGATGAGGGGTTTGGGGTGCAGGAAGGGGCTCTGGGTTTGTAGGGCCTCAGGGCTGGGGATTGGGGCACAGGCTTACCTTGGGTGGCTCTTGGTCAGCAGCGTAGTAGGGGTGCTAAGGCAGGCTTCCTGTCTGTCCTAGCACGACAGACTGCGCTGTGCCCCAGAAGTGACAAGCAGCAGGTACAGCTCCTAGGTGGAGGCACGCGCAAGCGGCTCCACATGGCTCTCGCCCAGAGGCACCAGCCCCCCAGCTCCATTGGCCAGGAACCGGCCAATGGGAATGCAGAGCCGGTGCTTGGGGTGGGGACAGCGCATGGAGCCCCGTGGCCCCCCCACCTGGAAGCCAGACCTGCTGCTGGCTGCTTCCGGAGCACCGCACCGTGTCAGAACAGGTAGGGACTAGCCCGCCTTAGCTGGGCAGCATTGCCGACGGGACTTTTAACAGCCTGGTCAGCTGTGCTGACCAGAGCTGCCGTGACCCAGTGCCTTACATTCCATGGCCCAGTACTGGTCACGACCCGCAGTTTGAAAATCACTGGTGTAAAGGACAGTATGACCATATAAATTCTTATGGCACTTTAGTGATTAGAACTGGCCTAAATTTTTGGACTGAAAAAAATTCCTATCAAAATGTGCTCCATGAACTGTTTGGTATTTACCTTTCTGGAGATGGTCAATAGCCAATATAAATTGTGAGTTTTATTCTTCAGTTGCCTATGATGTAACACTGAGCATATGGCTGCATATATTTGTTGACTATTAACCAGAAATAAAGGGTCAAACCTGCATCTTGGTGGGGGGGTTAGACTACATGACCCTTGCGGCCCCTTCTAAGCCCATGCTTCTGTGACTCTGTTCATAGATTCCAAGGCCAGAAGGAACTATTATGATCCTCACGTCTGACCTCCTGTATAGCACAGGCCACAGAACTTACCCAAAGTAATTCCCAGAGCTGAGCTTTTAGGAAAACATCCAATCTTGATTTAAAAATAGTCAGTGATGGAGACTCCATCACAACCCTTGGTAAATTGTGCCAATGGTTAGTTACCCACACTGTCAAAAATTTACACCTTATTTTCAGTCTGGAAGTTTTTGGAAAGTTTATGACCAGCTGTACCCTAAATAAGGCAGAAAAAGGATGGGAGGAGAAAAAACAGGAATCACAGAAAGGTAAAGTGGCTTGCCCAAGATCACACAGTAATGCTTTCCAATCCTGGTTGAATGGATAGATTTCCAGTTTGCACCATAAAACATACAATATGCACCATGCAGCTGATTTAATGCTATAGTTGGAACCCAAGCATTTCAGTTCCTACCAATTTGTACTTGACAGTGTTCAGACACTGAACAGGGTTTGTAGCAGCAACTTTCAGAACTTCTCAGAACCCAGTAGGCAGCAGTTTCTCCAATCAGGACTAAAACGTTTTCCTCTGTGGTGATCCCAGTTCACGGAGCAGGCACACAATCTCAACAGTGTAACAAAAACTACTGTTGCGTTCACTTTCCAACAGCTGCTTTTCCTCCAAAAATTTCAGCAAGGAGCAGGGGGAGAGAAGAGCTAAGTCAGGATGTAGTTATAAAGCATACACAAAGGCCACCTATTATTCCTCTCATTATTTATATTACTCTAAAGCCCAGGGTCCCTACTCCAGGACCAAAATCCCACGGTGCAAGGCACCTAATAGCATCACTAAGGAAATGACCATCTTGCCTGGGTGCAACTTGAGCAAGCACTAGATCACATTCTCTTCTGACACAGGTCAGAATTCCCAAGTACTTTTCCCAGCTCGGCCAAGGATTAGTAGATATATCATTTAGCCATAAAGTTAGTATGATATCTATGTACCTACCTCAGAGGGCTGGAGGCTCATTCTCTATAAAGTGCTTTTAGGTGCTCCGATTTTTCTTTAAGCGAAGTATTACACAAAGCAATCCAGACAGAATGGCAGATCCTAGAGTAAAGAGGACTGGAAGGAATGCTTCTGGGCTAGATCACAAGCTGTCGCATGCTTACATTGTTCCAGACAGATTGAAAATGATAGCTAGAGGGGTTCTCAACAAACTTTTTGGTGGCCCAGAGGTGGTACAGGGTTTTACCCCACGAGCAACAAGGAGGGCGGGGCTGCTGCTTCCCCCCTCCCTCCCAATCACTGCCCAGAAGGCTGTTGTGTCCACACAAAAAGCCCCTGGTGGCCACATCTGAGAAACACTGAGCTAAACCAGTGGTTCTCAAGCTGGGGGGTTGGGACCCCTCAGGGGGTCATGAGCTGTCAGTCTCCACCTCAAACCCTGCTTTGCCTCCAGCATTTATAATGGTGTTAAACATATATAAAAGTGTTTTTAATTTTTTTTTTTTGGGGGGGGGGGGGAGAAGAGGACGCACTCAGAGGTTTGCTGGGTGAAAGGGATCACCAATACAAAAGTTTGAGAACCACTGAGCTAGACACTATAGTGCAGAGAAGAGAGCCACCACATGAGATAAGATGCAGAACTCTGCAACAAAATCCACAGCCAAGGGATAAAACAGGAAAAAGAGAGGTGAAGACAACAGTAGAGGATTTACATTCTGAACTACAAAGTGCCTAACAATTAGTTGTTTCCTTGTTTAGGGGTTTGCACTAAAAGAGTGCCACTGAACGCTGTATGGGATAGTGAAATATGCAGAGCTGCTTCCCGAGGATGGATTTGGAGGTCTGTTGACTCACTAGTTGTTTGGCTTTACAGTGGCTGGTGTTGGGAGCAGGGTCAGAAAACAAGCCAGGGGCTCTTTCTGCTCTGACTCAGCAAGAGGGCCCAGTGCTCTCTGCTTTCCTCGCTCTAGCTATCAGGTGTTTCTAAGGCACCTGTCACCTTGGTAGCTAAGCACTGAACAGTTATATAATGTGCATAACACCATCGTAAAGGTGCTATCCTGTCTTCAGTGCACCATAATTTCCACATTCTCTCTCACACACACACGCTCTATTTTGGTCCTCTGTCCCCACAATCCCTCCCCTTATTTTTCTCTCCAGCTTTAAAAACAGAAAACAACATACTCCCTCGCCCAACCAGGGAAGGAGCAGTGATAATGTCACCTTGAGTGTGTGCATATGTTTTAAGTGTCTAACACATACCCTCTAACATGAGGAAACAGCTATTGCTAAAACATTGTTAATTCTGGCCAGGTTAGGCAAAGGTCATGGAACAGCATATGACTCTCCGGATCCCATTGTACCGGGAAGTTCAGGCAGAGCAAGGATGGATCTTGAGCCTCTCCTTTGAAGTTTTTTGCCATTATAGGATTGCTGTTCCAGTGGTGTTCTCATGAGACCCAGCCCCTGGCAAACTGGGGCATTAGATGGAGACTTGGCATGCGCACAAATCCTCCAGTCATGCTCTGCTTCCTTCCTCTCTCTTACCATCTCCTCCTCCTGAAAAGGCATCCCCATCTGCTCAGTTGAGGGCAGTGATGGGATGGGGGTGAAACCAGTTAGATAGAAGCTGCTGGAAACAGGAGAGATTTTCAAATTGTCTTATAAGGAAACAGCCCTGATGGCCCCAGTGTTACTGAGGAGCCACTTAGATGGAACCCTAGGCAGCTGCTTCTTTGGTTATCCCACCTCTCTTACTAAACATCTGAACCATGTATAAAAGAGTTACAGGTCTTCATCCATCTTCCTACTCAGGAGGTCTGGGAAGAGCTTTAGCAGCTGTCTCTTAGGATGCTTTATTAAATTCTTTCCCCTCCTCTCAGAGGGCAGAAGCTGGGCTCAGGACTTCTGTAATCAGGCCCAGCAGCCAGCCAGGAGCTCTCTCCCCCCCAGTCCCTGCCAGTGCTGAGCAGTCCATGGTGCTACAGTTTCCTTAGGCCAGCCAGGAGCGCCACCTGCAATCCTCTGACTCTGGTCTGCACTGCTGCTCCTTTTATACTAGCCTGCAACCCTCTGATTGGCTGGTTCCTTCACAGTCTCTTTAGGCTGCTTGGAGGACTTAGGTCCACTACTCCTTTCCTGGGATAAGTGTGGCAGAACCCTGAGTCCTCCAGCAAAGGGCCTCTGGGCCTAGCCCAGCCAGTCATAGTGACTAAAACGTCAGGATATACTTTAATGTCTAGAGTTACATATTTCCATCCCCTTCCTTATAAGTATATGCTACAATACTTCAGTAATTGTCCCGAACAACTTACCAGTGTCTGACACATGGCCAGAAAGGGTTAAGCATCCTGCATGATAAACCTCTACCAATATGTCTCTAAAGTTTGAATTTAGGTCATTTATATATAAACAACACACACAAACACAATGTGTTAGAGATGGACAATGTAATCAAACAGTTCCTGTCTCTGCTGTATTCTGTTAATTCAGAGACCAAAAGGAGATCTTAACATTTAAATGAACTGTAAATTTAGTGATATCACTGTATTGATTTCTCTTTGAAGTATATAGCAGATCACCTGCAAATGGTGGAAAACAGGCAAAAGCCTCATGTTAATCCGTGTAGCTAATTACTGATGATGCTTCAGAAATAGGTCTACTTCAAAGTCTAGATGATTACCTATTGTTCGCTTAAGGACTTTGTGCTGTCAAGACAAGGCCTGGAACTGTATAAAGGTTGCTTGGGTCCTGATCCTTTTTATCTCAGATCTGCTTGATGCAGGGGAAGCTTGAGTCATAAGGCAGATCTCCAGTCCCATCTGGATCACCCTGGATATGAACATTGGACTATAACCTATGGACTAATTCTGAAATAACTCTTTGCAACTACAAAGCTCACCAGCTCTACTATGAAACTGATCGCAGAACTGTACACATGTCTGTATGTATATTGATCTTTTAACCAATACACTTTCTTTTTTTAAATAAATTTTAGTTTAGTTAATAAGAATTGGCTGTAAGCAGGTATTTGGTAAAATCTGGAATATTCATTAAATTGGGAGGTAATGTGTCCAATCCTTTGGGATTGGTAGAACTTTCATATTTGACTTGGCTGTCTGGGAGGGAGCCCAAAGACTGGGTTGCTTTTAAGGGAACTGTGTTTTGGCTTCTGTATAACCAATAAGGTATTACAGAAACTGTTTTGTGGCTAACTGGGTAGATCTAAGTATTGGAGTAACCACCAGCTTTGGGGATTGTCTGCTCCATTCTTTGCAGTTTGACCTAACTGAGTAACCTGAGTGTGCCTCCCACCCCCGGACCCTGGTCACAGTGTCATTGCAGAGTCCAAGGTTATTTACGCTCAGAATATTGTAGCATTTGCTGTGAGTGTGATCAGCCAAGTTAGGGTTTGGGGGTTGTGTGCGTAAATGAAAATCGTTTTTCAGGACAGCAAACAGTACAATTCTCAGGCTACATTTACAATTTGATTAATTTAAACTAATCTGATTGAAATTAAATAAAGCAATATGTGGTATAGTAAGAGAGGCAGCTTCAGTTCCAGACTGGAACATAACGCAAGGAATGAATATACCACCTGACGCTGTGCTACCTGAGCAGAACAGCATGAAGCAATCAAAGCCACACTGAAACATGCCAGAGCCAGGCACAATTGCCACCATAACGATCATGTAACAGAAAATTGCACTTCATTGTATAGGGCATCTTTGCCAGCAGGAGGCCAGATTCTCCAGACAACTATCACCCTTTAGGGTATGTCAGTGTCTACAGTGCAGAGTTAGCCTGGGCTCATACTCAGGTGTTGCCCCTTCCTCCCCCCCACCCCCATCCAAAAAAGTCCCTCTCAACCCAGGCTAGCTGGCACAGCTAGGGAAACAGGTTAGAGCCCAGGTTCAAGTTACTAGCCTGAATGACACTCACCCACTTTGCAGTGTGGACACAGGCTAAATCACTCAGCGCTGATAGCCCTCCATTCCCTTCCCACATTTCCTCCCTCCAGCCACCACATGCCCAGAAGACAGACAAGTTCTCCCACAATTCTGTGGGAAAGAATTAGAGCAGTTCATCTTACTGCAGCCCTAAGAACTACAAGGTGTGCCCCCAGAAGTCCCAGTGACATACACAGGCAAGTGCAGCACGAGCGAGACAGGAACTCTGGTACGGCTTTGCAGTGTGGTAGCTCTCACCCAGGCACCAAGCACCCAGGCTCACTCTGCAGTGGAGTCCTTCATGAAGTGGACCAACTCCTTCTGGGACACATCCAGTACAATAACCACACCAGAGGCCCCCCGGCTCAGCCAACAGCAGCTCCAGCAAGCGAGCTTCCTCATGGCTTAGCTGCACTTCTCGGTCCTCAGCCGTAAGCCACATTCTGTACGTCTCATGTAGCTGAGCAATATAATTGCATTAACAGAGCTCAACATTGCAATGCCTAAATCAGTGTGGGACGTGTTTGGAAGTGAAAGTCTTGTGGCAGTACAGAGGCAGCAAAGAACAGGGAGGTCTAGACTCAAGTGGGAAAACTAAGAGGCAGATTGTGTATGAGTGTGGGATAAATAGTAGCAATGAAATGTAATCAATAGCAAGGAGATAGGAGTCAATTTATAGCAAAGAGAAGTGAACAGGCAAAAATCAATCAATCAATCAATGGTCAATTGCAGTAAGACTGTACTCAAACGGCAATAAATAGCTAATGGATCTTTCCTTTCCCACATTTGCAACTTACAGTTTCTCTATCCGCCATTATTTAGCTCTGTTTGTACTCACTACACTGTTCTGAACTAAACTTGTGTTACATTGTGCAACCGCTATCCCTAACCAGAGGGCCTTCATGTAAGTGACAGATTAAACTTGGGGGAGTAGCTCACAAGGCCATCCTAGTAAGCTCTATTTGAATGAAAAGTCTGTATTAGGTGTTTGTTGCTGCTCTATACTTCAAAATGTAACATCTTTAAAAACTTCCATGGAGACAAAACACACACACTAATAGGGAGTTGCATCAGGACTTACCACACTTCAGCTAGATGGAAAGAAAATAACCATGAGAGTAACCCCAGAGAATGGAGAATTGATAAGCATCAGCTTGCCTTTACCGGGGAGAATACCTGCAGCACAAGAATTGGTCTTTCAAAGCAATATCTTTATGGATTGCTCCATTTTCATCAAGCTATTGAATACTGGACATTTTCCTCACAGAGTTGGGTGGAGGTTTCTTTTTTCTTTTGCTAGTGAGGCAAAAACCAGGGAGATTCAGACCAAGACACCCGGGGCACATTTGAAATTGGGGTCACCTAATTTCCTTGTTCAGGGTATGTGAAAGCAAAGCTTTCCAAACCTAGGTACGTGAAATACAGAGCAAGGCAACCCAACCAGTGTGCATTCAAAAAAAGGTACCAAACCCATATTCTATAAGTTTATTTTCATCTGTTAAAAATTCATGATACTGTTTATATCCTGTCCTGTATATTTACATCAGGGATGGCTACAGTGCAGCTAGGAGCCAAATGTAGCTCAGAGTTTTATAGTGCAGTCTGCATTTGCCCTCACTTACACCTGGATGTACAACCCACAGTTTCTGACACATGTGCTGAGCAGAGGCTGTTCCAATCAAGATGGAGTACCACATCAGGACCTATCCTCATCTCAGGCTGAAAATCCGTATTTAAAATGAGGGTAGCTGCAATCTACTCCATTGCATGCAAATTAAGTGTGACCTCTGGCTTGTGGCAAGAAGCACCTTCAGTACTTGACTGGGCAAAGTTTGTGTGTTCTTATATGGTCACTGAAGACATTATAAGTGGGATATGCAGAGAGCATCTGGAATGCAAGTCTTGAGGTTAGACCTTTCCCTGGGCAGCAGAGTTAGGGTTAAGCTGCTGAATTGAACACTGTTCTATTGGATGCTGTAGCTCAGCATCACTCACTAACGGGTAATGCAGGAGGTCTCTGAGATGCAGTTTTTGTTAGCTTTCGACTGGGTTAGTTTTCCTAGCAATAATGAACTCACATAGGAAAATGATTTAAAAAAAAAAACACATACAAAAAACACACCATCACCACCTGTGGGTGAACACTTTTGACAAAGTGATCGCTCTATCTCTGACCTACCAATCCACATCCTCAAAGGAAACCTGCACAATACTTTCAAAAGATGAGCCTGGGAGCGTAAATTCATAACTTCGCTAGATACTAAAAGTCACAGTCTTAAGCCATAAATCCAGTGTCTCTATTACAGACATCTGTAACCCACTAACCCTCTTTTTGCCCTAAACTACTGGGGTGTTAACAGGCCACTTCACCTTGAATGATCCCTTATACTAAGTAGTTAGCACATATTCTATCTGTTCAATCTTGTATGTAGCTGTAATGCTCTTAGGGTAGGTCTACGCAGCAAAGAAAAACCTGCAACTGGCCCATGCCAGCCGACTTGGGATCGCAGGGCTATTTCATTGCAGTGTAGACTTCTGGTCTCAGGCCGGAGCCCATTCTCTCAGACCCTCCCACCACACACGGTCCTAGAGCTTGGAGCCCAGAAGTCTACACAGCAAGGAAATAGCCCTGTAGCCCGAGCCCCACAAACCCGAGTCGGCTGGCATGGGCCAGCCATGGGTTTTTCCTTTGCTGCATAGACATACCCTTAGTACCTTTCCCAGGTAGGAAGAAGAGCTCTGTGTAGCTTGAAAGCATGTTTCTCTCAACAGATTTTAGTCCAACAGATTTTGGTTCAATAAAAGATATTACCTCATCCACCTTTTCCCTCTAGCAAGAAGGTATTTGCCACTGTGTAAAGTTACCTGCATTAAGCCTAAGACTAATGGAACTAATACATTGCCTCAAGATAACACGCATGGAGACAACCCTATTAATAAAGTTTCCATACCCCCGTCTCTATTAAACCATTATATGTTTATAAACACTGAACACAAAAAGATGGAATACTTTAATTCATTGGGTTGGCAACCTAGGACATTGCAGAAGGAAACATTCCCTTTTCCAAGGACTGCCCTGAGCAATAAACAAATAAAGATGCCGTGATGTCAGAGATAACAGCTCCTACTGAATAGCCAGCTATTTGGAGGACATAACATCAACACAGCAAATTAAAGCTTCATTTAGCTAATCTGGCTCACAGGAACAGGACGTGATACAGGACCATTTAAAACTTAATCAGCCATTAGTAACCAACCCTTATACGTGTCCTGTAACTCAGACTCAGTTTGGTTAGCCAAACTATAGAGCAGCTGAACCGATAGCTTCTTCCCAGAGCAGGAGGTTTCAATCCATCAAAACTTCATTTCCACAGTCATTCAGAAAGAACCCCTTCCCCAAAATACATACCTCCTATATAAAGGAGGGAAATATCCATGTAATCCATTGCAGAACATACATTTATCACCTGTACTTTGCCCACTAGTTCATCTCAAAACAGGACTACTTCTAACATGTCCAACTTCTGAACAGCTTTAAGAACCTGCCAATTTACATACAAAGCATTTGCTACTTCTTTCACTCATTACACAGATCCAAGTAACAGGATGGGAAATACAGGTCTGATCCTGTGACAGATTTAGAGTACAATAACTTGCTACTCATTAGGACTAGAAATGGGAGATAGATAGCAACAGAACGGGGCAATTTCAAGATCTCCTACAGGAAACACTGCACTTGCTTCTAATCCTTGTAGGACCCAAGATATCAGGAGTTTCTTTTTAAAAAGTCACAATAGAAAAACTATTTCAGGCAATTTCAGAAATTTCTAAAACATTAAATTATAATTTCTCTTTGAGGCCTACACAAATTGAATTTGTGGTTCTTAAGCACCTGGCTTCATGGCACAAATATGCTGTTGGTAATTTTCTGTAAATTCTCCAAAACATCACTAAAATATACTTTCTGTAAAATGTGAGATAAAGAATACATTAAGGTTCAGCATAAAGGTTTCAGTTAACTCTCTTTCAGGATGCCATGCATTAACTCATATGTGGATTTGTCATTTGTAAGTAACAGTACCATCAGATTAATACTGACTAAAAGGATTATATAAATACTTTAATGTGAAAGAATGTTTAACTCCCAAGAAAGTGCCTGGTTCCAAGGAGGAACATCAACCAGGAACTGGCTCTTTAGATATAGATAAGTAAGAAACAGGACATGAGTGTATCAGAGACCTTGAAACACTGAATTAAATAACTGATTTTAATAGCATTTTGTATCTGTACTTGTTATTTTCCTAAAGAAAGGCGGATTCTCTGTGGTTGGTAACCATTAAAAACTATTGGTTTGTAACTAAAATAGCCTTTACACTAAACTTTAGCTTCTTTTCACTAGCTAGGAGGAAACACTATAATCATATTCAGTTATTTGGACAATTATATAGCTTTGCTTACATTTATTCAGATTCTTAATTTTTAAATTTTTGTACTGTGTTGGAAAATGGTAAATGATGCATTTCTTATTTGCTAGATGATGATTAAATTGTAATTTGTCTCAAGCTGGATTTGTATATTCAAATTCAATTACATATTCACAAAACACGTTTAAATTAATTACAATTAATAAAAATTAAAATACCTTAAATGTGCTGGACACAAGAAAAAAGTATGTTTATCAAAACATATTTTGCATTTAAAACTAATTGATTAAACAAAAGTAGTATTATCTGTAATTCGTTAATTGATTGGATGGTTTCTGGTCACCATGTCCTCCAAGACTGAGAATTAGTATACCTCATCCTCTCACGCCTAGTTTTTATTCATAGATTGGAAGAGGATAACAAGTTTTCCTGCTTTTTCAACTCTTAATTGGTTTCTTATTTTGAATGATCCAGCCATTGAACTGAACTAGCTGAATAAACTGAAATGAAGAAAATATACCCTTTACCTGCATAATTCTCTACCGATACCAAAAGCTGATTTATCACTTCAACAAACGCTGGTTCCAGGTGCTTAGTCAGTGACTTCCATCAGTTCAGTGGTCTGACTTTCTTTATTACTTGGCAGCAATCATACTGATTAATATTATTTTTGTATTTAATTGAAGGGATTTTAATAGATGATAGTAAACGTAGGCCTTTATATAAGGTTTATTTTTAAAAAAAGAAACTCGTGTTTAAATTTTAAACCAAAAAAATCAAATTTAAAATTAAAAAATACATTTTTAAAATTATTAATTTTTATCCACCCTGCCTGGTTCACCCTAGCTCTTTTCTTCAAAACTGCCCCACTGCCAGCATGGAGCTCTGCTGGTGGTAGTAATTAGGGGAGCTCTGTTGTAGACCAGTCCCCAATAATTAAGGCACTGGTTACCAGTGTACATTAGCACTAGTGAGGCTGCAGTGTGGGAGTTGAAGAAAACTACAAGTGTAGAGTGTTTCTGGCCAAGGGGGAGACAGGGTTGGTCAAGGCTCTTGCTGGGAGCAAGTCTTGCACTTTGTTCCTGCTCCTGAAAATCCTCCCCCATCTCCAGCCCATGCACGCCAACTTCCTGTTACTCGTTTGTGACCAGCTCATCCATCCATCCAGGAACCAGCAGCAGGCAGGAGTGTGTCTTGCAATCAGAGAAGTTTACTTATCCACAGGGAGAAGGGAAGACTCCTTATCCAGTTCTCGGGGAGGGAAGGTAAATGTCAATGTGACAGAACTCAGGAACTCATGCAAGTGTACAACTGGGATTTTTGCATCAAGTGTTGCCCAAATCAAATCCCAATGCAACTTTTAAATAGCTTCATTAAAAGCTGCATCTCTGCCAGTGGAATGTCAAGATTTAGAGAGGGGATGTTCATAAAACCTACCTGCAACTAGAAACCTACGCTGCAGTTAAAGCAGAGATGGATGGTGCTCACGGGGTTAGCAAGCTGTTGGATCATAGTTTAAATGGTGGTCTTTGGGGGGGGATGAGTGGCAAGCACTAACTACTTCTGCACCCACTATCAGTCGCTTCATGGAGCCATACTGGTGCTGAGCAGGTGCTGCTCAGTCCTCCAAACCAGACATCAGGCTTAGAAATCCCAGGAGCTGCAGAACAACAGGTACCATGTGCACAGTTTTGACTTACTAAGGCAATGTGGAGCTTGATACTAATGCAGCATGCCTGTCTGTTTCAGCATAAGGAGCCTCAGGAATAAGAGCAGAGAAGAGAACAAGATCTGTAACCTTTCACTTGAACTATACTGTGTGTTTACATGCATCTCTCCAGGAATTTACAAACACATTTAAATGTTACAAATACAGATGCCAGGATGGGTTGAAGCACAGAATCACTGACTGAAAAGGACGACGGAAAGGATTAATGTTAGTGCCACAGTTTCCCCTTCTGCTTCCTCAAGACATTTGCTTAATATTCTCACTTCATTTATTTGATCTATCCCTGCCCAGAACCGAGAGAGCATCTGTCAAATACATACAAATGGAAACTAGTGTCCAGGTCCGAGACCCACCCAGTCTACCACCCATCCCTAAAAAAGCCTGGTTTTGCAGTATAGCCCTCCTGCCCTGTTCCCAGCCCCCCACCCCCGATCTGGGCTCTAGTGAATCTACAGGTAAGTGTGTGCCAGAGTCAAAGACACTTCCCTGAAGATGCCCTGTCCCTAAAGGACCATTGGCTTCACCTGGTTTTACCTGGGGAGAGAAGGTGGTCTTTGAAGGACTCAGGACACAAACTATTTGTGACTTTATGAATCTGTAATCTGCTCAGACAGCAATGATCTGCAGGTGATGCAGGATTGTACGTGATAGCAAAGTGGCCACTCACAGTAGAAGCTCAGTATCAGCTCCTTACTGTTTCACTACATTCAATGCCACAGAAAAAAAGTAAACAGGTCTCAAGAATAAGATGGCGAGAAAGTGTTTAGGGTAGCGGACAGGCTTCCTCTCTGTTCTCCACTGTACTATCCCCCTTGTTCCCTCCTCTCTCATCTTGCCATTTAGCTGATCCCCTTCTAACAAAACCCCAACCAAGAAGAGCTTAAAAAATAAACAAAGACACTGCCATGATGATTGCACCATCAAATTGTTCAGTCTCCCTGTCCTGTGTCTATCTTGTCTATTTACATTGTAAGCTCTTTGGGACTGGCACTGCCTACTATTCTGTCTGTACAATGTCTAGCTCTCAGACACCCCCTTTCAGTCAGTCCTTAGGCACTACCAAAATAAAATAACTGGAGTAATGGGATGGAGTTAAAGGGAACATTTCCACTGAATATCAATCAGGAAAGATTTTGCTGCCATGAATCTTAGGTAGTGGAACTGTCCGCCAAGGAAAATTGTGAAAGCCACACAGTTGTGGACATTTAGAACTGGATACAGCATGAGGAAGTGTACAACAGGAAATATCCTGCATTGCCCTTGGGTCAGAGCAGATGGAACCTAATAGGGCTTAAGTTTTTAACATGCATGTTTTGACAGACAATGTTACTAACCTTAAAACTGAAGGGCAACCAAGGGGAAACCAGTGATACCCGGTTTCCCACAGCAACCCCATTTCTTTCCAGCCCACTGAGAATTTGTTCTGACTCATTCTGCAGGAACCACACATTTCACTTTGCCTCTCTACCATCTATGTCCTGCTCACAAGCTCAGTCTTGCCCTGTGGCATTATGAGTTCTCCCATTTCTCGGAGTATTGTAGTTATGCACTAAATTCCCTCATCCTGTACTACATGCTGGCAGCAGCCAAGTACTGTATCAGGATGTAGGAGGACTAGAGAGGAAAACTGAAGTTCAGTTGCTACTACAGATCACAGAGAAAAGTTGTAATACACGGTGTGTTTATATACAGCCTTTCATTAGGGGGAAAGCCTTAAATAATGGACAGGACGATCCAATTGCTGGGGTGGCGAGAGAGTTGTTTTGCACAGAGCCTTCAGTTTCTGCTTTGAAGAAAAGCCCCACACTTAGTTTGAGTAGCTGCAGTAAATGCATACATCTTCCACCCCAAAGCATCTTCCTTACTTCTATTCTTCTCCACTCTTCCCTACCATGAACACTCACAATCTCATCTTCATTTCCTCTTCCACCCATCCAACCTCTTACCCACTGTATCCCTTATGTTCCTACTGCTAACATGCCCTCATTCTGCCACCTGAATTACTGAAGCCTTCCTCTCCCCAACCTCTCCTCCCCGCTCTGTCATCCCTTCAACATGCTGCAGTAATTTATTCTGTCCATTACTTCAATAATATCACCCTCTATTTCCTGCTCTCTTGTCCCACCACTTGCCTCATTTTATTAATTCCTCATCCATACTTTCAGAGTTCCGCATATCGCAGGTCCTGCCTACACCGGGTCTACCACAGTATCGAGCTCCAGAGCCCTCCCCAACTACTGTTCAGAGCTGTTCCATGGAACAGAAATTAACAGGATCGTCATTTTCACAGCTGCACATAGGGTTCTAAACATCAGCAGCAAAACCAAACAGAACTTCACCCACTTCACTTTGCTGTTGCCAGAAGACGAGCTAGAGTAATTTGACTGGAGACTCAGGAAGACAGCACTGTATCAGGTCAATTGTCAGGTCTCTAACATAATGGCTACACTTTCTTTTCTAAAAGAAAAATATTTGAGATACATATCAGTCACAGGCCCAGTGCCACAGCCACCCCTCACCATTAGGGAGAGAGAGTTTCCTACTTGCATTTTCCAAACCCTTCAGTATCTCAAGCAGTTTCATTCTCCACCACATCCCTCTGTAAAACTCACTTCTTTCAGGACCTTCCACCGCTAACAATCCAGCCCTGCTCTCATGCATCACCTGCTAATGGTTTAATTTAGCTCATACCACAACATAAACATATATTTAATCCAGGAGTAGGGTGGAATAAAGAGTTACCCTGGGACTAACAAGATTTTAACTCTGTCATTTTACTTCTCTGTTACATCTCTTTCACCCCATTTAGATTGCAAGCTTGTCAGGACCTGGATCTTCTTTTTCTTTATCTGTAAAATACACCATTGGGACTGTGCAAATAAGGTAATAATATCACTTGTTCCTATCCTGTGTTCCGATCCTGCCTCTTTACAATCTGAACAGGAGCTATTTTTCAATTATGTCACAATAGGAGTACTATACTATGGCTATAAAGATGGATTAAGGATTTATCTACGTGTAACCTAGAACTGAAACAATTAAATCGGTTGCAATTCATACCTCTAGTTATTTTGGTGCAAATCTGTGTTTGGGCACTTGTATATCAGATTAAGAATGACCTATTACAATATAATTAGACTTAACAGAATTTGATTTCTTTTATAATTTCAATGGATAATATCAATGCTTATGTTTAAGCATTTTTATCTATTTACATTTTCATGGTTAAAAATTTTTTGTGGAGCCAGACAGTAGTGCGATGGATGATAACATTTAAAATAATGGATAATGGATGTTAACATTTAAAAAGTTAAAGCTTTATAACCATTACAACACAAATTTATGTATTTTGGCATGTGACATTGGCAAAGTAAATAGCCTTAAATCAAACTAATAAATTAAAAAATGTAGCTTGAGAAGTTATTTCTTAGCTGTACATTGATAATTAGTTAAATATATTTTCATCAGTGTGTGTGTGTGTACACACAAGGTGAAGCTGATATTTACTGAAGCTTACTGGTAAAAATCTTAGAGATAAGGTGGGTGAGGTAATATCTTTTATTGGAAAAATTTGTGCTGGTGAGAGACAAGCTTCCTTCAGGTCTGGGAAACTAAGGGTTTGTCTACACTACACAGCTTTTAGTGACATGACCGCGTCATTAAAAGTCAGGCAGTGTAAAAGTGGTTTGTCGGCACTTTTTCAGACAAAATACTTCCACCTCCAACGAGTGGGGTTTGCGTTGTCGATAGGAGAGCACTCCTGCTGACAACAAGCCATTTACACTGCCCCCTTGCCACAGCAAAATTTGTGTCTTTTGGGGGAGGGGGGGGCGGCTTTTTTAAGCACCTGTGAACAACAAAAGTTGTGTAGTTCAATTGGCAGTGTAGATAAAGTCTAAGGGCTTGTCTACACTGGAAATTAACAGCGCTGCAACCTTCTCGCTCAAGGGTGTGAAAAACACCCTCCTGAGCACGGCAAGTTGCAGCGCTGTAGAGCGCCAGGGTAAACAGTGCCCCAGCGCTGGGAGCTACGCCCCTCGTTGAGGTGGAGTTTTTTTATTTTTTTAAAAGAGCGCTGGGAGACCTCTCTCCCAACCCTGCGCCGCGACCACACAAGGCACGCTAACCCGCTACCACAGCAGCGCTTTAGCATTGCCAGCGTAGACTAGCCCTACTATCCTGGGACCAACATATCTAGAACACCACAGATGATAAAAATCTTATCCTTCCAAGCCTAAATATAATTTAAATCAATTCTGTTATCTACTTAAGTTACATTGAAATACGGCTGGCATTCTTAATCTGAAATAAGAGTGTCCTCAGGGAGACTAGCACCAAAATAACTAGAGGTGTGAATTACAATGTATTTAGTTGTTTCAACTCCAATTTGCAAGACAAGCCCCAAGAGACCGCTAAAAGTTTTCCTCCACTGGATAACAAGGCAGAATACTCCACACTCAGCTTCCCTTCCACCTCCCAGTCATTCCTTAGTAGCCAGGCTTAGGTCTGTGGACACTGAGCCCAGGCACATCCCAATGCACACAGTCACAAGGAAGAATGTACAAAACTTGATGGAAAGCTAGCTCTGGACAAACCAAGGGAGTGGTGAATAAGTCAGAACCGAGCTAAGAAGCAGAGGTTTCCTTGCCATCCAATGGCTGAAGGAAACGATGTGGCTTCTTCTCTTGAACCACGGGGCACCAAGCAGCTGAGACAGGGTTGGATTTAGGGGCAGGCGACCATCTGGGATACTGGGCTCGGGGTGCTGTTTTTGTTGTTAGCGACAAAAGGGAAATTTATCATCTTATATGACAGGGCTAAAACATGCATGTTAAGCATGCATCAAAGTCGTGAATGCAATAAAAATAAGGTATTCAAAAGTTTAACAAATCGGGGGGGGGGGGCAGCACCATTTGGTCTAGGGCCAGCCCTGGGCGGGGATGCAGGGAAGGGCCCTTGACTCCTTGTGTACACTCAGGCAGTTTAGCAAAGGGATGGGACTGAAAGCAGAGCCCCCCCCTCCAGCCCGTTCCCGCTGACGCACCACATCCCCCCAGCAAGTGACCGCTCTGAGGCGGGGGCCACAAAAGGAACAGGGAAGAAACTGTAACTACGCGACTCCCCCACGAGCTGGGTCCCCGAATACCCCGGGGGGAAGGGGGCGGGCGCGTGAGCGCCGAGAGCCCCTGCAGCCCCCCCAGCGCCTGCCCTGCAGCTTACCCCGCGCCCCCTGCCCCAGCCGGTGGGGGCGCCTGGCCCGGAGCGCGGACGGACCCACCTGTCTCATGGGGACCGACTGCCCCGCGGCCAAGCACAGCACGAAGGCGAAGGCGAAAGGAGCCGGCGCCGAGGAGAGGCTCATGTCCCGCAGCAGCCAGCCGGGCCGGGCCGGGCTGAGGAGAGACTGGGGGTGGAGGGAGGACCGCGGCAGCACCCGCTCCCTTGCAGGGGGCCGCCGGGGAGCAGGCGAGCGGGGCGGCGCGCCTGCAGAGGGAGCCCACCCGGCGAGGGGCGCAGGGGCCGGCCGGGCTCCGCAGAGTTGGATTGAACTTCAGCGGCTGCTGGGGCGAGCCCAGGGAGGGAGCCCGCAGCTCGCCCCTCGGCGCCGGCTGTGGAGCGGGGCTCGTCCCGGACGGCGGGTGCTTGCCCCAGCCCACGCACCCAGCGGCGCGCTCCGCAGCGGGCCAGAGCGGCGCGGGGTCTGCCGGGCGGCGACTCTGCTGAATGAAGGGGAGGGGCGCACTGGGCTGAGACCGCGAGTCCATCCAATAGTCTGGGGAGGCCGAAACGAGGCGCTTGGTTTTATTCGCGTGGGCTCCCCAGCGCGAAGCCGGAGCGTGGAGTTCGTGGGTGGAGCGTAGTAGAGCCGGGCGGGTCGTTTCGTTAACCAGAGGGATCGTTTGACTCTAAAACATCAGCATAAATTATTACTGTTTCCCCTTCACCTTGTAAAAACAAATCTCCTCCCTCTGTTCAGAAACTCTGCCCTTGCCTTGGCTAGATTGGGCGCCTTCATTTGTTGGTCATCACATTACAGCTGTGTTAGGTCTGAATTTTTTACGGTATATGTGATTACTGGTTTATTGTCTGCACTACTGGAATTATACTTGTATCCTGACCTAGGGTTCTGATCCTACAAAGTCTCAGGCACAGACTAAACTTTAAGTACATGAGTAGTCCCAGTGTATGTCTTTGCAGACTTGAGAGTTTAGTTACCTAGCAGAAGGGTGGTCTAACTTTCCTGCCCATTCTGTTTGAATTTTTGTCATTACCTCTTCAGTTTGCATTGACTGAGAAGACAGAAAAACCCTGTGCTGTAACTGTTGTTCTTTGAGATGTGCTGCACACATCCATTCCCCTTCAGGTGGCTCCCAAGCAGTTTGACAAGGTGGAGGGTTTCAGAGTCTACCTGCACAAGGACTGCAAGACAGATCTCCCAAATCTGGCATAATCTCTTGAGGCTTGGGAGCAGGGTCAGCTCCAGGCACCAGCTTTCCAAGCAGGTGCTTGGGGCGGCACTGAGAATGGGGCGGGAGCCTGTGTCCCGCGGTGGCAATTCGGCGGCAGCTCCGCCGCTCTTCCGGGCCGGCGGCAATTCGGTGGCGACTGCTTGGGGCAGCAAAATTGGTAGAGCCGCCCCTGCTTGGGAGATAGCACGTTGTTAGTGGAAGTATGTACCAATGACCAGGTTACAGCCCTGAAAACATCACCTAACCCAGAATGCTTGTGTTCTTGTAAAATGTTCTGAAACTCTCAGTTTGAGGAAACCTTAGCAGTCTCATAGCATAAGAAGATACAGGATGTAATCCAGAAGGATATTCTCTGAAAAGACAGGGCCACACCTGGCCATGAGGAGGGGCATAAGGGTAGCTCACCCCATTTACAGTATGTCTTATAATCATCCTGAATTGAAAATGACAATTTGACCCTGTTGCAGAGAGGATGAAGAAGAGAAGGGGATAGGGGAAGCTGGGGCCCAGCATGCGGATCCCCTTGGCAGCAGCTGGGGCTCCCCTGTTAAGCAGGTGAGTGCAATGAGTCTCAGTCAGCTGGGCCTGGATCCGGCCATAAGAGCTCTGGAATTCGATCGGCATCCCTCCTTTCCTCAGGGGTAACTTAGCCAAGCAAAGTACCAGGGAAACATGGGAAGCTGGTGACATGCCCCACATGGGTTCCAGAATGTCCACTGATAAGGTACTGGATCCTAGTTAAAAATATCCTATGGGCCCTTGTCTCTAGACTTGCTCCTGATAGAGCGTCAGTACCAAGATCTAGATCTCCACGAGGGGGACAGTGAATTATGAGACTTCCTATAACAGGACTGGGTTGTGTATGATCCCAACTCTGACTCCAAAGAAGAGTAGGAATAGTCAGAGGGCTATGGAGGTGCAGTGCCAGGCTATGTAGAACAGATTGGCAATTGAGATCTGTAATCAGATGTGGTGGGTACAGGGAGAAGCATCGAGGCTTATCCAGGGAGAGTACCAAACAGTTAGGTTGCAGCTGCACATAGGTCTTGCTCGTTGTTGGTACTGACATTTGCTGCACGAAAGCCAGAGTCGAGTGGTACAGCAGCAAAGATGTAGACAGTACTGGAGTTTTTGAAGAAGTAGCTGTAACTGATAACTCAATCTCCTGTAAAATCAGGGAGTCTGGGACTAAAAGGCAAAATAAGTCTTTAGCTGCTGCCAGGGCCGGATTAACTTTTTGTGGGCCCGGCGCCAAACATATTTGTGGGCCCCCATTGGGGAAATAGGGCATGTGATGGGGGGTGGTCCACAGAGCGAGGGGCTGGTTAGGGGCAATGAGGCGCAGCACAGCAGGAATGGCCCCACTCAGCCCAGCACAAGGGCACTGTTTACAAACTCACAACTGCTAGACACATACTGGCCCGCCCAGCCTTGCATGGCCAGCATGCCCCTTCCACACTGCCCCCCTGCCCAGTGCCCTGCCCGTATGCCCAGCACCCCCTCACCCAGAGACTTCCCCCACAGATCCCTATGCCCAATGCCCCAGGACCTGCTATGAATCATGGAATCACAGAATATCAGGGTTGAAAGGGACCTCAGGAGGTCATCTAGTCCAACCCCCTGCTCAAAGCAGGACCAATCCCCAACTAAATCATCCCAGCCAGGGCTTTGTCAAGCCTGACCTTAAAAACTTCTAAGGAAGGTGTCATAAATATAAAGGGAAGGGTAAACCCCTTTAAAATCCCTCCTGGCCAGAGGAAAAATCCTCTCACCTGTAAAGGGTTAAGAAGCTAAAGGTAACCTCGCTGGCACCGGACCAAAATGACCAATGAGGAGACAAGATACTTTCAAAAGCTGGGAGGAGGGAGAGAAACAAAGGGTCTCTGTCTGTCTATATGCTGCTTTTGCCGGGGATAGACCAGGAATGGAGTCTTAGAACTTTAGTAAGTAATCTAGCTAGGTATGTGTTAGATTATGATTTCTTTAAATGGCTGAGAAAAGAACTGTGCTGAATAGAATGACTGTTCCTGTCTGTGTGTCTTTTTTTAACTTAAGGTTTTGCCTAGAGGGATTCTCTATGTTTTGAATCTAATTACCCTGTAAGGTATCTACCATCCTGATTTTACAGAGGTGATTTCTTTACTTCTATTAAAAGTCTTCTTGTAAGAAAACTGAATGCTTTTTCATTGTTCTCAGATCCAAGGATTTGGGTCTGTGGTCACCTATGCAAATTGGTGAGGATTTTTACCAAACCTTCCCCAGGAAGTGGGGTGCAAGGGTTGGGAGGATTTTTCGGGGAAAGACGTGTCCAAACTACGTTTCCCAGTAAACCCAGTTAGAGTTTGGTGGTGGCAGTGGAGATCCAGGGACAAAGGATAAAATTAATTTGTACCTTGGGGAAGTTTTAACGTAAGCTGGTGAAAGTAAGCTTAGGAGGTTTTCATGCAGGTCCCCACATCTGTACTCTAGAGTTCAGGGTGGGGGAGGAACCTTGACATGAAGGAGATTCCACCACCTCCCTAGGTAACGCATTCCAGTGTTTCACCACCCTCCTAGTGAAATTTTTTTTCCTAATATCCAACCTAAACCTCCCCCACTGCAACTTGAGACCATTACTCCTTGTTCTGTCATCAGCTACCACTGAGAACAGTCTAGATCCATCCTCTTTGGAACCCCCTTTCAGGTAGTTGAAAGCAGCTATCAAATCCCCCCTCATTCTTCTCTTCTGCAGACTAAACAATCCCAGTTCCCTCAGCCTCTCCTCATAAGTCATGTGTTCCAGTCGCCTAATCATTTTTGTTGCCCTCCGCTGGACTCTTTCCAATTTTTCCACATCCTTCTTGTAGTGTGGGGCCCAAAACTGGACACAGTACTCCAGATGAGGCCTCACCAATGTCAAATAGAGGGGAACGATCACATCCCTCGATCTGCTGGCAATGCCCCGACATATACATCCCAAAATGCCATTGGCCTTCTTGGCAACAAGGGTACACTGTCGACTCGTATCCAGCTTCTCGTCCACTGTAACCCCTGGTGCTTTTCTGCAGAACTGCTGCCGAGCCATTCGGTCCCTAGTCTGTAGCAGTGCATGGGATTCTTCCGTCCTAAGTGCAGGACTCTGCACTTGTCCTTGTTGAACCTCATCAGATTTCTTTTGGGCCAATCCTCTAATTTGTCTAGGGCCCTCTGTATCCTATCCCTACCCTCCAGCATATCTACCTCTCCTCCCAGTTTAGTGTCATCTGCAAACTTGCTGAGGGTGCAATCCACACCATCCTCCAGATCATTTATGAAGATATTGAACAAAACCGGCCCAAGGACCGACCCTTGGGGCACTCCACTTGATACCGGCTGCCAACTAGACATGGAGCCATTGATCACTACCCGTTGAGCCCAACAATCTAGCCAACTTTCTATCCACCTTATAGTCCATTCATCCAGCCCATACTTCTTTAACTTGCTGGCAAGAATACTGTGGGAGACCGTGTCAAAAGCTTTGCTAAAGTCAAGGAACAACAAGCGTCCACCGCTTCCCCCTCATCCACAGAGCCAGTTATCTCGTCATAGAAGGCAATTAGATTAGTCAGGCATGACTTGCCCTTGGTGAATCCATGCTGACTGTTCCTGATCACTTTCCTCTCCTCTGAGTGCTTCAGAATGGATTCCTTGAGGACCTGCTCCATGATTTTTCCAGGGAGAGCTGAGGCTGACTGGCCTGTAGTTCCCAGGATCCTCCTTCTCCCCTTTTTTAAAGATGGGCACTACATTAGCCTTTTTCCAGTCGTCCAGGACCTCCCCCGATCGTCATGAGTTTTCAAAGATAATGGCCAATGGCTCTGCAATCACAAATCCTTTAGCAATCTTGGATGCAGCGCATCCGGCCCCATGGACTTGTGCTCGCCCAGCTTTTCTAAATAGTCCCGAACCACTTCTTTCTCCACAGAGGTCACCTCCCCGCCATGCTGTGCTGCCTAGTGCAGTAATCTGGGCACTGACCTTGTTCATGAAGACAGAGGCAAAAAAGGCATTGAGTACATTAGCTTTTTCCACATCCTCTGTCACTAGGTTGCCTCCCTCATTCAGTAAGGGGCCCACACTTTCCTTGACTTTCTTCTTGTTGTTAACATACCTGAAGAAACCCTTCTTGTTACTCTTAACATCTCTTGCTAGCTGCAACTCCAGGTGTGATTTGGCCTTCCTGATTTCACTCCTGCATGCCCGAGCAATATTTTTGTACTCTTCCCTGGTCATTTGTCCAATCTTCCACTTCTTGAAAACTTATTTTTTGTGTTTAAGATCAGCAAGGATTTCACTGTTAAGCCAAACTGGTCGCCTGCCATATTTACTATTCTTTCTACACATCGGGATGGTTTGTCCCTGTAACCTCAATAAGGATTCTTTAAAATACAGCCAGCTCTCCTGGACTCCTTTCTCCCTCATGTTATTCTCCCAGGGGATCCTGCCCATCAGTTCCCTGAGGGAGTCAAAGTCTGCTTTTCTGAATTCCAGGGTCCGTATTCTGCTGCTCTCCTTTCTTCCCTGTGTCAGGATCCTGAACTTGACCATCTCATGGTCACTGCCTCCCAGGTACCCATCCACTTTAGCTTCCCCTACTAATTCTTCCCGATTTGTGAGCAGCAGATCAAGAAGAGCTCTGCCCCTAGTTGGTTCCTCCAGCACTTGCACCAGGAAATTGTCCCCTATCCTTTCCAAAAACTTCCTGGATTGTCTGTGCACTGCTGTATTGCTCTCCCAGCAGATATCAGGTGATTGAAGTCTCCCATAAGAACCAGGGCCAGCGATCTAGTAACTTCCGTGAGTTGCCGGAAGAAAGCCTCGTCCACCTCATCCCCCTGGTCCGGTGGTCTACAGCAGACTCCCACCACGACATCACCCTTGTTGCTCACACTTCTAAACTTAATCCAGAGACACTCAGGTTTTTCTACAGTTTCATACTTGAGCTCTGAGCAGTCATACTGCTCCCTTACATACAGTGCAACTCCCCCACCTTTTCTGCCCTGCCTGTCCTTCCTGAACAGTTTATATCCATCCATGACAGTACTCCAGTCATGTGAGTTATCCCACCAAAGTCTCTGTTATTACAGTCACATCATAATTCCTTGACTGTGCCAGGACTTCCAGTTCTCCCTGCTTGTTTCCCAGGCTTCTTGCATTTGTGTATAGGCACTTGAGATAACTCGCTGATCGTCCCTCTTTCTCAGTTTGAGGCAGGAGCCCTGCCCTCTCGCGCACTCCTGCTCGTGCTTCCTCCTGGTATCCCACTTCCCCACTTACCTCAGGGCTTTGGTGTCCTCCCCCGCGGTGAACCTAGTTTAAAGCCCTCCTCACTAGGTTGGCCAGCCTGCTTGCGAAGATGATCTTCCCTCTCTTCGTTGGGTGGAGGCCGTCTCTGCCTAGCACTCCTCCTCCTTGGAACACCATCCCATGGTCAAAGAATCCAAAGCCTTCTCTCCGACACCACCTGCGTAGCCATTCGTTGACTTCCACGATTCGACGGTCTCTACCCAGGCCTCTATGCCCAGCATCCTCTGCCCAAAGTCCCTTCCCACTGACCCCCCCCACCACAACTGCACAGCACTCTGCACACCATACCCCCTGCCCAGCTCCCCCACCCACAGATCCCCTACTGTCCAGGACCCCCTTCACAGTCCCACCACCACAGCTGTACAGTGCCCCATTCCTGAGGGAATTCTGCATCAAATTCTGTGCATAATATTTTAAAATTCTGCCATTTTTTTTTTACAATAAATAAATGTGGAAGCTCCACCATCGCAGTGGGGAGCACAGGCCATTGCAGTGGGAGAATACCCTGAAGCATCCCCTGCCCCCGGGACAGGGACTTGGCAGTGAGGCTGAACCTGACCCTGATACAGCACAAGGGCCATGCCTGCCACAGAAACACCCTGGGGCCCTGCTCCTTTTGTGCCAGGCACACCAGATGTGGGCAGGGTGGCTCAGCCCGGCAGCAGGATCCAAGTGCAGAGGGACTTAGTGTGGGGGGATCCAGATGGGGGTAAGATGGTTCGGTGTGGGGCAGTCTAGGTGCGGGCAGCTCAGTGGGGGATCTGGATGCACAGGGAGGTTCCAGGTGCAGGGGCAATGGGAGTCTGCAGTGGTGCCAAGTGAAAGTGGTTGGAGCTCGGGGGTTGGGGGGAGGGTGTCTGGGTGCAGGAGAGGTGGGGTTCATTTGGGTGGGGGTCCAGGTTTAGGTGGGTGGGGCTCAGTGGGGAAGGTATCTGGGGGGGGCTCATCAGGGTGGTATAGATGCAGAGGAGTTGGGGCTTGTCAGGGTGAGGGTTTGATAGGCCTGCTTAAGAGGGGAGCCCCAGCTGCTGCCAAGGGAATCCGCATGCTGGGCCCCCGCTTCCCCTATCCCCTTCTCTTCCCCATCCCATCGTAGGTGATGACTTTTGGTTTTGCCAGTGGGTGGTTAAGGCACAGGCCTGGGGGCCAGGTATTCTGGGTTTGGTTCTCTGTCACAGACTCACTGCTTAGCCTTGGGAAAGTCACTTAACCTCTGGATCCCAGCACTAGATCCCACCTGCCAAATGGGGCTAATGCTGACCCTGCTTCTTCGGCTAAATCCATTCATGGCTGTGTCATGATGGGAGAAATGAATATACCAAGGTTGGTAGATTTGGGCTGAATTTCTCCACAGCCTGAGAATGAGAGCCAGCTCCACAGAGGGGGAAACGGGAGAGAGAGGGGCTTAGGCCAGCTCTGCACAGAGGGAGGTCGGGGCTTCAGCTCTGCAGCTTTTGCCACTAGGGCAGCTGGGGGCTTCAGCGCCGCAGCTCCTGCTGGGGTCGGGGCTTCTCCTCCTCCCTTCCCCCCCACCCCCCGCCCAGCACAGCTCCTGCCAGGTTTGGGGCTTTTCCTCCCCCTAAACCGCCGCTGTACCCACCAGCCCTAGGCTAGCTGGGCTCCCTTGGGACACCTGATGGCTGCTGTGGCCGGAGTGGAGCCTGAAACCCTACAGGTGGACACCATGGCCATCAGCCCAAGAGGTGCGGGGCAGTTCCAGTGAGCAGGGGCGGGGCTGGGGTGGAGCAGGGGTGGGGGCCCAGGGATCGGGCTGGCCGGGGCCTCTCCTGACTCTGGGACCGGTGCACCACGGTAAACCCAGTACTGGCTGCTGCATATGCTTCCAGCATTGTTGGTATCAAGAGCGCCATATGCCACATGCTGGAGTGATGATGTCATAGACAGCCCTGGCAAAGGAGTCAGTCTCAACTGTACTGAGGACAGTGCTGGAGAGAACTACCTATCTGAGCAGCCAAGGCAGTATGTGCTACTGGGGAGCACCTAGCTAGAGTTGGGCCCCTTACTCTTGTACATGACTTACTCATGGAAGGATCCACTGGGGATCAAGGCTTGTTGATGAGGAAGATCTCTTTGACTTCAAAGCAAGTAGATGATTTGTTTTTTCTCTCTCTTGTGCAGTATTGTGGAGGAAGAATGATGCCTCCTTTCTGAATCCCTCAGACATGGGGAAACAGCAATGTCCACAGACATGCTCCCTCATGGAGCAGAGCCCATGGGTCTGCACACTGAGCAGCTAGGTCCGAGGGAGGCCACAAGGTAGCTTCCAGCCGTATATGATGAAGATTCACCTCTCTAAATTTTTTGGTCCTTGTCTTGAACCCCCTGCAAATTGGACACTTCTCTCAAATGTGGCCTCACCCAAACACTTCAAACAATGGAAGTGAAGGTCATTGACTGGCATAGACTTATTACAGCCAGAACAGTGTATAAAGCCCAGGGACTTAGGTATGCCCCGGTATCGAAGGTCGATGATGCTAAGTACAAGTCCAACAATCAAAACAAAAAATTATAAAAAGTGAGTATTGCTATCCAAACTAACACTAAAACAACTAATCTATTTACTACATTTTATAAAATTTCTCTAAGAGAAGAAAAGACAGATTGAGCGAGTAGGCACACAGGTTCCAACTATTGTCCATGGGCGGTGAGAACAAACTGAGGGAGACTCAGGGCAGCTCCACCTCTTTAGACTATTGGCTAACAGGATGAGTGTGTGGAGGGTGCATGTGCCACCCCAACAGGTACCAATTTGGGGAAAAGATCTCTGGTTTTGTGCTCTGAGCGTACACATACCTGAAGTGGACATAGGTGCAACCACTTGAAGAAGCAGAAACCATTATTGACTAAGCCAAGTTTGGTGTGATTAGATACAGTATTTAAAAGAAAAGGAATAGAGCATTCAAAAACTAATAGAATTCACAAGGAAACTCTAAATATTGTTTGCATAATGGAGCCCAGATTCTTCTCAGTGCTACAGCAATATAAACATAGATAAATTAATAAATTATAAATAACAAAACAATTCCTGTTGTATATACACATTTAAAATAAATCAAAATATCCATCAAAAGATCACTTTGGAATAATCCAGTTTTCCAGCTATACAATTTCTGATGTGGTAAATGTGGTATTGGTTGTTCTTGGAGATGTATGTGGCATGTACTTGGAAAAAAAAATCTTTTCATCAGCTAGGAAAAAAGGAATCTCTACAATTAAATTCATTTTCAAATAAAGTATGTGTTGCTGGAGAAACAGTAAATTTATTTCCATTTGTCAACATTTAGACTACGTAAATTAGTTATTTGAAAGAGAAAGGAATTTTATGAGTATTTATTGTTGGATAATGGATATCCTTTAGGAAAATATGGAGAAAATAGGAAAGTGATATGGAAGATGGTGTGAGGAAAGATGACATGTTTTGACTCACCATAGCTAAAAGGATTATTTATAACATTAAACACTAACAGCTACATTTTATTATGTCCGTCGAGTAACCCTTATCCAATTTCAGAATACTGCACAAATCCAGTTATCTTAAATCACCATGGTACAACAGAGGGTGTTTTCCTACAAATGGTAAGGAACCTGTCCAATAATAAACATCTTTTGGGAGGCAGTGATGAAAGACATCTCTAAAGGGGTGGGAGTAGATGTTTCTGTTAGAGCTTCACTGCATTTATTCTTGGATTTATTAATGTTAGAAATTTAACTTAATCTCCCACATCAGAATTATTGTAAGGGGAAGAAGAATAACTTTATTGAGGAGATCCAAATGAAGCATTAGAGATGATGCATTGTGCTGTGCTGGGAAAAATGATACAGAAGATTGATCAAAATATCCAAATGAATGATGAGGTGGCCCTTTCCTAGTTTTATTTGAGAAATATGATCTAATAATTGAAGTCTTTTGGGCAGATGCAATATTTTCCCTCTTGAGTGGAATATTGAGTTAGTTCAAAATTTTTAAGATTTATGATGGGAGGAGGGTATCGCTTCAGTTTTGCACTGATAATAGATATGTTAATGTCTTCTGTTAAGAAACAACTGGAAAGCAGTTGTAGGTGTTTGTATTGGAGAAGTGGCATGTAATGTAAAATCTCTAACATTCAAATTAGAACAGAGTAAAACTCAAGACAGCTATGCTTTGTAAGGAAAGCAGTTCTTAATCTGGTGGTTTGGTCTTGCCTATATGTATGCCTGAGGGATATAAACTTTGCTGATCCTTCTGAGATCAGATCTTGGATCAGTATCTGGAATCCAGTTCAGATCTGCGTTAATTAGCAAATCCTCATTTGCATTCAGTAACAAAACTGAACACCCAGTTGGCTGTAAAACCGCCGCAGAAACGTCCTCAAATGTCTGGAGCCCTTTGACTCAGACTGCACCTCCACGACTGTGATGGTCAACAACAGTTCTTTCATCTTCACAGAATCCACCTTAAAGTTCCACAGGGCTCAGGCCTGTCTCCTATCTCAGATTTATAGTCCATTAAAAACTCAGGGATGGGCTGTGGAGAGATGGCTTGTCACATGGTGCTAGTTCCTATTACTTTTACATGCAGGCAATTGCTGTAATTGCTATGAGGATGTGGCATCATGAATAAGAGGGGAGATAGTACACGCAGTTATGAATGGGCAAGTTGATGGTCCATAACATGAAAAAGTTTGAGAATCCATGCCCTCTCTTATTCAATGTTTACATGAAACCATTGAGGAAGTCGGTGACAAAACACAGGCTGAAATGTCATCTGTGCCTATTCTACATTGCCTCTATGTCAGACTGTATGCTGGTGCACTGATTTCCTAGCCAATGAAATAAAAGAGTCAGGCAGCCTTCAGTTAGTTGTGGTCCCTTCTTCCCAGGGTCATCTTTCTGAGAACTTATAAAGAATTCAAAGAGAACAAAAACCAGCAGAAACAAAACACAAACAGCAATTGCAACCAGCTGTTTTCCCATACAGACCTGTGGCCAAGGCTTCAGCTCACCTAGCTGCCTCCCAGGCAGCCCTTTATATTTCCCTGCTCCCTCCAGTATGTCAGGTTTAATTCGTTGCTACCTTCACCCTTTAGGGTCTGCACTATCAAGTGTCCTCATACCCTGTCACACAGACATAAATACCACTTGGCAAAATTAGCACTTGGATGAAGAGTAGTTGGCTAAATCTGAATCCGAGCACCACGAGAGCAATGTTGGTAGAAAGAGGGAAAAGCTAACATGAACTCACTTCCTCTACAACATCAACCTCTGCCCACAGACTCACATTTCACACTTCTGGGTCATGTTGGTCTCCTCATTGCTACTGGATGCTCAGATAGCCATAGCTATAAGAAAACCTCCCCATTTCACATAGGCGCTGACTTCCCCTTTGCCTGGTGGGTGCTCGACCCCGCCTCTGGTCCCGCCCCTTCCCACCCCTGCACTGCCCTCACCCCGCCTCCATTCCACCCCTTCCCCAAAATCCCTGCCCCCATTCCACCCCCTTCCCCCAAGTCCCCACCCCTGCCCCACCTCTTCTCCGCCTCCTCCCCGCTCCTCCCCCTTCCCTCCTGGAAAGTCCAAAGTGCTGCGAAACAGCTGTTTGGTGGTGGCTGCACAGGAAGCACTGGGAGGTAGGTGGAGGAGCGGGGAGGAGGCATGCTCGGGGAAGGAGGAGGCGAGGAGGGGGCGGGGGGGAGTTTGGCTGCCAGTGGGTGCTAAGCACCTGCTAAGTTTTCCCCATGAGTGCTCCAGCCACGGAGCACCCATGGACTCGGCACTTTGTTTCATCTGTGACTAGCCGGAAGAGTGTGCCCCATCATTTCAAAGACAGATCTGGACATCATGTACTTATGACGTTCAGGCTTGATTACTGTAACTCATTATAATTTTGAATAAAACTACACATCTTGAGAAAGCTGTATCTGGTACAAAGCACAGCTGCCCATCTGCTAAGTAACACAAGTTGCCATGAAAGTATCACCTCAGTGCTCTACTCTGCAATGGCTTCTCATTGAATACAAAGTCCAATTCAAGGTCTTAGTCCTGATATTCAAAGATCTGCACAGGAACAGCTTTTGCTGCCTGAGAAATTGCCTCAGCATCCACAACAACTATGTGTCATGAGAATAATATAGCTGATGACTAGTAGAGGGAAGCTCTTGAATATGAGACAGTGCTTTCACAGGATCTAGAACTTCCACATGATCTAAAGCTCAACACCACTTGAAATAAGAGTGAGCACGAACCACACATTCACAAACAAATGAAACATTAATTTTTCCAACTTACCTTTTGCAGATGATACAAAATTACTCAAGATAGTTAAGTCCAGAGCAGACTGTGAAGAGTTACAAAGGGATCTCACTAAACTGGGTGACTGGGAAGCAAAATGGCAGGTGAAATTCACTGTTGATAAATGCAAAGTAATGCACATTGGAAAACATAATCCCAATATTACATACAAAAATATGGGGTCTAAAATAGGTGTTACCACTCAAGAAAGAGCTCTTGGAGTCACTGTGGATAGTTCTCTGAAAACATCTGCTCAGTGTGCAGCAGCAGTCAAAAAAGCTAACAGAATGTTAGGACCCATAACAAAAGGGATAGAAAATAAGGCAGAAAATATCATAATACAACTATATAAAATCTATGGTATGCCCACACCTTGAATACTGCGTGCAGTTCTGGTCACCCCATCTCAGAAAAAGTATATTAGAATTGGAAAAGGTACAGAGTATGGCAACCATATGGAACAGCTTCTGAATGAGGAGAGCTTAAAAAGATTAGGAGTACTTGTGGCACCTTAGAGACTAACCAATTTATTTGAGCATAAGCTTTCGTGAGCTACAGCTCACTTCTTCGGATGCATACTGTGGAAACTGCAGAAGACATTATATACACAGAGACCATGAAACAATACCTCCTCCCACCCCACTCTCCTGCTGGTAATAGCTTATCTAAAGCGATCACTCTCCTTACAATGTGTATGATAATCAAGTTGGGCCATTTCCAGCACAAATCCAGGTTTTCTCACCCCCCACCCCCCCGGATTTGTGCTGGAAATGGCCCACCTTGATTTTCATACACATTGTAAGGAGAGTGGTCACTTTGGATAAGCTATTACCAGCAGGAGAGTGAGTTTGTGTGTGTGGTTTTTTGAAAAGTGTGTGGGGGGGGGTGAGAAAACCTGGATTTGTGCTGGAAATGGCCCAACTTGATTATCATACACATTGTAAAGAGAGTGGTCACTTTGGATGGGCTATTACCAGCAGGAGAGTGAGTTTGTGTGTGTGTGGGGGGGGGGGGTGGAGGGTGAGAAAACCTGGATTTGTGCTGGAAATGGCCCAACTTGATTATCATACACATTGTAAGGAGAGTGATCACTTTAGATAAGCTTTAACCAGCAGGAGAGTGGGGTGGGAGGAGGTATTGTTTCATAGTCTCTGTGTATATAATGTCTTCTGCAGTTTCCACAGTATGCATCCGATGAAGTGAGCTGTAGCTCACGAAAGCTCATGCTCAAATAAATAGGTTAGTCTCTAAGGTGCCACAAGTACTCCTTTTCTTTTTGCAAATACAGACTAACATGGCTGTTACTCTGAAACCTGTGCTTTCACAGAATCTAGAGCTTTCGCAGGCTCTAAAGCTCAACACCAGCTGAAATAAGAGTGAGCACTAACCTCAGTGCATTCACAAACAAGTGGAAAATTATTTTATCCAACTTACTTTTTCCACAGGAAGTTCTCCACATTCACCCCAAAAAGCTCCTAAAAAAAGGAAAGTGCTGTTTGTTAGGGAACCTGCATTACTATGGCATTACTATGACCTTAGCTGGATGGCAGACATTTCCCCAAATAACATACTTATTATCCTTCTTTGTTTCCATTAGGAATCAAGTATATTATGCTCCTGAGTGGCATGTAAAATATCTACAACAAAAAAGGAGCAAGAATGACATTGTCTTTGCTATTGTAACTACCTTCTCATTTACTGTATGTTTGTATGGGGCCTCACACAAAGAGGTCCCAACCTAGTCAGTTCCTCTAGGTCAGTGGCTCTCAACCTTTCCAGACTACTGTACCCCTTTCAGGAGTCTGATTTGTCTTGTGTATCCCCAAGTTTTATCGCAGTTAAAAACAACTTGCTTACAAAACCAAACTTAAAAATACAAAAGTGCCACAGCACACTATTCCTGAAAATTGTCTACTTTCTCATTTTTACCATATCATTATAAAATCAATTGGAATACAAATATTATACTTACATTTCAGTGTATTGTATATAGAGCAGTATACACAAGTCATTGTATGACATTTTCATTTGTACTGACTGCGCTAGTGCTTTTTATGTAGCCTGTTGTAAAACTAGGCAAATATGTAGATGAGCTGATGTATCCCCGGGAAGACCTCTGCATACTCCCAGTGGTACGCGTACCCCTGGTTGAGAACCACTGTGTTACCACAGTACAAATGGATAATCAAACTCTTAAACTACATCCCTTCCCGCACCCTCACCTCCACGCCCACCGCAACCCGACAATCCGTACTTCTGAGGTTGCAGAGTGCAAAGCTGCAGGCCATCTAGATCCAAAGGATTTAATTTGGGGGTGAGGGAGTTGCTGTCCCAAGCAGTGGCTCTAAAAGTGTAGCCCAGGTGCTTTTAATAGTGTTAGCTGTTTGGTGCTTTCAGACGGAGCTGCTTTCATATTGATATTAAGAAAAATCTCATGCTCTGTAATTGGCATCTGTGGCAGCATCACATGATTGTGAATTTCAGCTCAATTCATTCCTTGCAGAGACAACTAGAACTACATGCAGAGCATGGGCAGCGGGTATAATAGGCCATGGAAGGCCTTTCCCTCCCTGGCCCTGCCGCTGACCCACCACACGACACTTGGGGCGCGGTGGCCCCGGTCCTTCCCCAAGACCCCACTGTCTCCTCCACTCCCCCCTCACCCTGGCCCCTGCTGCTCGCCGCGTCCTTCCTACTCGAGTCGGAGGAGAAGGAGGGACATGGAGTGCCAGCAGCCAGTGGACTGAGCAGACTTGGCTGGGGGCTGGGGCTGGCGGCTCGGTGGATGGGGAGGGTGTCTTCAGGGGCAGGAGGAGCTGGCACTAGGGGGCTGGCGGCTCAGCCCAGCAGACACTCGGATGCCTGGGGGACTGGTGGCTCGGCCTGGCACTGGGGAAGGCCGCCACTTGGGGAGGCTGGCGGCTTGGCCTTGTCCAGTGCTGGAGGAGAACGGCAGTTCGGCCTGGCGCTGGGGGAGGCTGGCAGCTCGGCCTGGCCTGACGCTTGGGGAGGCCAGCGGCTCGGCCTGACTCTGGCAGGGAGGCGGTAGTTGGGGAGGGGCTGGGGGGGCAGGGGCCGGCAGCAGCGGATCGGCCTGATATGGCTGCGGTGGGTGGGCTGGGGCTCCTCTGGTCATAGAGTCATAGAATCATAGAATAACAGAGTTGGAAGGGCCATCTAGTCCAACCCCCTGCCCAGAGCAGGACCAATCCCAACTAAATCATCCCAGCCAGGGCTTTGTCAAGCCTGACCTTAAAAACTTCTAAGGAAGGGGATTCCACCACCTCCCTAGGTAACGCATTCCAGTGTTTCACCACTCTCCTAGTGAAAATTTTTTTCCTAATATCCAACCTAAACCTCCCCTACTGCAACTTGAGACCATTACTCCTTGTCCTGTCATCTGCTATCACTGAGAATAGTCTAGATCCATCCTCTTTGGATCCACCTTTCAGGTAGTTAAAAGCAGCTATCAAATCCCCCCTTATTCTTCTCTTCCGTAGACTAAACAATCCTAGTTCCCTCAGCCTCTCCTCATAAGTCATGTGTTCTAGACCCCTAATAATTTTTGTTGCCCTTCGCTGGACTCTCTCCAACTTCTCCACATCCTTCTTGTAGTGTGGGGCCCAAAACTGGACACAGTACTCCAGATGAGGCCTCACCAATGTCGAATAGAGGGGAACGATCACGTCCCTCGATCTGCTGGCAACGCCCCTACTTATACACCCCAAAATGCCATTGGCCTTCTTGGCAACAAGGGCACACTGTTGACTCATATCCAGCTTCTCGTCCACTGTCACCCCTAGGTCCTTCTCAGCAGAATTGCTGCCTAGCCATTCGGTCCCTAGTCTGTAGCGGTTCATTGGATTCTTCCGTCCAAAGTGCAGGACTCTGCACTTGTCCTTGTTGAACCTCATCAGAGTTCTTTTGGCCCAATCCTCCAATTTGTCTAGGTCCCTCTGTATCCTATCCCTACCCTCCAGCGTATCTACCACTCCTCCCAGTTTAGTGTCATCCGCAAACTTGCTGAGGGTGCAATCCACACCATCCTCCAGATCATTTATGAAGATATTGAACAATACTGGCCCCAGGACCGACCCTTGGGGCACTCCGCTAGATACTGGCTGCCAGCTAGACATGGAGCCATTGATCACTACCCGTGGAGCCCGACAATCTCGCCAACTTTCTACCCACCTTGTAGTGCATCCATCCATTGCAGGGCCCCCTCAGAGTCAGGGCTTCTTCTTTTACGGGGGGGCGGGGCCTTGGACAGAAGGGGCAGGGCCGTCAGGCTAGCCTCCCCAAAGCAGGGGTTCACCCGCTGCCCATGATGCCCAGTTCTCTCAAAGATCCCTAAATGCCATTACACCTCATATGGGAGCCACGGCCTATGATTTGGGGCACATTACTGAAGCTATTCAAATCATTTAGAGAACTGAAATATATATTTAGGAACTGAAGCAGAAGGATTTTACTGTTGAATCATCATTACTGGGTTTGGGTTTTGGGGAGACTGTCTGGTTCTTACTGATATTTTGTTAAGTGAGACAAGTTCAGCAGAGCCAAATCTTTATGTACATCTGCATGAGAAATGTAGCTCATAGCAATACTATACAATAAGTGTCCCATAGAATGAGTAAACTTCAATTTTTATTATTACAAGCCCATTGGTCTTTAGGTCCTGGTGCGACTGTTTTCTTTGGGCCATGGAGTGCTCCAGGGGATGTTGTTACAGTTTTCCAGAGTTGAAGAGGTTTCCACTTTGGAAACCAAATGGTCTGAATTTCAGCTTCAAACGTTGGATTTCTGGGGACTGTGACTTAGCTAGCAACATATTATTTTGGGTATCTATTATTTATATAGCATTCATGACATTTGGAGACAAAAACATTGGAGATAAAAATGTTTATGTTTTTAAAATCCAGCTGTAATAAACACATAAGGATTATAATAAACCCTCTAAGCAATGATTCCTGTCTCCTATGTCACTCCTAAGTTCCTGACCCTGCTTCACACAATGGTAATATCTCAAATGGCAAAGGAAGGAGCAAACCCTTAAAGTAACTGGACAATTGTGAAATGCATTAGGGTGGGGGTGGGGAAAATTTCTTTCTGATCCTGGTCATGATGGCATTATACCCTGAAGCATGAAATCTCATTACTCCTTATCTTAATATTCCTAACTATCAATAGAATTATTAGTTATAAAGTTATCCAGCCACTTCGTGGAGATTATCATCCTTGGATGAAATGTTCTTATATCTGTTGCTACACACTGTAGCAGTGCAGGAACTGAAATCGTCCTTTTTTTTTTTTTTTTTTTTTTTTTTTTTTTATAATCTGGAGCACACAAACCTTGTTGCAGACTTTAGAATGAACGAGCATGATTAGTTGATAATTTGCAGCTCAAGTTCTAGAGGACCTGGCAATATGTTAAGTATTCTATATGTCAAAGGAATGAATGAATGGTACTCATGCAAGATGGATGGTTTAGAATTTCAAATGCCAACTGTCAGACAATATGGGTTGTACTCTTTTGGCCATGCATTTCTTGATGAGAGAAAAGAAATGACTATAAAGGTTTTATATTACACTTTTGTAAATTATATAATGAATGTGAATGGCTGTGTCTGGTGTTGTAGCCTGTGGACATTGGGAAACTTATTCTGTGCAATAGCAATATAGAGGACAAGATTTAGCTCAGAGGAGATACTTAATTTCAACATGAAGCTCATATTTCCTTGTCTTAGAAACAAGAAAATTGTTAAAAATCATTTTTAGTCATCTTACTTTGAAAAATGCATTCACTCCTATCCTGGAGGGTTTGGACGCTAAAGATAATCTGGATATCGAACGACAGCCACTCTTATGTTTAGACATATTTATGGAAACAAGCTCATGCTCAAATAAACTGGTTAGTCTCTAAGGTGCCACAAGTACTCCTTTTCTTTTTACGAATACAGACTAACACGGCTGTTACTCTGAAACCTGTTATTAAAAGTTGTGGACAAACACAGAAGAAAACAGGAAACAATGTGCTTTCACCACAGTTTGGAAAAATTCTTAACATAATTGTCCTTTTTGTTAATACCATCTCCTCTGTTTCAGCATAAATGAGCGTTCTCTTCCTTGTGGAATTTGGAGGCAGTCTAGTGTTGGTGCTGTGAGGCTCCAGGACTAAGCCCTGTCCTTCACTGCAGGCCAGCCACAATAGTGCTTCCAAACCTATAAAACACTCCAATACCTGGTTATCTGCTGAGACCAGGGTCCTAGTGAGGAGCCAGCTATGGCGACTCAATTAGGGTGAACTGCAAAGAATGGGTCAGGCAATCCCCATAAAGCTGGTGGATATTCCAATACTTAGATTTACCAAGACAGCATAAAACAGCTTCTTTATTACCTTACTCGTTACTCAGAAGTCCAAACAACACAGTTCCCTTAAAGTGATCCAGCCTCAGGCTTCCATCCAGGTACCCACACCAAATATGATGAAAATTTCTGTAAATCTTATTTCATCATATAAAACAAAAGGTTCTGCCAATTCCAAAGGATCGGACACATTACCTCCCAGGTTATTGAATGTTTCAAATGTTACCCAAATACACACTACAGCCAATTCTTATTAATTAAACTAAAATTTATTAAAAAACAAGAGAGAGAGATTATGGTTAAAAGATAAATATACATACAGACATGAGTTCAATTCATTGAGGTGCAGATTCATAGCATAGATGGTGAGCTTTGTAGTTGCAAAGAGTTCTTTCAGAAATAGTTCATAGGTTATAGTCCAATATCCGAATATCATATTCAGGCCATATCAGCATAAATAGGACCTCAGTCTTGCGACTCAAACTTCCCCGGATGAAGCCTAAGCAGATCTGAGATGACAGAAGCAGGACCCAAGGGTCTTTTTATACAGTGTTCTAGCATCCACTTGACCACACAGTCCTGGTTAAACAATAGGCTTTTGATGTAACCTTTTGCTTTCTAAACACCACCAGTAATTAGTTACACAAATTAACATAGGGTAATTTATCCATTAGGCAGTCTATTACAAACTTCAAAGAGACATATAGAGAATGACATTATTTTATCCAAGATTCATCCAAATGTTAATATTCCCTTTTGATCTCTGAATCAATAGTTATAATGACAGACAGGAACTGTCTGTTTATGGGTAGCATCTAAGATACACACAATTAGTATTACTTCTAACAATATAGGTTTGCATTTCAAAGTTCTAGCCTATTTAGCATGAATGGCCCTAATTATCATTCGCATACCTTTCTAACATGACTTTAAAGGTGGGCTTTGGGTCATTCAGCCTGCAAGTTGTTTAACCCTTTCTAGCCATGCATCACATCTATTTAAAAAAAACAACTTAAAATTATATAAGTAAAATTTATGGGAACTATGGGTGAAAACTCCCATTGACCTCAATGGGGCCAGGATTTCATAGAATCATAGAAATGTTGGACTGGAAGGGACCTCAGTAGGTCATCTAGTCCAGTCCCTTGCACTGAGGCAGAACTAAGTATTATCTAGACCACCCCTGACAGTTGGTCGTCTAACCTATACTTAAAAATCTCCAATGATGGAGGTTCCACAACCTTCCTAGATAATTTGTTCCCGTGCTTAACTACCCTTGCAGTTAGGAAATTTTTCCTAATGTCTTACCTAAATCTCCCTTGCTGCGATTTCAGTCCATGACTTCTTGTCCTGTCCTCAGTGGTTAAGGAGAACAATTTATCATCCTATTCTTCATAACAACCTTCTACTTGCAGACATGTTATCATGTCCCTCCTCAGTCGTCTTTTCTTCAGACTAAACAAACCTGTTTTTTTCAATCTTTTCTCATAGATCATGTTTTCTAGACCTTTAATAATTTCTGTTGCTCTCCTCTGGACTTTCTCCAATTTGTCCACACCTTTCCCTAAGTGTGGTGCCCAGAACGGGACACAATACTCCAGTTGAGACCTTATAAGCGCTGAGTAGAGTGGAAGAATTACTTCTTGTGTCTTGCTTGCAACACTCCTACTAATACAGCCCAGAATGATGTTTGCTTTCTTTGCAACAGCATTACATACTTGACTCATATTTAGTTTGTGATCCACTATAACCCTCAGATCCTTTGCAGCAGCACTCTTTCATAGGCAGTCACTTCCCATTTTGTATTTGTGCAATTGATTATTCCTTCCTAAGTGTAGTATTTTGTATTTGTCCTTATTGAATTTCATCCTATTTATTTCAGACCACTTCTCCAGTTTGTCAAGATCATTGTGAATTCTGATCCTGTCTTCCAAAGCACTTGCAACCCCTCCCAGTTTAGTATTATCTGCAAACTTTATAAGTATACTTTCTATGCCATTATCCAAACCATTTATTAACATATTGAACAGAACCGGACCCAAGACAGATCCCTGTGGGAGCCCACTCAATATGCCCTTCCAGCTTGATTGTGAGCCATTGATAAGTACTTTCTGAACATGCTTTTCCAGCCAGTTGTACACCCACTTTATAGTAGGTTCACCTAGGCTACAGACATGGGTGGAGAAAGAGTGCTTTGAATCAGCCTTGTCTTCACAGATAGCAACCATTAAATTGGAGTGCTTCTTTGATGCCCCTAAGTAAGACATGGACCTCAAGCAGGAGGTGATGATGCAAAAATGTCTTTGTGCTGAGACAAAGTTAAGGATCATTCAAACCTGTATTGTTATACGGATCAGAAACATGGATCCCTCTTACAGGGAGAGTTGGAGTGGCTAGAGGCATTCCACCGGTGCTGTCAGCAACAAATTCTAAGCAGAAAGTGGTTTCACTTTGTGCAAAATTTCAGTCTCGCAGAGATCTGACGTTCCTTCAGTCGTTCATTATACTCAAAAGTGGTGTTACATGCTCTTTGGCCATGTTGCTAAAATAGAGAAGAACACCCTAACATACTGTGTTCTGAAACTCTACATTGATGTTCAAAGGGGTGCATGCCCTGAATTTACCTGGCACCACTCTCCCGGGAACCCCAGAGATTCATGGATTTGCAGGATTGAGCCAGATCTGGGAACTTCACTGCTTGATGCTGGTGCAATTACATCAACTGTGGCCACTGTGGCTGGCACAACAGTCCTTAGTAGACTGTGTGTGTTTGATGACAGTTTGATGTCCAGACATGCTGCCAGTTGTGGAGAGACAGAGAACCTGACAGTACCGAGAGAAAGTCCCTGTGCAAGAGAAAACACCTAGCAAACAGCCCTTCAGGGTGGGAAGGCAAAGAAGAAATTATTTAAAACCTGATTTTTATATTACTAGCTGAATAAAATCACATAACAGCTCCTTAAGAAGGGATTGCTTGCTTTTGCCTTTTTAGACCTAGAATTTACGGAGTTTTGCAAATTTTACCCCCCAACAGGCTGTGTAGGGTCCTCTCCTTGGGAATTCTGGTTCCTCTGGTTGAGCTTTCCCAGCAGACAAGGCCCCAACATGCCAGTTGAACTCAAAGCCTTGTGTTGTGACAAAGCAAAGGTGGCTGACTAGCAGCAGACAGTGCATAGCTCATCCTCAGAAGCTCCTGAAAAGCTGCCTTAAGAATATAGCATGTCTTGGATTTGGTTCAATGCTTGTAGGACTACATTGCTACTGCAGGGGTGGGGCATAGGAAGCCTACAAAAGAGGGTCTATACTAGAGGGCACAGAAGATTAGAGCCTCAGTTTTCTGGTGATTCCTCAGCTGACTGGAGGGAGAGAGGAGCCAGAAGCTGAAATGAGATTGCCATTGTCAACCCCCCACAAAATTAATACAATAAAACAAACTGGTCCAGAGAAACTGAACTGCCAGAATGTTCCACTACTGCAGGCAGAACTTTTGGTGGCTTGCTATGAGAAGTGGGACTTAGTCCTAGAGCCCCCAGCAATGGCACCGGATTGCCCCTGAATTCCATAGGGAAGAGATATAGCACATTTGTGGAAGATGAATGAAGAAGCTGTGCAAGCCAAAATAAAGTCTTACGGGCAAGCACAAATCTGCTTGGGTTATTAAATGGGTTGGTTAGATTGGACATCTTGATGGTCTTTTTACTCTCAGTGTTAACTGCACTCATGTATGTACACCAGGCAGCGTAGGGAACACTGTGATCTGCACTCCAAGCATTCTGGTCTATGCACCAGCAAAGTGTTAAACTGGGATGGAGGAAGGGAGGTAACAGTAGCTGTACATAATTTGGCCCAGTATTTCAGTTACAGTAGCACTGACAGTAAACCAATCTGCACTCTACTCTGATTCTTCAGGTTTGTTTCTACACATATCAGGACTCCTTTTTTCTCAATATATATATCAGCTAAACTGAATACAGGACATATTGTTCACTGTCCAATGGCCCAAAGGGAAATGCATGAGGATCGCTTACAAACACTCAGAGTGCAGTTTTGCTACATCTACATTGTTTAGCACTGTGCAATGAACCATGAAACATCCCTGCAGAAAGTATGGGTCAAGTTCTCTCTACGTTAGACATAAGAGTTTTATGTTTAATATTCAAATTTATGATTCGCTGTCCAGTGTTGCTTTTAAAACTTGTATCTGGAGTAAAATAAAGCTTCATTTTGTAATGTTTTCTATTGCAGTCTGTTTTCTTCTAATCTCACTGAAACCTGATATGAATAACAGGAAGCAGAAATAATGAGAAAACAACTGTATGTTTTTCTTTTTAATAACATCTTCCACTAATTTTATTATTTAAAACAATCTTTACCTTGCTTTTAAGTATTGTTATGCAAACTCTCAAATGTTACAGTTACTGAGATACTTGACTTTAAAAACATCACCAGTGAAATAATAATTTCTATCACCAGTTCAATTACTTCTTTAGACTTAGGGAGAAAAGAATCATTCTTAGAACTTGCATTTAAATTATTCATTTAAAAGATTTAATATAATGGGCTAATGGGCAAAATGTTAAACCATTAGAAAAAAGGCAGCTTAGGATAGGTATAACTGGTTACATGTGCCAAAGTCTATAAAGTTTCTGTCATAGTCTGAAGGACAGGGTTTACTTGATATCACACAGGAGTGCCACTCCTCTCAGTATCCAGTGATCTGGAGATACGGTTGTCCTTAAATAGATCACAGTGATGTAGGTCAGATCCGTCCTCCTGGGTTTCTTGTAAATAGGACAAACATAGAGTTTGGGATCCTTGGGACCAGTTGTGTTAACAGCAAATATGTGCACCACAGGGAGTATTGTGAAGAGAATCTTTGGTGTAGGTTCAGTGAGTTTACTATTACGTCTGTCCCAGCCTGCTCCATCTAAGTACAGTCCGTAAATATAAACCCCTTCCTGTGTGGAGAGTGAGCAGATATGTTATGCATATATGTTATCTGGTTTAACTTACAGAATGAATAATTAATTTAAACCTCTCAAAATAAGCCTGTGTATTATAGTTAGAAGGATCTACAATAAGAAAAAAGGGAATTTATAATTTAACACTAAATAACTTGAAAAACCTTCAGAGAATAATGTGATTGAAATGAGTGGAGATTAGTTAGTTGAGTAAGTGAGTTCCCCAAATAGAAGATACTACCTAACATTCATTCTGAAGTACTTTACATAAATGATAAAAATATATGCCATAATTATTCCATGGCTGAAGAATAGATACATTTTGATAGGTGCACCTTTGTCCCATTTTTTAGCAAATAGCACAGATGTTTTCAATTTCAGTTCAACACAGAACCCAAGAGATAGTTAGTGTAGCTTAGTGTGAATATTTGAATATTTCTTTAATAAAACTTATATTTATAAGCTGCAAAAGAGAAAGTAAGAATCCTCACATTTTCTGTGATTTGTATTTAACTTGTAAAATGGATAAATACTGTGAGGCGAATACAGTGTCAACTTTTCTTCTAGCCATTTGAAATGCCTTAAGTATGAAAAAATATATATTAAATACAGAATTGAATAAAAAATATCTTCATATGTCATACATACAGCAGGGGATGTTGTGATTTCTTCTTTAGATTGCTTTAAAACTTCATTATGTATTGTAACTGTATCTAATGCCCAGCCTTTATGTGCTCGAGTTGCTTCTTGTCTCATTGCTGTCAGGAATCCTGAAAAGTCAAGCCACAGGATTTAGTGTAACTCATCTGAGCAAAAGAACTGACAAAAAAGTGGATGGGGTCCACCTAGTGGACACTCCCCAGGCTACTGGATTGGACCCAAACGTGGGGTATCTGCTCTTGGCTTGCTGGGGCTAGGCAGAATTTAGGCACTGGCTCTGCGCCTTTAGGGACACACATCAGGTACAGACCCTATGTTTGACACCCCTCTTGGCAGTGAGGCTCTGCCTAGGTCTTGAAACTAGTGCCAGTTCTCTCAAGCCTCCGCAGTAGCTGTTGCATGCTCACAAAGTTCCACCAAAGCTATGGACCCTTTGGTTCACTATTTCCCTCTTTGGGGATTATTGGACAGAATGAGCAAATAACATACAGATTCTAAAAAGGAATTTCTAAACACACACAATTTACTCTTAGACAGCACAAGAGCTATACAGATCTATGGAAAAACAACCTGGATTCCTGGAGGTGTTGACAGATGGCACACAGTTAAGGGCAATCATAGGTCTCATATTCAAATGACAGCATCTTTGGACAGCTTGGATACTTTAAATCCTTGGCACCTCAGGCTGAAAGGAAATGAAAAAGGAGCCTGATCTCCTTGTGGATTTTGTATGCTTGATGTAAGTCTTCAGTGCTTTTTTGATATTTAGGGTGCACTACTGCTTTTTGGCTGGGTGCTGTTTCTGTGGGCAGAATGAAGGAAGTCATAGGGTCAAAGGGATGGGTGGTTACAACTTTCAACATCAGTGGTAGGTCCCTCTTAGGGAAGATCAGTCTGACCAGTGGTCTGTCCAGTCTGATTGCTCTGAGAAATCTGGATACCTGAGGATTCTACCAAGAAGCCCAAGGATCCTGCAAAGAGTATACTACTTAGGGCTAATACCTGGTGTGCTACGGTGCTGGGCTGAAGGCCTTTATCTGCACCTTCCTGAAGAAAGTCCAGAGTGGCAAGAATTCCAGGATCCCTTGGATCAGTGTTGTTCTCTTGGCACCACAGACTGAACTTGGTCCATAGGTTTTTAGCATGGAAATTCTCCTGGATGAGAGCAGAGTCCTGATCACTTTGAAAGATAGGCCAAGTGCAACTAACACTTTCCTTTCAATAGCAGGACAATGTGGGACTGAATGCAGGACAGGCCTTGGAAAAAACGTCTGATATTATCATCTAACTGTGGTTCCATCTTGAATTCTATCAGATAAGAGAACCAGGGTCTCCTTGGCCAGTATGAAGCTAGCACTATCACCCTTGCTTTTTCTCACCTTGTATTTTGGATCATCTTCCCTACGAGAGGGAAGGGCAGGAAGGCATATAGCAGGCCTTGCAGCCATCTGTGCAACAAAGCATTTGTCCCCATGGACTAAGGGTTTGTTTCCCAGGTGAAGACTTCTGGCCATTTTGCATTCTTGCATTTGGCAAAGAAGGTTGATAGGGGAGACCGAAAGTCTGCGAGATCAAAGTAAAGACTTCCTGGTTCAGGCATTACTCCAAGTAGTTGATTTTGCATCTGCTGAGCCAGTCTGCCTTTTGTTTCTGCTCTCTCTTTATGTGTCTCACCTTTAAGGAAGGGAAAGTCTTGTTTACCCATTCCATTGTCTCCACTATTTCTGCATGTAGAGCTATGCTCCTTGTTCCCCCTTGGTTGTTTAGGTATGCAACCATGGACATGTTGTCTGGTTGGACCAAGATGGGATTGCCCTGTAGGCAGCTTTGGAATCTTAGCAGAGCTAGTTTGACAGCTGTGACCTCCAAGAACTTGATGCTGTGGTTCCTTTCCTGGAGCTCCAGATACTCAACATTGTTCTGGGTCCCAGAAGTGCTCCCCATTCCTTCAGACTGGTGTGTGTTGTGACAACCTGCAGACCTGGAAGGCATATGGGACATTCTGTGGAACTGTCCATCATCTTAGGGGATCCAGCATCAGGTTGGGAACCAGCACCTGGTGTTGCATTCACTCCGGGGAATGGTCCCTGTGATGAGCTATATAAACCCTACACTGGAATAGAAAGGGTAAAGGAGCAGTTTGGGCCCATGTGGCTCCACCCTGCCACACCTGCAGAGTTGGTTCAGTTGGAGGGGGAGCTTAAAAGACAGGCAGATAGTTCAGAAGGGGGCAGATAGGATAGGTCCTACCTTGGGAATTCCTGAGAAAGGACCCAGCTGAAGCCCAGCTGCAGGAGTGAAGTCTACAGGCAACAGCTACCCCAGCCCCTAGGGGAGGACCAGCCATTCCCTAAGCCCTACGGAACCCTTCACTCCATTGTCTGGTGAATCATTTGTGAGGCTTTCTGACCACAACCTGGACTCGGTGGGTAAGCAGCAGGAAGTGACCAAAGGAGGCAGTTCTGAAGCACTCGTGGGTGTTTGATATCACTGCCTTTCATAGGGCTCCTGGGTTGGAGCCTAGTTGGGAGGGATGGCCTGGGCTCCCCTACCAATTCACTTCCTGCAAAGGGCCCCTGAGCTAAGGGGGATAGAGACATTGTAAGCTCTGAGACAGGGTGTGCAGCCCCCAGAACCCCGTATGTAGGCTGAAGGCTCTTTTGTTGGGGATGTTGGACTTACATATTTTGTTGGACTGTTATCCCACCATCACCAGAAGGGGGCAGACTCAACTTGTGACCTGGCCAGAGGGCTGAGTTACTGTCTACTGGAAAGGAGACCACCACTGTGCCAGAGCCACCACCTGCAGAGGACTCTAGAGATGGAGGAGAATCATGATCGAGCCACCTAATCATGATTTGGTACCACTGGTAAGTGCAGCTCCTCACAGTCCCACACTCTCAGAAGAACGGCCGGGACACACTTTGTTAGGCTATAGATATTCAGGCCTGTCTGTAAAGGCCTATACTCTAAGAATTTAGGTGTATTCTTATCACTTGGCTAGTTATAGAGGTATAAAAGAAAGAATCAAAATCACTGTCTGCCGTGTAAGGTCCTTCTCTTACTGTGACAGTTTGAGGCCCTGTGCTTAGGCTAAGGCCTTTGGCTAAGCAACAGAGGCAACCATAAGCTGGGAAGCGACCGGTCACATCCTCACATTCCAAACTAGTCACATTGAAATAAAGTGCTATTGTGCTGTTAGGAATACAGTCCTGTCCTGATAATGCCTATCGCCTCCAGAGAAAGGGAAGTGCCTAGAAAATGTAAAAGGAAACTTAGTTTGATAGCATCCTGTCTGGCAAGAACTCACTTATCAATAGCTGGGATGTGAAATCCTCATTTCTTCATTGTTCTATCACTGTAGTCCCCATTTCCCTATTGTTTGTCTGTATAATCTCTGGTTCTGTGATTGTTTCTGTCTGCTGTATAATTAATTTTGCTGGGTATAAACTAATTAGGGTGGTGGGATGTAATTGGTTAAATAATCATGTTACAATATGTTAGGATTGGTTAGTTAAATTTCAGTAAAATGATTGGTTAAGGTATTGCTAAGCAGAACTCACGTTTTACTATATAGTCTGCAGTCAATCAGGAAGTATGTGTGTGGGGGGGAATGGAAACAGGGAATGGGAGTGGGGGGGAAATGGGAACAGAGAATGGGGGTGGGGAAATTGGAATCATGTTTAGATAAGGGCAGGAATGGGAACAGGGACACAGGTAAGGCTCTGTGGTGTCAGAGCTGGGAAGGGGGACACTAAGGAAGGAAACTGGAATCATGCTTGCTGGAAGTTCACCCCAATAAACATCTAATTGTTTGCACCTTTGGACTTCAGCTATTGTTGTTCTCTGTTCATGCAAGAAGGACCAGGGAGGTAAGTGGGTGAAGGAATAAGCCCTCTAACACACTTGATATGTGATCTTACCCATGTGGAGACTCATATGCATGAGACCAGAAGGCCTAATGTCTAAAGATATTGAGCTATGTTTGGCTTCATTCACTTGTCCAGCATTGATTTTAGATCCTGGATCTTCTGGAATCAGTCTAGTGATGGGTAGATCTTTGTCACCAAAGTGTCTGTCTCCATTCCCAGGTGAATTACATTTGTCAGGTGAATCAGGGAGCTTTTCCTTGTGTTACTGCAAAGCCATGCACATGGAGGAGATTCAGAATCTGGGTTGTGGCAGTGTGTGCCTTACTGTTACTACTACCAGCCACCTAAGACTCTGGGTGGAGAGGGGAGAATAGAAAATTTATCTTAGTTTCCTTGGAAGCTTCTGCTCCAGATTCCCCCCTCCTGTCCCACCAGGGTACTTAGTCCCTTCTTGGATACCCTGGGTGTTGGTAGCAACCAATGGATGGCTGTGATGGCTTTGACAATGAGAGAGTTGAAGCCTCTCTGTCGTCTCAGCTATTAATTTCTCGAATGTTTCCATCAATAACTCCTCAGCTGTAAGTCTGGATGCACTATCACGGGTGTATCATGACATCCTAATAGCTACCAAGTTAGTTGCCCTGAGTTCCTAAAAGGATGGCAGTGTTGTCAAAGGTTACTAAGAATGGAAGAACAGGGAAAAGTTTGGAAGGAAAGATGAAAACTTTTAGCCATGTTTGGTTTATACTACCAGTGAGACAGCTACATGGAGATGTCATAGAGGCAGGTTGAAATGCAGCCAGAATAAAGGAAGAAAAGTTCAACAGTCCAGAAAAATAGATTTGTGAATCACTGGCTTAGAGTTAGCAGTCAAACCTGTGAGAATGGATAAGATTACCCAGAAGAAAAGGTTACTCACCTTGCACAGTAACTGTGGTTCTTTGAGATGTGTGTCTCTATGGGTGCTCCACTCCAGGTGTATTTGCACCCCCTGTGCCTCAGATTGGAGATTTTAGGGAGCAGTATCCATTTGGCCTGCACATGTGCTCTCCCAGTCTCATGCCCTTCATCAGAGCTAGATAGCACTGTGCAGGCAATCCACCCTGAGTTCCTTCTCTATCACAGAGCTCATTGGTAATAACTCTGAAGCAGACGGGAGGAGGATGGGTAGTGGAGCACGCACAGGGGACACACATTATCTGCAAAACCAGAGTTAATGCACAAGGTGAGTAACCTTTTCTTCTTCTTCGAGTAGTGTGTCTATGGGTGCTCCACTCTAGGTGACTGCAGCAGTGCCCCTAATAGAGCGTGGGGCTTCAGAGTCAAGTCTAGGATTGAGGATAAAACAGTGGAGCCAAATATGGCATCGGATGCTGAGTCGTGGGTGACTGCATAATGTTCAGCAAATGTATGAGCAGAAGTCCAAGTCACTGCTCTGCATATTTCTGCGACTGGAATGTCCTTGAGGAAGGCTAAGGAAGTGGAGAGGGATCTTGTGGAGTGAGTTCAAACTCTAGAGGGAGGCTGAAGGTTGTGAGTGAAATAGCAATGGGTAATGCAGTCCGATATCCATCTAGAGAATCTTTGTTGAGCCCTGGTCTACACTGGGGGTGGGCGGAATCGATCTAAGTTACGCAACTTCAGCTACGTTAATAATGTAGCTGAAGTCGACGTACTTAGATCGACTTACCATGGTGTCTTCACCCCGGTGAGTCGACTGCAGCAGCTCCCCCATCAAGTCAGCCTGCGCCTCTCGCGGCGGTGGAGTACAGGAGTCGACAGGAGAGCGCTCGGGGATCGATTTATCGCGTCAAGACTAGACACGATAAATCGACCCCCCGCTGGATCGATTGCTGCCCGCCGATCCGGCGGGTAGTGTAGACATACCCTTTGATCTGTCTGCAATGGAGAGAAATAGTCTGGGAGATTTCCTGAAGGGTTTACTCCTAGCCAAATAGAAGGCTAATGCTCTCCTGCCATCAAGTGTATGTAAAGCCACCTCCCTTTTGTCCTGGTGCGGTTTCAGAAAAAAGTCTGAAAGGTGGATATGCTGATGTATATGGAAGTCTGAAGATATTTTTGGTAGGAACTTGGGGTGCAGTCGTAATGTAACCTTGTCTTTGCTATTAGAGCACCTATTTCTCCCACTCTCTGAGCAGACGTAATGGACACTAGGAATGCAGTTTTCATCGAGAGGTGTAGAAGAGAGCAGGTGGCCAGGAGTTCAGAGGGAGGCCTCATAAGACACCTGAGGAAAAGGCTGAGGTCCCATGCCAGAGTAGGGCACCAGATTTGTGGGAAGAGGTTACTCATATCCTTGAGAAACCTTCTTGTTATAGCATGGGCCAAAACATCTATCTTATGATGGAAGGTTGTGATGGCTGTGAGAGGCACTTTTATGGAGTTTAGCAATAATCCTGACCCTTTTAGTTCTAGGATGTACTCTAACACAAGCAGTAGTGGAGAGGATGTAGGAGTAATGTGTCTTGACTCACACCAGAGTTGGAATCTCTTCCACTTTTGAATATACGTGTGATGAGTAGTTTGTTTCCTGCTATGTAGCAGCACCATTTTTAAATCCTCAGAACAGGTCATTTCCTACCTTTGGAACTATCGAGGAGCCACACCTGGAGTCGGAGAACCTGTAGATGGGGTGCTGGATCCGACCAGCATCCTGAGAAAGGAGATGAGGAACAGGCTGGAGAGTGATTGGTAGGCAAGTCGCCAGTTGAGTAAGGTATGGAAACCATGTTTGTCTTGAACACATGTGAGCTATAAGTATAACCCTGACTCTTTCTTTTCTTGTCTTGAGAAGGACCTTGGATTTTAGAGGAATTGGTGGAAAGGCATAGAAGAGACCTGTGTTCCAGTGTAGGAGACAGGCATCTCAAAGAGAGTGATGACTCAGGCCAGCCCTGAAGCAGAACTGGGAGCACGTCTTGTTTCTGGCTTCAGCGAGTAAGTCTATCTTTGGGACTCCCCAACATAGAACTATGCTGTGAAGAATGGTAGAGTATATTTCCCATTCATGATCCTGGGAAATTTCCTGCTGAAAGCATCTGCTGTAGTGTTCTCTATGTCCAGGAGGTAAGCTGCTGAGATGTTGCTGTGGTAGCAGATATACCAATTCCAGAGTTTCACTGCCTCAGCCCAAAGGGAAGGTGATCTTACTCCTCTCTGGTGGTTTATGTAAAACATATGAGATGTTGTTTGCCATAATCTTTATATGTTGCCCCTGATCAGTGGTAGGAAATGTGTACAGGCATTCCTGACTGCTCTGAGTTCCAGTAAATGATATGTAGTGTGGATTCAAGTGGGGACCACTTGCCTTAAATAGCATGGGTGTCCAGGTGGGCTCCCTATCCCAATAGGGATGTATCTTTTGTCAATATTAACATTGGGGTTGGCTGAGTGAAGGGAACATCTGCGCAGACATTGTGAGGGTCTTTCCACCAGTCGAGGGAGGTGTTGACTGACAAGGGCATCGATAAAAGTTTAAGCTGTGTGTGCTTGTACGTACACTGTTCTGAGCCATCCTTGAAGGCAGTGCATGTGGAGTCTTATGTGACTTATTAAAAGGTGCCCACTTCCACGTGTCCCAGCAGTTGAAGACAGTTTCTGGCTGAGGTCTGGTCTGATCTGTTGAGATTAAGTTGGCTAAGGTACTGAACCTGTGTGAGGTAAGGAAAGCTTTGGCCTCTACTACATCTAGGTAGGCCCCTATGGATAAATGGAGTTAATGTGGACTTTTGGATGTTTAATTGTAGTCCCAGTTGGAGAAATAGGTCCATAGTCTTTTGTGTGACCCTCAAATCATCATCAAAGGAGTGTGCTTTGAGCAGGCAATCAGCTAAATATAGGAATATCGTAATTACTTGTTTGCAAATGTGTACCAGTGCCACAGAAAAGACCTTTGAGAACACTCTGGGTGCAGATGATGGACAGAATGGGCGCACCTTATTGTGAAAGTGGTCTTGTCCCAGAGTGACTCTTAGAAACCTTCTGTGGGATGAGTGGATTGTGATATCAAAGTAAGCATCTTATAGGTCAAGGGCCAAGAACTAGTCCCCCTGGCCTAGAGATGGGATTATTGCTGCCAAAGTAACCATCTTAAAGCACTGTATCTGAAGAGCTAACCCCCATTAATATGTATGTAAGATCTTAACCACAGTCTCTGTTAAGAACTTTTCATATAGGCCCAAATTCCACAGCTTGGTCAGAGGCCTGGGGCCTAGCTAACAATGAACTATATGGCTAAAGAAAACCTGGGTGAACAGGAGGCAACCTTGCTTTGTTTCAACTAGATAAGCAGAGTCAGCATAACACCAGATGGTGAGGAGTAATTGGGTGTCCTTATCATGAGTTACAGGCACACAATGCACTGAGAGGAGCCTCAAAGTCTACTCCCCGGTGCAGGAAGGAGATACAGACAAACTCCCCAAATGCCAACCAGAGTTCAGGGAGAGGCCTAACATGTCAGTATGAGATATGACATCCTCCCTTCCACAGATGTATCCTCCGTTACAGATGCCACTTCTAGTTCTCAGAAACAAAATGGTGAACCCTAAGATAATATCTATTGCCCGTGCTTTTCACTGTCTTTTTGCTTTAAACCCCCAGGAATGTACCTGTTGGCCAACCAGAAGAACTACCTCATTCCAATAGACCCCAAAAATCAGGATCTAACCTACACATTGCAATAGGAAAAGTTTGAGGGAAAACACCTGTGTATTAGCAACATGTTAACCTGAGCTATGGGCGGAGCCATTATGTAATCTTTTAGACTATTGGTTTATTGTGCTAATCTTGTCTTGCTGCTAGAACCTATCCAGGGGCTCGGGAACTCCCACCCCATCTCTTCTCTCCACCCATAAGCACCCTATATAATCTATTGTAATCAATTGTTTAGCAGTGTCTCGCTGAGCCTGATAAGCAAAGTGACACTCTGCCAGTGCTGTGCGGAATAAACCCTTGTGCTTGACTCTGTACGGTGTCCATTTCTGTTCCTTCAGATGACGATGAGGATGGGATGCAAGTTTGTGAACTGATTGGGAGCCAGAGACTCACATCCAAAGAGAGGTTAGTATGTTGAATTTACCACCTCATTAGGCTAGGGATAGAAGTCTCTCATCCCTTTTGGACACATTTTGCTCCCGCTTTTTAAAATTTAAGTGAAAAGGAACCTAGACACGTGTAATCCAAGCATAGGGGTTAAAAAGGGGTACCAATTGGGAAGGGAGACGAGTATCAGAGGGTTATATACTGTTTAACTAAGGGGTGTGTTATGGAGGACTTGGACAAACCACCAGCAAGCGAACAGCCGTGAGTTAAGCCCAGAACTGGCTGGGTACGTGAGCGGTAGGCAGTGCGACCTGGTGGTCCCACTTCCTCATTGCACATAACATTGCAAGTCCTGACAGAGCACCCCCCATCAGGCATGTGACATATATACCCTCGAACAGTACGAGTCTCCAACAAGGCCAGCAATTGTGTGTAAATTGAGACCGCGGTGTTCAAGGGGGGAGAAGAGGAGAAGGGACATACATCCCCTGGGGGGAGGCAATTGAGGAGGCTGGGATCTCTGTGCCATCTGGGATTTACTATAGCTCCTTTTTTTGTGCAAGTGTGTAAACTTCCAGTGAGTGCAAAGTGGCTCTGGAATTTTTTTAGTGTATGGAGGGATTCATCTGCCTCTTCTGCAGATAATCTGGATGCTTTGAAAGGAAGGTCCTCCACAGTGGACTGGACCTCCCTTGGAAAGCCAGAAAGGTAAAGCTGGGAAGCCCCTGCAGCACCGCTGCTGTTGAGATGGAGCAGGCAGCTGTGTCAGTGGCATCTAGTGAAGCTTGCAACAATGTCCTCGCGAGAAGTTGACCAATAGAGGATAGGATATCAAGATGTATGAAGTGGTTGAAGGTGCCAATAGCCCCTGAGAAGTCAAGAAAAGATTTGTCCCTGGTGGAATATTTACATAATAGGTTTTCATTACTACTGTTTATTTATGTAATATTGCAAATGTATGTGGCACTTTACAAATCAGAGAGTAAAATATATTACCTGACTCAAAGAGTTTACATTGTAAGAGTGGTAGCTTAGAATGAAAGAGAGAGGGTTCCACCTCCTACCTATAATGAACCAATCTGATCTAGATTAACAAAACAAGCCAACAAATAACATCTCTCTACGATGTACAAAACTGGTTCCCTCACAATGTACTCATATCTGTTTTTGCTACTGTGCACTTGCTAAATTACCTGTTGTGGCAGAATGCAACTCTCCAGTACTTGCAACTTGCAGTTTAAAATTAGATGAAACGTTACAAGTCATAAGGAAACCAGGAAATAAAAATATATTTTCTTTGGAAGCTATGTTATCAATTTTTGTTACATTAGGTCCATAACCCAGACTCCTGAATTGAAGAAAACAACTACTCATTATTTCATCATTTTTCATCTACTACATTCAATTACATATGTAGTGAAATGCATCAAATTGTGATTAAACATAATACACTGTACTATAAACATGAGCAAAATCCTGACAGTACATACCTTGTGGATTAAAGAACCCAGTCATCCAAAACACATTTGGTCTCCCTTCAAATATCCAGGTATGGAACTGAGTATTTCTTTCCAGGAGTTCAGTAAACCAGAATCCAAGTGTTGAAGAATCCCAAGATACCCTTTTCCACAGTTGAGGAATTCGAGCATCATACATATTATCAAGTGCATCTCTCAAATTCTGAAAAAGTGAAAATAATAATAAATGAATTACCTGTAACAGCTGAAATGTGTTAGTTATAAAATGAGTACTTTTTTATGAGAAAGACGCATGTACTCACCTCACTCATAATAATGGTTCCTTCTATGGCTAACTTAAGATCATTCAGACTGTTTCGGAGTATTGTAATAACCTTTTGCATTCGGTCAATTTCTTGACGAAGAAAAATATTCATAGAATTAAGGTGTCCCATCTTTATTAAACGGGCTTTCACCTAAAATATAGGAAGTGTAGAGAAAACAAGTCAATTACATTTTGAAGTTTTGCAAGTATTGTTGTATATGGTAGTTTAATGCTTTTTTAGTACTGAGAAAAATAAATGATAGGCCTGTGATTTGGGATTGTGGAAACACAACCCAGTGGGATTTTTAGAAGGAGGAAGGGGGACACAAGGGAAGTCAGTAAATATTCTTATTGACTCCATCTTTTTCTAAGAGATTCAGATTCTGACAAGAAATAATCAAGGATCTTGTAACAGCTCCTTAGATGGCTGAGTTAGCATCAAGATATGGTTTCTTAGATCTGCAAAGCAGGAAGTTAGGCAAAAAGGCCCTGGTGAAATTTGAGGAAGGGGAACATTTGTGACAGTGAAAGTAAGCAAAGACAGTGAAGCACATGGGTTCATACAGTCCAATAGCTGAAGCCATGACTGAAGAGAAGGTTATTCACCTTGTGCAGTAACTGAGGTTCTTCAAGATGGCTGTCCCTGTGGGTGCTCCACTTTAGCTGGCTTGACATCCTGCGCTTGTAATTGGAGATTTGTGGTAACAGTGCCATGCTGGATATAACCTTGGGTTTGGATTGACCCGTGACTAGACAGTCATCCAGGTAATGGTAGACCTGTACTCCTAGTCTCCTGAGGAATGCCGATACCACAGCCATACGTTTTGTGAACACCTGAGTGCTGCTGACAGGCTGAATGGAAGCATCAAGAACTGGTAATGCCAGTGTTTCACTATGAATATGAGAAACTTTCTTTGCCCGTGGTATATTGATACTTGAAAGTATGCATCTCTTAAATCAAGGGTGGCATATCAGTCAGCAGGATCCAGAGAGGGAATAAGGGATGCCAGGGTGACCACGCAAAACTTTATCTTTTTGAGATAGTTGTTGAGCCAACACAGGTCTAAAATAGATCTGAGGGATCCCTTGGCTTTCAGGACTAGGAAATAATGGAAGTAGCAACCCTTCCCTCTTAAATTCTGTGGAAACTCCTCTATGTCTTCAACCTGAAGGAGAGTTTGAACCTTCTGGACCTGAAATTCTTTGTGTGAGGTATCCCTGAAGAGGGACTGGGAAGGAGGGATAGACATAAACTGGAAGATCTATCCCACTTCCACAGTGCTTAACCCCCAACAATCCATGGTCATATGGGACCAAGCACTGAGGAAATGGGAAAGGTGGTTTACAGACAAAAGAAGAATGGGGTCTGGCATTCTGGGAACTGGTACAGCATCTCTGAGTGTTCCATCAAAATGCCTGCTTGGAACAAACTGGATGTCTAGGAGGGGCAGGCATTGATGCAGAAGTAGAAGGAGGAGGTAGTCTATGCCTATAACCTCTACTCTTCTTTTTCTGCAGATCCTGTTGGACAGCTGGAGCAGAATACTGAAGGGGTTGCTGAGACCTGAATTGCTTCCTGGAAGGGACTGGGATGTGCACCCAAGGGACTTTAATATTGCCCTCAAAGCCTTTATCCCATGGAGCTTAGCATCAGTCTGCTCCGAAAGGAGCAAGGATCCCTCCAAGTGATGGTCCTGCCCAGTCTGTTGGACCTCCGGCAGGAGCCCAGAGGACTGTAACCAGGAACTCCTATGCATGGCCACGGAGAAAGCCATAAGCCTGGCTGCTGAGCCAACCACATCCACAGAAGCTTATAGCGAGGCCCTTTCCACTGACTTTCCATCATCCACTAGTGAGGAGAACTCCTGCCTAGCATCCTCTCGGGGCTTGTTTTTAAATTTTAGCATGGAGTTCCATATGTTAAAGTCATACCAGCCCAAAAGTGCATGCTGGTTTGCAATCCTGAGCTGGAACCCCACAACAGAACAAACTTTCCTATCAAACATGCCTAACTTTTTTGAATCTTTTGATTTTAGGGTTGTGCCCAGATGCCCCAGGCTTTTTCTCTCTCATCGGTAGCAGACACTACTGGGGGAAAGAGGGAAAGGTGTACAGGGATGAGAGTAAAGGAACTCATAACTTTGAGAAGGTGCCTAATACTTGTGCTCGGCCCTTTTTGAAGTTGGGGAAAGGGATGCAGGAGTCTGCCATAGACCTTAACTGAGTCCATAATGGTCTCATTGAAAGGCATGGCCACTCTTGAAGGACCTGCAGTGGCTAAAATATCAACCAGGAAATTAGAGGATTCTTTTACTTCCTCCGCCTGTATGTATATCCTTAAGGAAACCCTCTAACAATTCCTGGTGCACCTTATAGTCATGTGGGGGAGGCAACATGTTCCCCCCAACCCCACCCCGAGACTGCTTCTTTAAGGGAAGAGGAGGAGGAGGCCAGTACTGCCTGTGGATGCACTTTCTCCCTTTCTTGATCTTCACGGTCCTGTTGAGCTGGCTCTTGCTGTCCAGTACTTGGCTCGGTACCAAAGTCAGGGACAGTTGCTACCTGGTGGGTAGGTGTGCACGCCATTCCAATGCCACTAAATAGGAGTTCTTGGAATAGGATCTGGAAATAGGCTCAAAGCCCCCTGAATTCCCAAAGGCCACTGGATAGGGCATAGGCACCCAATGACTTCCTGGCCAACCGCTTGATGGTACTCCTTTGACCAGATCCATTGAACAGTAGAAACTTCTGGAGGAGGGGTAGTGAGAGTGGCTCTGAGAACAGGAAATGTAGGACCTGACCTCTGACTTGGAAGACAATGATTCTCTTTCCGCTGGCCCTGGAGGTACCATTCCAGATGGTGCTGGTGACTGGTAGAGAGGCCTGCAGAGAAAGCGGGCATTACAGATTTTCCCTTTGATGGTACCGAAGAACGAGCCATCAGGAGTACGTGAGGCTGTCATGGTTCTGAGTGCTGTAGTGATTCTGCTGGTTCTCCTGTGTGCACTGGCACTAATAGCGTCGACTCTTGTACTGCCAGCAATACAGGCACTAACAGAGCCAGGAGGTTCCTGGCAGCCTCAAACACTTCCAGCATGGTCAGTACCGAGACAGTGTCAGTATGGTGTGATGCCACAGAGGTGGAAGGAGCTCCTTCTGGTTCCAGACTCAATGGAACGTGCCTAGGCACTGGAGTCAATGGTGCCATCTTCGGTGGTACCAGAGCAGAGGAGTGCTTTACCACCACAATCTACTCCTGTCCCCGTGCCTAGCTTCAGTGCCAGGGATCTCCCCCTTTTGTCAGTCTGCTTTTTATGCCTCTTATTAGGCACTGGGGATGGTGAGCAGTGCTGGGACTCAAACATGATAGGAGGCACTTGGTGCCGAATCTGACCAACCTGGCTCAAATGGGGGGCTCAAGGCAACCTCCATGAGTAGAAACTTTAACCTGGCTTCACAGTCTCTCTTTGTGTGCGGCTTAAAGTCCCTACAAGTTTGGCAACACTCCCCCAGTATGAGTTTCCTTGAGGCACTTCAAGCAACTTGAGTGCAGGTCACTCCTGGACATAGCCTTAATGCAGGGCTTAAAGCCTGGTAACTAAAGCATCCCTTGGCACCAGGAATCAACCGAAATCCTCAGATGGGGTAAAAACTAAACTAACTAAACAAACACTAAACTATTTACAACAAAATACAGGAGAACACAGTCCACTGAGAGCACTTGCAAAAGCAAGAAGAGCAGTTCCAGTGACTGTCACAGGTGATATGAAGGAACTGAGAAGGTTCAGGATTGGTTGGGCCCTTTACATCAGCACCAGCAGCATGCAGCAGCAGAGGGCAGGGGTGGCAGGTTTGTAGAAATTCTGGTGGTGCTCAGAACCCGCCCCCCCAAAAGTCCGCCCCCCACCTGCCTAAGGCTCTGGGAGGGAGTTTGGGTGGGGGGAGGAGGTCTGGGGTGCAGGCCCTGGGCTGGGGCATGGGATTGGGGTGCAGGACGGGTGAGAGTTTGGGTGCTCGGTGAAGGCTCTGGGGATGCAGGAGGGGGTCAGGGGTGCAGGCTCTGGGAGGGAGTTTGGGTGCAGGTTCTGGGAGGGAGTGTGGAGGGCTGGGGTGCAGGATCTGGGAAGGAGTTTGGGGGCAGGAGAGGGTGTGTGGTAAGGAGGTGGGGGTGCAGGCTCTGGGATGGAGTTTGAGTGGGGGAGGAGGTCTGGGGAGCAGGCCCTGGGCTGGGGCAGGGGTTTGGGGTGAAGGACGGGTAAGAGGTTGGTCTCTGGGATGGAGTTTTGGTGGGGGAGGGGGTCTGGGGTGCAGGCTCTGGGATGGAGTTTGGGTGCTGGGTGCAGGCTCTGGGGGTGTAGGAGGGGGTGGGGGGTGTAGACTCTGGGATGGAGTTTGGGTGTAGGCTCTGGGCTTGGGCAAGGGGTGGGGGTGTAGGAGGGGGTGAGGGGTGCAGGCTCTGGGACAGAGTTTGGGTGCAGAGGTGGGGGGGGTGCGACACTTACCTGGGGCTCCTAGGCAGGGCGAGCTGGGAGTCTCCATGTGCTGCTACCCCCAGGCACCGCCCCTGCAGCTTCCTATTGGCTTCAGGGGTACTTGGGGGCGAGGCACAGACCCACCCCACCCAGGGGCTGCAGGGCGGGGCCGGTAGCCACGTGGAGCAAGCAGGCAGGACACCGCTCAGCTCTGCTGCGCTGCTGGTGGTGAGTGAGGGCCCCGGGCTGTTTTAAATGGCCCGGGAGACACGTGGGGCAGAAGACGGGGCCGAGGGAGAGACCTGGCCTCAGACATTGCTGGAACCGGGCCCCGGGTCAGGAATATTCCTGGTGCCCAGGCACCACGGGCCCATAGAACTCGCCGCCCATGGCAGAGGGCACTTGAACCACTCAGACAGGTACCACTAAGAGAAAAATTTCCAGCGACGATGTGCAGGGCATGTGCACACCCAAGAATGGAATGCACATGTGCAATCACTCGAAGAAGAAATAAAAAAAAAAACAGACTAGTTTACCTCATGGGGTATATAATCAGGAGGCAGTTTGCCCAGCATATCTTCAGCTAATCGGTATACAATGGCTTCACGAGTTTCTCCAGCTCCACCTCCACTTTCCTTAGGTTGAATATTAGTGATGGTGTTAAGAACACTGGCTGCGGTGTTACTCTGATATCTGAGAGGAATATTAAATCATTAAGAATATTTCATAAATTACATAGCTTCTTTACAGCTAAACTTTATGCTTTGTAGAATCATAGAAGTAGAAAATGGAAAACACCTATTAGGTTATCAACTAGATTGTGAACTCCTCAGGGTAGAGATTGTTTTCCAGTGCTGAGCATACTGAGCATGCAGTAGGGTAGGGGACCTTTGTGTGACCTCAGATTTCTAATTAAGGAATAGGAGGAAGAGCAGGTTCCACAGGGATATTATTCCACTCTGTTAACAAGAGGGTAAGGAGAGAGCAAAGCCTTGAATCTTCTCCCTCAATGTGCTGGCTTGAAGAAGGGAAGGATTTGTGGCCAAGAATTACTGTCCTTGGGCTGTGTTATAAATATAAAGGGAAGGGTAACCACCTTTTTGTATTCAGTGCTATAAAATCCCTCCTGGCCAGAGGCAAATCCTTTCACCTGTAAAGGGTTAAGAAGCTAAGAAAACCTCGCTGGCACCTGACCCAAAATGACCAATAAGGGGACAAGATACTTTTAAATTTGGGGGGGAAGGCTTTTGTTTGTGTAATACCTTTCCCGGGAACAGATTAAGGATGCAAGCCCTTCAACTCCTGTAAAGTTAATAAGTAATCTAGCTAAAAAACGCATTAGGTTTTCTTTGTTTTGGCTTGTAAATTCGCTGTGCTGGAGGGAATGTGTATTCCTGTTTTTGTGTCTTTTTGTAACTTAAGGTTTTGCCTAGAGAAATGTTTTAAATCTGACTGCCTGTGAGATTATCTTCCATTCTAATTTTACAGAGTGTTTATTTTATCTTTGTTTTGTTCTTCTAATAAAGTTCTGTTTTTTAAAAAATCTGATCGGGTTCTTAGGGTCCTAAGAAGCGCAAGCTGGTCTGTGCTCAACTTGTTTATTCTCAAGCCTCCCCAGGAAAGGGAGTGTAAGGGCTTGGGGGGATAGCTGGGGGAAAAGGAACTCCAAGTGGTCCTTTTCCCTGCAGCATACCTTGTGCCTTGGAAAAGTTTTTAACCTAAGCTGGTAAAAATAAGTTTAGGGGGTCTTTCATGCAGGTCCCCACATCTGTACCCCAGAGTTCAGAGTGGGGAAGGAACCTTAACAGGCTGCTTCTTGGGGAGTGAGGTGGGGAAGAGCTATGCATACTGTCCCCATTACACAAGGCTAGATGTAAAGGCCCTTATTAAATAGTAAATCCATTCTTTTACAAGGCACTACAGGATTGATGGTAAAAATTTCTGGATTTACAACACTGGAGATTAAAATCCCTTATCTACAGAATAGATACAGCATGTGCAGTGCTAGTGTAAGGTTATGCTTTGAGACAATATAAAGAAGTGAATAAATATATGCTATATTTGATCCAAAAAGAAGGTAGTCAATGCCAGCCCTACAACACCAGTATAGTCACACAAGTACTTTTGTTATACTGCTACGTAGTCATAAGGATGTACAAGAGAGAGTCTGAATAAAACCAGTTTATTACCAAGAGGAGTCTGTCCTGGTGTTGCAGGGCTGCCATTGCCTATCCTCCAAGTCAAATACACATGAACGTGTATACTGACTTGGAGCATAACTTTACATGTCAGTTTTGCCTATCCACCTTCAGATGACACCCATCTCCATCCACTAGTTTGTCTCATATATAGTTATATAAGAAATAAAACTAAAGATTGTGCTGAAAGATGGATGTATGTGAACTCTCAAAGCAGCTAAGCTTTTTTAGAAATTATAACATTGGAGAAAATAGCTATAGCAGTTCAGCATACACAGTTTGTGAATAAAATTTAAAAAGTCTATAAATCAGAAAAACTAGGAGAAATTACTTGTTATTCTGCTTTTCTGAAGATATAATTTAGACAGAAATACTTACTTTTGTGTCTTAGATTCTTAGTGCAAGTTTTTAAAGAATTCTGACTCCTAAGGGTAGTGGTACAAGGTTAGCGTATGAGTCAGGACGTCATATGTCATTCCTAACAGGTTATAAGTACCACTATCCCAACATTGCAGTCAGTTCCTTTACATGCATGGAAGATGAAGCTCTGATGATGTCAATTCAAAAAATATTTTAAAAATATAATACATTGCAAATATAAAAATTAAAAAAATATAAAAATATGTCCCATCCCCAAATCAAAACAAAAGGAGAGGTTACTCACATTGTGCAGAAACTGGAATTATTAGAGACATGTCCCCCACAGGTGCTGCACTTCAGGTGTGTATGTGCTCCCATGCACCATTGATCGACAGCTCCATGCGTCTTTGATCGGAGATTTTTTGTAGTGGTGCCTGTTTGGCCTGCGCATGCACCTTAAACATCCTCATGCACTGTACTGAGGCTATATAGGGCTGCACTGGTGAACCGACCTCAGTTCCTTCTCTAATGCAAAATCCTGCAGAGGAAACTGAAGCAGAGGGGAAGGAAGGCCAGTAGTGCAGCATACACAGGGAAACACATCTCGTAGAACTCCAGTTACTGAACAATCTTTCCTTCTTCAAATAAGGTATGGCTGCTTCACTTTAGATGACTCCCAAGCAGTATCCACACAGGGAGGAGGAAGCTGAAAGGCAGAGTCTAACACTGATGACAGAACTGCATTGCCAAGTGCCGCCTCTGATCTAGAGGCATGAATCAAAGCATAATGCTTGGAAAAAATATGTATTGGAGTCCAGGTTGCAGCTCTGAAAATTTCAGCAACTGGAGCATCTTGAATAATGCCATAAAAGTAGATTGAGACCAATGAGATAACACTCTAGAAGGAGGTTGAATGTTGACAGAGTCATAACATGAAATAATATACCCAGAGATCCACCACAAAGGTCTTTGGGTGGAGACTGTGGATGCTTTGGATCTGTTCACAACTGAAACAGTTTGAGAGACTTTTGGAACGGGTTGGTTCTGTACAGATAAATGGCCAATGCCTTTCTAATATCCAAGGTATGGAGGACATTTCTCTGCTTAGTCTCATGTGGTTTCAGGAAAAAACTAGGAGATGACAGTCTAGTTAACATGAAATTCCGAAGACACTTTAAGTAGAAACTTAGGATGTGGTTGTAATGTGATCTTTTCTTTGAAGAATTTTGTAAAAAGGGGGATCTGTCATTAAAGCCCCCATTTCTCTGATCCACCAGGCAGAAGTGATGGCCACCAAGAAAGCTGTTTTCCTGGATAGGTGCAGCAACAAACATGTAGCTAATGGTTCGAAAGGATGTTTCCTCAGGCAATTAAGGACAAGTTTTAAGTCCAATATTGGAGTAGGCTTTCTAATCTGTGGAAAAAGATTCATCAGCCCTCAGCCCCCATCCCAAGAGGGATGAATTTGATGTTATAATGATGGTAGGAGGAGCCTGAACAAAAGGGACTCCCATACAAACCTTGGAGAGGTCCTTCCACCAACTGAGTGACTCCAGAACCCAACAAGGACACCTGTTTGTCCAGACTGTGTTTGTTCTGTACACAACCTGTCCTGAGCCATCCCTGGAAGCACTGAAGGTATAACTTGTATGTTGGGTTATGAAGGTACAAGCTGCCATATGACCGAATAGTTGAAGACAAATTCTTGTCAAGGTTTGAGAACTTATCTGATTCTTTGAAATGAGATTTTTTTTTAAGGATATGAACCTGTCCATAGCAAGGTAATGCCTGATTGTCACAGCATCCAGAGAAGCTCCTGTGAAATACTGCTATACTGCTGTCAAACTTAACTTTTTAACATTGAGTTGGAGGCCTAAACTGTGGAACAGAGACCAGGTCATTTGTACTGCCAATAGGACCTCTTGGTAAGACTGATCCCTGAGAAACCAATCATAGAGATAAAGGAAGACAATCATGAGTTGACGTAGGTAGGCAGCAACAACCACCATGATCTTTGAGAGTACCTTTGGTGCAGAGCAGAGACCAAAACAAAGCATTCGACACTTGAAGTGATCGTGGTTAACTGTAAAATGAAGATGTCTCTTGTGAGAGGTATGAATTGTGACATGAAAATACACGTCCTGAAGGTCAAGAGTCATAAACCAATACCTGGAAACTAGGGAGGGAATTATAGCTGCAAGGGTCATCATCCTGAATTTCTGCTGTTTCATGCAGTTGTTTAGATGTCTGAGTTCTAATACTGGTCTCCATCTCCAGTCTTTTTGAGGACCAGAAAGTACTTGGAATAGAAACCCTGACCCCTCTGCTGAACTGAAACTGGTTCTATGATCCGTCAATGTGGAAAAAAGCAACCGATTGTGCGAAGGGTCCCTAAAAAGGGATGGGGTGGGGGAGAATGGCAGTGACAAGGATGGAATAACCAAATGTTATGACCTCCAAAACATGTTTGTCAGATTGTATTCTCTCCCATGGAGGTTGGAAATGGGAACGATAGTATCCAAAGGAAGGAAGGAGGGAGGATAGTGCAGCAGTAGATTCCTATGGAGTGGATGGTTCGGGCTCTCAATCAAGCCATCAAAACTGGTGGACCTAACAGGCTCTAGTAAAACCTAATTCACAGGGAGCACCACATGTGCAGAGCTAAAGTATGTAAAATGACCAGGAGCTTATGATGAGAGCCCTGGATCTCTTCTAGAGGGACTTGAAGTGTATCTGTGATACATTTCATCAGCTCCTGGGATTGTCTAAAGTCATCTGCTATGGAAGGTGGTGATGGCACTACAGACTCACCTGGTAATGACAAGGAAATACTTGGGTGAGGTATTACTTCCCTGTCACCCCTTGCCTCCTGCTTCTCAAAGATCTCCTCCACTGGCTCTTGTTGGCGAACTGGGAGTGAGGGCTCAGAGGAATTGGTCTGCCTATGCATCCTGTGAGAGTGACTTGGCACTCTTAGGTTTTTTGGTGGTGCATAGGGGTCCCAATAAGACCACTAGGGTGGCCCATAAGGCAAAGGAGGAGGCATCCACTGTTGGTCACCCCAGGTAGATAGGAGACAATGTCATCTGTCCTCCATTCTCTCAGAATAGGTAGGAGAATGCTGTCTTGCCTAACAGACAGGAGAACCCTGAATTGAGATCTATAAATCAGAAGATTCATTGTCATCAAATTCCGGGTGTGGGTGGGTGGGTGATAACTGTTCACCCTGAATGGTCGACATCAGGGTAGAAGGAGGTTGACCCAGAAGATCTTGATGCAGAAAGGTAGAAGCAGTACATAATGGAAATTCTGGCTGATCTGACACAACAAAATCATTTGAATATCTAAACTCCTGCAGTACCAATTCATGTCCCATGGAAGTTGGTGAGGAATGGATCTTATACTTGGCCAGCACATGGGTGTCTCCCAAACACCGGCAACACCAAGATTGTCCATCACTAATCAGGACAGCCTCCTAGTAGGAAAGGACCATATTGCTGTTGTACAGTTGCTGCAATGGAGACATCCCTAGGACATGCAGTATTAGTGACAGCCTTGCCTCTGATTGAGTAAGCCTTAAACTGGCCATTCCCTATTTCATGCTGGCCAGGTTATAATAACTGGAGATGCATTTTGACATCTATTTTGACATCTCCCATTGTTTCTTATGACACCGATTTGCTGGGCAGTGCTGGGACTGCCCAACAAATCGGTGTCATAAGAAACCAAAAATTGGGTGGACTTTCTAAAGACTCTAATCTGCCCCAAAGAGAGCCCCAAGGACCTTTTTATTATGGAGAAGGGCATGCTGGCATAGAACGAATGCAGGCCAAGTAATAAACTCATTAAGATGGAACTCCAACTTCACCTTGAAGAAAAATATCAGATTGGTCCACAGCATCACCTTATCCATCTTTATATACCAAATTTTACAAGGTAAGTCACCAGAGGCTGATGCTCACTCACTCTGCTAGTTGGAGTCTCTAAGAAAAAGATGCACCAAGAGGAGGATAAAAACCAGTGCTGGGGAGAAGTGAAAGATTCCAGAACAGAGCTATATGCAGCTTAGGTCTCTCTAGGAATCCCTCTAGCAGCGCCAGAGTCAACGCTCATTTTCTGAGTGAGTTCTCTTTAACTCCCCCATTACAAATCCAAAGTAGTTCTCTCCAGGACTTATTTCAGCTCTGGATTGGAGTAAATCACAACTCATCTTGGTGGACCATTTATCCAGTTGTAGGGGGTCTGAATGCATTGGAGCAGGAATGGAAGAGGAAGATAGCTGCTTCTCTTCCAGCTCCTTTCCTTCTATAGATGTACCTGGATCAGTGGACTCTAAGGTGGTGTGCCATTCTCCTAGGATTCCTGTGATATTGGCACTGTGATATACTGTGGTGATGGGACCATATAAAAATCACAATAGTGCATATTTGTGCCTTCAGTGACTGCACAAAGAATCTGCTAAGAATCTGCACCTTAAAACTGAGGATAAAGAAATGTGCAAAACCATGCCCTGAACAAAAATTCTAGACAATATTGGGTTCATAGAACTATATCACATTTGAATACCAGGTGTTTAACACTTCTTAAAAAATGCAAATGAAACATTTGAGCAGTTTATAACAGCCCTAGAAACAATGAGTATGAATATCTTGCAAATGACATAATTCATGACAGAATTATAGGAACTGCAGGGAAAAATGATGATTCATTATATCTTGTTAGAGATCATATGATATTAGTTGAAGAAAATAAAAATCAAGCTGTTGCATATATTGTTTGTGAATCAAAAAGGGAATAAGTGAAAGACAAAAATTAAAACTGAGTGGGTACTAAGTGATGCCAAAAAGCCACTTTTAAATAATGGAATTATGGAAATATACAAGAGAGATGGCAACAAAGGTTACTGTTACATCAAAAGGCATACTGTAAAGAAAGTGTCACCCAAAGAATTATTTGGCAAAAATGTGTATAGGAGCAAAAAAGGTGTATGAATTGGAAGCATGGAGCAGCAGAATGCAAACATTACCAACTTTTTATTGTTGAATTGCATGGTATCTGTAAGTGAATGCATATATTAATATAAACATGAATAATTTTACAATACACAGGTTGACTAATGTTAGCAGAATTCAAAAAAGACTTCTATGACTTTACTTTCATTGTTTTTGAAAGGAAGTGATTGCTTTAAAAGAATAAGTAAAATTGTTATCAGAGATATGCCATAAAGCTGCTAGACTGCTCTCAGTCTATATGTACATTACCACAGGGGGTATTTTGAAAAAGATGTTTTTAAATTGAAAACTGTGGCTTTCAAAGAGTCCATAAAAGCTTCCTTAGGCAGTGGACTCCACGCAAGTCCAAGAGTTTCCCTGCAAAATGTATGCTTTTACTCAAATATATTTGATAGGGCTCTGACTGTTTTCAAAAATTAAAAGAAAAATCCTCAGCGTCATAATGTTTGAGACCCACTTACGTGATGTCAGCATTTGGGTGAAGACCAAAGACTTCTGGGCTATCCATGGCAGGGAGGGTCTGAATGTACTCCTGATACTGATCCAGAGTTTTGCATACTGGGATTTTATATCCAGTGTAGAAACAAAATGTGCTCTCAAACATCTTTTCACTGAACCACACCTGTGCAAAATAAAGAAAAGACTAATTAGAGAAATCAAAACTTTGGATAACTTTGCCATTTCATACAGGGATTTCAACCTTGCATTTATTTTCTTCAGTCTTCTTGAGAAGTTAGAATTATAGTTGGGCTAAAACCAGTCATTTTACTCTAAAACAAAAATAAGGCTGTGTCATTACAAAGTGATTCCTTCAAAAGTTGAGTTCAAGTTGGGTAAATTATTTTTCTTTATTAAAAAGTGTGCATGCTCCTATTTTAAGAGGGCTATTCAAGGAGGAGGATCTCATGGGCTAGGAAGGATAATTTGTATACTTTACCCACAAGGCAAGGCTTTTACAAAGTAGAGTGTTGAAGAGATAAAAACCCACCAGAAACAAGAGTTCTGACACTCTAGATGATTCTCTTCATACAATATAATTGCAATATTGACTTAAATATTCACTTCATGAAATCTAACTGCAAAAATCACAAATCACATTATATATTTTAGTAAAAATGAATATTGATACTGTTGCCAGATTTTCTTTATAATGACAAAGAACTGTATTTTCAAGCTCTCTTACTCTTGCAAAACAATTAAGAAGACGCTTATCATAATCATCAGTGACCCGACCTCCATATTGCACTTCTCCAATCATGTATCGTACTGTGCTCCATGATATACCCTAGATACAAATAAAATAAAATACTGTAGTTACAATCAATATCCATCTATGGCAGTGGTGTCCAACCAGTAGGTTTGGGGGACCCTGGTAGTCCCTGAGGCTCTAAATTGTGACCCTCAAGAATGACTATGTTTAGAAGATAAAGGTCAATCACAAATTTCAAATATATTCCCTGAACCATGTCCTATAATTTTTAAACTCAAGTATTAGAATTGGTCCTGTCATGACATGGAGGCTTTGCCTCCCCAAAAACCTCCCACCACCTCCTTTGTAGTCCTAAAAGCAGATATGGTGTGGTTTGGAAGCCCTTTGAACAGCTGCGGTCTCTTCCTTGTTTCTCAGCCACTCTCTCACTGGCCACCTGATGCATTGCAGAAGATGGCTGTTCCATTACCTGCTTCTGTGCACTACACCTTGGGAGCCTAAGGAGAACAGGATAGAAGTTTGACTTTGTCAGAACCTAAGGGAATGTTCAGCAAAGGATGGTTTCCCTCCCTGACACAGCCATCCACAGCACCCCAGGAGAGGGCAAAATAGGAGAAGATGAGAAACAATAACCAATTACAGCTCCTGGATTCTCTGCCCCAATCCCCTCACAGATTTGAGCAGCCTGAGGATTGCTCTTATTTGTACTGGCTCTCTGTAGTCCCCAAGAGACTATATACAAATTGGGGATAATCAGAGTTCAGTGTAGTCTAACTATTCCCCCTTTCTATCCAAGAGACTGTGGAGAGGGAGGTGTAGGAAACAAATACACTGGCTCTATGCATGCGAGAGACTCCTCTGTGCTAGAGAAAATCCCTGCAGGGGATTTGTGGATGGTTTCACTACCTAAGCATCACAAAAGGAGCAGAGCATGGTAGAGATTCTACCCTGAACTGTTGCCCTTGCTCTCTTTGAAACAATAAGTTAGGCCTTATGGATGAAAAAGTTGGATACTATGAATCAAAGGAAATATTAGAAATACTCAGCTGATGAAGTCTTAAATGGCCATTTTTAATTTTATTATGAACAAACTGAACCAATTTGACTGAAATGCAAGTAACTATAGACATGTAGTTTATCTGCATAGTTTCTTTATGTTCTATAATATAATATACTTAAAAACAGAATCAACATTAACCAGTAATTGTTCAAAGGCAGTCATATTTTAGATAGAATGCTGAAATTGCATGATCAAATTCTGAAGTCTCTAACCAGAACTCCTATTGTAGTCCATGGGAATATGGGCTGAGTAAGAACTGCAGAATTTGACCTATAGTGACTGATGAGAAAATACTTAATGCTTTTTCAATTAATTTTAATTTTTTTTTTGCTACAGTTTTCATGTGGATAATAGTGTCCGTACTAGACTGACTGTCCTTCAGAATTGACATTTTGGTCACTATTCGTATGACTGAAAGAATAAGTATTTTTCACAATATAAACAGAACTATGTGAAGTAGAAGCAATTATAGATACTGTTCACATAAATATGACTCACTTTCTTGATGTCACATTCATCTAAGTGATTCTGTATAAACTGAACACTGGCTGTAAAGTCAGCAGAGTTGAATTCATAGGGAATATTCCAACCCAAAGGGCCAAACTTGCGTCGTTCCTTAAGAATACCATTGAAAATAAATAGTCAGTCTGTTTTCTTTAAATTTACTCACTGTGTTGTTTCATTATTATTTCTGGTGAAATTAAACTGGAATTAAAGATTACAGTCAATAAATGACCCAGTCCAAATACCCCATTATGCATTCCTTTGTGGCATTAATAATTAAAAATGGGTTTCAGGTGCAGCATATTGGAACAACATGTGAAGGAAAAACAACAAAAACATTTATCACTACCCATCCCAATCACCTTAATAGCCCTGGGTTTTAAAATCTCCTATGTCTCTATTGCTAGATCAGGATGATAGAGTTTGTTATGTTAAGTACTATACTTGGCCTAATTTTCAGACATGATGAGCACTTGCAGTTCCCATTGACTTCAATAGACTCAGCACATCTGCCAATCAGGATATAATCTTTCTTTTTTTCTACATACGGTCTATTTGCTAAAGGTAGTTTTAATTTTTCAGTTTCATATTATGACACTGAGTTGCCAAGTGCACTTAGCTTATCCCTTCTGCCTTAATTCCTTCTCTGATGCCTTTCAAAGTTCTTACCACTTTTACACATGGTATGGCTGCCCGTCTACCTCCCTTATGTTATCTCAGATCCTTCATTATTAATGTTTCAGGTTAACATTGCATGCTTCTTTGTAAATGTAAGTGTAAATCTACCAGTAAAAAGAAAAATAGTTCTCTCTAAAATATGGAGAAGTAATCCTTAGAATGAAGGCATTATAAAACACTGAACAGCCTCACAACCCTCACAACCACATTTTAAACTCCTCATGTGGTGTAGGCCTGTGATTGGCTGACAATCTTCTTATGTGGCTCCTAGGAATCTCAGACATGTATTAGTCTGTTATTTTTATTCCTTTGTATGAACATGTACATTTGTGCCCTCCTTGTAAATGGCTGTTGCATGCTATTTTGCTCCTTCTAAAAACTGTCAAAATGTAGAAGCAAAGAAATACAACAAGATAAAGACGGAGCTGTGGAATACTGTACTTACATTTTTTAAAATCAGTTTCAGAGATAGCACATTTATTAGGCATCTCAAACAACATAACTTCCCAGTTAGCAACAGTAAATGGGTAAAACCCTGGCCACACTGAAGTTAATGGACAAAACTCCTATTGACTTCAACATGCCAGTCACCTAATGTGTTGAAGTGTGGTTATGGTCAGAAAAATAACTATGTAAAAATTGGTACCTTACTTATCAGATCTGCTGCTTATGTGTACTGAGAGTTATATATATTGACCTAACTGGAATTTTCTCTACCTTGAAATGGATTTCTGAGAGACCACTAATCCATACTAATGGCTTCTCTTCTCTCTACAGGTGATTGACAGACAAGCTGGACTACAAGTTGTCAAGAACAGTATCCCTGATGAGGCCACGGCACACCTGGTGGCTGAGCTTTGTGACTTTGTCCTCACCCACAACTATTTTAGATTTGGGGACAACTTATACCTTCAAGTCAATGGCACTGCTATGGGTACCCGCATGGCCCCACAGTATGCCAACATCTTTATGGCGGACTTAGAGCAACGCTTCCTCAGCTCTTGCCCCCTAGCACCCCTCCTCTACTTGCGCTACATTGATGACATCTTCATCATATGGACCTACGGGAAGGAGGCGCTTGAAGAATTCCACCTGGATTTCAACAATTTCCACCCCACCATCAACCTCAGCCTGGACCAGTCCACACAAGAGATCCACTTCCTGGACACTACAGTGCAAATAAGTGATGGTCACATAAACACCACCCTATACCGGAAACCTACTGACCAATATACTTACTTACATGCCTCCAGCTTCTATCCAGGACACATCACACGATCCATTGTCTACAGCCAAGCCGTAAGATACAACCGAATTTGCTCCAATCCCTCAGACAGAGACAAACACCTACAAGATCTTTATCAAGCATTCTTAAAACTACAATACCCACCTGGGGAATTGAGGAAACAGACTGACAGAGCAAGATGGGTACCCAGAAATCATCTACTACAGGACAAGTCCCACAAGGAAAATAACAGAACACCACTGGCCATCATGTACAGCCCCCAGCTAAAACCTCTCCAGCACATTATCAACGATCTACAACCTATCCTGGAAAACGATCCCTCACTCTCACAGACCTTGGGAGACAGGCCAGTTCTCGCTTACAGACAGCCCGCACAACCTGAAGCAAATACTCACCAGCAACTACACACCATACCACAGAAACACTAACCCAGGAACCAATCCCTGTAGCAAACCTCATTGCCTACTCTGTCCCCATATCTACTCTAGTGATATCATCAGAGGACCCAACCACATCAGCCACACCATCAGAGGCTCATTCACCTGCATGTCTATTAATGTTATATATGCCATCATGTGCCAGCAATGCCCCTCTGCCATGTACATTGGCCAAGCCGGACAGTCCCTACGTAAAAGAATAAATGGACACAAATCGGACATCAGGAATGGTAACACACAAAAGCCAGTGGGAGAACACTTCAATCTTCCTGGACATTCTATAACAGATTTGAAAGTAGCTGTACTTGAACAAAAAAACTTCAGAAACAGACTTCAAAGAGAAACAGCAGAACTAAAATTCATTTGCAAATTTAACACCATTGCAAATTTAATACCATTAATTTGGGCTTGAATAGGGACTGGGAGTGGCTGGCTCATTACAGAAGCAGCTTTGTCTCTCCTAGAATTGACACCTCCTCATCTATTGTTGGGAGTGGACTACATCTACCCTGATCAAATTGGCCCTGTCAACACTGGTTCTCCACTTGTGAGGTAACTCCCTTCTCTTCATGTGTCAGTATATTTATGTCTACATCTGTAACTTTCACTCCATGCATCTGAAGAAGTGAGGTTTTTATCCACGAAAGCTTATGCTCAAATATATCTATTAGTCTTTAAGGTGCCACAGGACTCCTTGTTGTTTTTGACAGACAAATGACATCAGTAAAATGAATTAGACGAAAATGTTGCTAGTGCACATTGGAACCAAAAGCAATTTGCCTAGAATTAACACACTAGTGGAACTGGTTAAAATAATAGTAATCAGGTAGGTGTATGGACTACTAGTGGTAGTGAAAAAATCACTTTTTGGCAGCAAGTTGCTGTAGAGTTCATGGGCTTTGCTTAGGTTAATAGGGTCAAGACCACAAGAAAGCTTCTCCACAACCATGCAGCTTTGCCTTTTCTCTTCATACTTTTCACAGCATTCTGAGAATGAGGGGGGAAAGAAGGGAAGGCACAGAGAACTCTGCAATTCCAAGGAACAGACTGTGTCTATTCCTAGTAGATCCCTGTTACTGTAGAAGAGAAGTAATTTGCAGCTGTGGCTTGTGTTAAATAAGCCTATTACTCCACATATCATGCAAATCAGATGAAATATTTCTGGGCTAATGCTACATTCCCTAGGATGCACACTGGAGTGGCTGAGCCAACCTGCTATGATTTTGAATTTCCCAAAATTCAAATATGGACTGTGCTGGGAACTAAGCATTTCTTTTCCTGTTCATTTCAAGATGGGTACCATCTTTCTGAGTATGGCTATGTTCTCAGTCCCTCATTAATTATTGAGATAAGACCTCACCTCAGAACTGTCCGAACAGACAAAACTGGATTCTGAAAAATCTGTCTTGAAATGTAAACATGCCAAGTAAACAGCTTCCATTTCCAATATGCTAATATAAAGGTCTTTTTTATTCCCTGACTGTGTCTTGCACAGACCCCTGGCTTAACAATCCTCTGAAGCCTTTTCTGATACAAATTCACATAACTCTCCTGTGTAATGAGGTAAGATCCCAAATAGACTAGAATCTTTGATGGTTCTAAAACACTCTTTTGAAGATTCATGATAAACCCCAATAATTCATTTGTAACCACAATCTGAACTTTTGGAAGAGATTTATCATTTATCAGCCAATCGTCTAAATATAGAAAAACATGAACATCCCAGGGCAGCCACTATTGCAATCAGAATCTTTGAGGAAATTTTTGAGGCCATACCAAGGCTGAAAGGGAGGACAGTGTACTGAAAATTTTGGTTGTTGATCTTAAACGTTGGATACTTCTGACAAATGTAGCAGTACTTATATGGAGATATGAGTATTGCACAACTGTGGATACTAAAACTTTTCTTTGCTGTACAGATTCTATTATACGCTAAAGAAATTCCTTCTTGAATTTGCTATGCTCCAAAAGCCAGTTAAGCCATTTGAGAGTCAAGATTTCTGTGAAGTCTTCTGAATGCTTGGGCACTTAAAAACAACAGCAGAGAAAGTGCTTTCATTCAGCTCATCTGAAGGGAAAGGAAGAAAAGCATAGATATCTTATAGATGCTAAATATATTAGCATCACTCTTTATAACATTTCCTGAGAAGTGAGGCATATTCTATATAGTAACAGTTAGAATGACAGAATCCATTTGTCTAATGGTATGTTTTTCCACTCTGAAAAAAAAGGATAATTCTGTCCCCAAAAGAATGAATGGGTTCAGAGAGCAGCAGGAAATCAGTGTGGATTTACTAGGATGAGGACCTTCCAAAAGCCTTCTGACCTCTGTCCTGCTGATATTTATATATAGTTCCCTGAGCTGCAAATGTTAGATGTATAATGTTAGTATGATTGTCTGAAGAAGCTCACTGGTTCTGAACAGAAGTGTTGAATTTGGGACTTTCTTTACTTTGCTGACAAAAAGACTCCAGTTAGAAAAAAAACCTCTTACTGCTTTATCTAAGTCATTATCAAAAAGTCCAACTCCCCAAAAACGCAAGGAAGAGAACCTTTTCTTTATTCTGAAACTTGACAATCCATTGGGAAAGCCAAGAATTATGTGAGCCACCACTTCACTGGACACAAATGGTGGGTCTGATTCAACTCCCTTAAAATAAATGAAAAGACTCCAGCTGATTGGAACGGGAGTTGGATCAGGCCGCTTACAAATTTTTTTGAAATGTCCACAGTATTTGTAACATCAGCTACAAAGTCATTAGTTAAAATGGCATGAATTTATTTATTTATTTATTTATTTATTTAAATTTTCTTCTGCATGGTCAGTGCCTTCTCAACCAAATGACAAAGAAGCTTTAGAGATGTTCTGGACTCTCTACCCCCTAAATGAAATACCTTGTTATTATTATAATACTATTATTATTTGTATTATCATAATACCTCGGGATTCTAATCAAGGATCAGGGCCTCACTGTACCAAGCACTATACAGACACATAATAAAGAAGACAGTCCCTGCCCCAGAGAGCTCACAATCTAAATAACAGAGAAGATGCAACAGGAGGTCAAAACAAATAGATTGGGGAATGGTGGGAGGATGCGATAAGAAAATGAACAGAATTGAGCAGAAAACCAGAAGTTACAGCTCATCAACTGTCCAATCATGGCTCTTTCCATCCTTCTGTCACTAGTTTTCTTACGACATTTAGAGGGAGACTAGCCTCTGTGGCCTGAAGGCCTTGTTGAGGCAGCCTACCAATACCAGATCTAAGAAGGCAAAAAAAAAAAAAAAAAGCAAGCAGGGACACTGTCAGATGGCTGAGAGTGGCATGTGGAAGCAATAGCTGAATCTAGAGCAGTGCTACTCAAAGTGGTGGTCCGCAGACCAATGCCGGTCCGTGAGCCATCGGCTGCCGGTCTTCTCGTACATTGGAAAAAAAAAAATGCCGGTCCCCCACATCAGATAGCTTGAGAAGCACTGATCTAGAGGACACACACAGTGGCTGTGGAAGAGGAAGCAACTGACACAGTGGGTTTGTAGGGAGACAGCATATTTGTGATAAAAAGAAAGTTTATCTGCCTTATTAGACCTTGCTGCTGGCTGGGTCTTTGGCTGGAAGTCTGACCCTGCACATTTCAGACACACATGGAAAAAATGGTCACTAACTGTTCTGTAACTGTTCTTCAAGATTTGTCGCACATGCAGAAAAGGACCTGGGGATTACAGTGGACGAGAAGCTGGATATGAGTCAGCAGTGTGCCCTCGTTGCCAAGAAGGCCAATAGTATATTGGGCTGTATTAGTAGGAGCATTGCCAGCAGATAGAGGGAAGTGATTATTCCCCTCTATTCGGCACTGGTGAGGCCACACCTGGAGTATTGTGTCCAGTTTTGGTCCCCCCACTGCAGAATGGATGTGGACAAATTGGAGAGAGTCCAGTGGAGGGCAACAAAAATTATTAGGGGCCTCGGGCACATGACTTACGAGGCGAGGCTGAGGGAACTGGGGTTATTTAGTCTGCAGAAGAGAAGAGTGAGGAGTGATTTGATAGCAGCCTTCAACTACCTGAAGTGGGTTCAAAGAGGATGGAGCTAGGCTTTTCTCAGTGGTGGCAGATGATAGAACAAGAAGCAATGGTCTCAAGTTGCAGTGGGGGAGGTCTAGGTTGGATATTAGGAGACACTATTTCACTAGAAGGGTGGTGAAGCACTGGAATGGGTTACCTAGGGAGGTGGTGGAATCTCCATCCTTAGAGGTTTTTAAGGCCCGGCTTGACAAAGCCTTGGCTGGGATGATTTAGTTGCTGTTGGTCCTGCTTTGAGCAGGGGATTGGACTAGATGACTTCCTGAGGTCTCTTCCAACCCTAATATTCTATGATTCTATGTCCATTCCAGTTCATGTACGTGCATGCCCAGTGCACCAGAGTCAGAGATTTTCCCCTTAGCAGTACCGCACTCTCTGCTGCCGAGCAATGGTATAAAGGGTGGAGCCACGCTGACATCCATAGTTTCTACTTCTGGACAGACCCCAATATAGAGGGGAAGGAAGGTGAGTCATGGAATGGACATGGACAACACATCTGGAAGAACAAAAGGTATGGAACAGATTAGTAACCACTTTTTCTTCTTTTGAGAGATTGCACATGCACTTCAGGTGCATCACAAGCAGTCCAATCCAGAGGTGGGATTGGATTTTAACTGAACAATGATTGAAGGACTACACATCCAAATCTGGCATCATCTGTAGATTGAGACATGGCATAATGAGATGCAAAGGTATGTACTGATGACCAATTGCAGTTCTACAAATGTCCTACCACTCTGTCAGAGTGGCGTTGGCAATGTCGTAGCAAAAATATATGCAGGAGGAAATCCATGATGAAATTCTCTGAGTTGAGACTGGAATATCCTTCATCCTGTCCTCAACTGCCATGAACAATTGTGAGGATGACCTAAAAGTGTTAGTCCTGTCCAAGTGAAAAGCTAAGGCTCTCCTGACATCCCAGGTATGGAGCATCTCCTCATCTTTATGAGCATGGGGGGCTTAGGAAAGAAAGTTGGTAAGTGTATTGCCTGATTGATGTGGAAGTGAGAGACTACTTAAGTCAGAAATTTTGGATGTAGGATCTTTGTAAAAGACTGTATAATGGGGTCAGCTATCAGGGCTCACAATTCTACCCCTCCTCACAGAGGTGATCATTACCAAAAAGGCTACTTTCATTGAAAGACAGGGCTGGCCTTACCATGTGGCGAACTGAGGTGGCCGCCTCAGGTGCCAGACTGTGGGGGGGTGCCACTACAACCCAGAGTGTAGAAAATTGTGTCTGCTGCTGGTGCATATGTATTCTCTCTGCTCTAGATGCACAGAGATGGTGGAGTGCTGTGCTGGAGGAAGGAGGGCACAAGAGACATAACAGGCAGGTAGGAAAAAAGGCGAGAGGGAATAACAGAAAGCAGCAGGAGCTGCAGGGAGAGAGAGGAGGTACCTCTCTAGCACCCCCAGGAGCCGGGACTGATTAACACCAGCTTCTCAGGGAGCTTCCTGTTTCTTGCTGCATCCCTGAACCCACTTGAGGAGAACAGGCAGTCAACTGAAGTAGTAGGAGCCAGTTAGGCCCTTAAGACACTGATATCTTCCCTCATTCAGGCCCTGCTACCAAGCTGCTTATTTGTCTCCTTCAACTGAATGTTGAGAGCCACTATAGCTGGCACAGAACAGAAGTCATGAGTGAAAGAAGAAAATGCCCCTCTGGGGCAGCATTCAGAAAAAGAAAGAAATCAAGAAAGCATTCAGAAAAAGAAAGAAGCTTTTCTAGCTAAGCAGGAAGGAGCTCTCCTGATATAGATAGATACAAATGTTCACGGTGAGCCTTCCGGCTCCAGTGAGGATGTGAGTGGTGAGGAGATGCCTGATCTTCTGGTTAGTCAGAGTGCAGGTCACCTGGCAGCTACTGCAGCATCCATATCTCCATCTCAAATGGATGTAAACATGCACATTCCTGAAGAAAAGTGTGTAGATCAGAGAAGAGTGTGGTGGAGGCGCAAGAAACAGCTGCTGCCTGAGTTTAGTTCCTTAAGTCTAGATGATCCAGGACTGTGGACCCATTTGAGCAGTAGCCTGAGCGACTTCCTTGTACTGGCTGGGCCACAGCAAGTGAAAAACTTCATGTTCCCCAAAGACAATGAAAATCTTGGTGCCTCTCGCAGCAGCACTGGACTGCTTCTGAATTCCACAGGTTGGGGGCATTAGCCTGAGAATAATGAATGAGGAGAGAAGCGATGCAACAGAAAAAGAGAGGCTTAAAACTGGAGGACTAAGATACTTGCTCTATGCTTCCATGTGAAAGAGCAAAATATTGAGGAGAAAGAACATTGAAAGGTTGATCCTTATTTGCAATGGCTGTCATAAATATAAAGGGAATGGTAAACCCCTTTAAAATCCCTCCTGGCCAGAGGAAATCTCCTCTTACCTGTAAAGGGTTAAGAAGCTAAAGGTAACCTAGCTGGCACCTGACCAAAATGACCAATGAGGAGACAAGATACTTTCAAAAGCTGGGAGGAGGGAGAGAAACAAAGGGTATGTGTGTCTGTCTATATTCTGTCTTTGCCGGGGATAGACCAGGGATGGAGTCTTAGAACTTTTAGTAAGTAATCTAGCTAGGTACGTGTTAGATTATGATTTCTTTAAATGGCTGAGAAAAGAATTGTGCTGAATAGAATAACTATTTCTGTCTGTGTATCTTTTTGTAACTTAAGGTTTTGCCTAGAGGGGTTCTCTATGTTTTGAATCTAATTACCCTGTAAGGTATCTACCATCCTGATTTTACAGGGGGGATTTCTTTATTTCTAATTACTTCTATTTTTATTAAAAGTCTTCTTGTAAGAAAACTGAATGCTTTTTCATTGTTCTCAGATCCAAGGGTTTGGGTCTGTGGTCACCTATGCAAATTGGTGAGGCTTTTTATCCAACATTTCCCAGGAAAGGGGGGGTGCAAGTGTTGGGAGGATTGTTCATTGTTCTTAAGATCCAAGGGTCTGGGTCTGTAGTCACCTAGGCAAATTGGTGAGGCTTTTTTTTTACCAAACCTTGTCCAGGAAGTGGGGTGCAAGGTTTTGGGAAGTATTTTGGGGGGAAAGACGTGTCCAAACAGCTCTTCCCCAGTAACCAGTATTTGTTTGGTGGTGGTAGCGGCCAATCCAAGGACAAAGAGTGGAATATTTTGTACCTTGGGGAAGTTTTGCCCTAAGCTGGTAAAGATAAGCTTAGGAGGTTTTTCATGCAGGTCCCCACATCTGTACCCTAGAGTTCAGAGTGGGGGAGGAACCTTGACAATGGCTGACAGTTCTTTTTGCCTACTTGCTTCCTAATAGGTGGAGATATATGTCTGTCAGGATACCTTCTGTTTTAAGATGCAGAAGAGGAAACATGCACCAGAAAAGTCAAAACACCAAACTGAACTTGTGGGGGTGGGGGTTTGACAATCTATTTAAAAATATAGCTGCATTTTTCAGCATAATTAGTTACGTAATTAAGCAGTCAAGTTTAAGTTATGCTTTTGTTTACTGAGTTATGATTTATTTAAAACGACTAATGCTTTTTCTGAATGTCTTAGAAATCACATAATTTGGTGATAGACTTTCATTTGAAATAATCCTATTTATTGAAAAAACTGACAGGCAAGAAGAAGTCATTTTCTTTTATCCTGATATTGTATATATGTGACTTTCAGAGGTTTCACTTTTGAAAACTTATTTTTAATATTAACAATTAAAGGAGTTTTGTGGAGAAAATGTTCACATTTTAATCTAATCAACATTTGTGTTGAAGCCTCACAAAAAGGGTTTCCATAGTTGTTTACAATTCTACTTTCAGTAAATCTAGAATGAGTCCATTGACTAGAGTCACTCCAGATTTACGCAGTGTAACTTAGAGCAGAATTTGCCCTGTGTTTTAGGTTGCAAGGACAGGTATTTGAATTAAGGACTGAAAGAACAGTTAGATACCACTGAAACTGTGAAATACGCAAATAACCTCAATGAACAATTGGGGTTGCAAACAATTTTCCTTCTATTCTTCTTAAGTCAGATATTATTTACTATGAGGAAATAAGGCAGTATTAACCCATAATACTTTAAGATTGAGTATACTGGTTCTTTGTAAATTTTCCTGAATTACTGAGTACAGTATACTTATCTATGGAACCGTTGTGGGATCAGGGGATAGTGAGTTTAAATACAGACCAGTGCCTATATAAGTATGGTAACTGACACTCTTTAAATACCTCATCTGGATGGATGAATAGCTACAGTATTACCAAAAAGTTCCCGCTCCACTGGCTGAATAGGCCTGGGATACTCCAGCACTACAGGTACAGTATCTCCATGAGGCAGCATGCAGCATAGCTTGCTCACTCAGCGTTCATATGAGCTGGAAGAGGAGTGAGGAGCAAATATGTGCATAAACCTGCCTCCCTGGGTGGGACCTTTAAAAACTGCGTCCATGTGCCACAGCAAGAATATCAGCAGCTTAGCTGTGTTCTACACTACAAACTTATGTTGATATAACTATGTAGTTCAGGGGTGTGGAAAATCCACACCCCTGAAGGATGCAGTTATACCAACAGAACTCCCAGTGTAGACAGCACTATGTCCACGGGAGGGCTTCTCCCTTCAACATAGCTACCGCCTATCAGGGTGGTGGAGTACCTACACCAATGGGAGGTAGGCAGAGTCTTCACTAAACGGTAGAGAGGTGCAGCTGCACCAGAGCAGCTCCACCGCTGCAGCACTGTAAGTGTAGATGAGCCTTCAAAAGAGACCTTAAGGTTTAATTCATGTTTATAAAGTTCTTTGAGATCTGTGGATAAAAGGATCTATACTCAGAAAGTGAAAAACGTTAGAATATAAATCTCACAACTACTATATCTTTAAATTACACAACATGGGCCGAGTTCTGCTCACACTGAAGTCAATGGAGGAAAATGTCTATTGACATTAATAAAAGCAAAAAAGGTTTTAAATTCTCAGAATATAAAATCTGCCTGCATCTTAAAAGAGACTAAATCAGTAAGGTACATCTGAAAAGGAGTCCCCAGTCCTGCAAAATGGATGCACATGGAACATGAAATAAGAGACTTTCATATTACAATAAAGATACAAATATCTACTTTTTATCAGGAACCCCAGTGAAAAAGACTCCACTTAACATGAAGTTGAATGCAAAACCTATATGAAATACCTGGACAGTGGAATGTAGGAAAGCTACAGTGTAAAGCAGAGGTTTCCACATAGGCATATTGCTGACATCTAGCAGGTCTTGATTAATTCCTGAAAACGTTCTTTTCAAACCTGCACGTACACCCTGGGGAGGTTCATTTGTGAACTTTATAGAAATCTGTCATGTAAAAATGGTGAAACAATTAGATTTACTTTCTTAAAATAAAACAAGGGTCTATCTAAAATGTTGCAACTTGTAAAGTTATGAGTCATAGAATCAAGACATGTGCAGCTGAGTTCAGCTGATCAGAAACTACACAAAATGAACGTATATTGGAACCAGTAAATTAAAGTCCTAGGATGTACAGTATTTTCAAAATGTTAACATGTGACTTTTGAGAATGCTTCAGATTTTGCAACATAACTTCCATTCCAGTGCCATATTTTTAGCTTCAAATTTTGTTTGACTAATTATTTCATTTTCATATACCTAATTTAGATAAATTCACTTAATGATATTAGGTCTAACTAAGTATTGAACAAACCTGTAGCAGTGTAATTGGGAACTTGTCATGTGGCTCAGTGGTTATCCAAACTCGAAAGGTCTCATCAGGAATCTCAGCAGTAATAACTGTTTCCAGTAGTTCATCCATGAAATCCAGGCCTAAGTGACAGTTTTGAAGTAACACCCAGCCCCCCTGTATAAAAATAATTTATGAAATAATTTTTAGTCAGTAAACCATCTTGTGATTTTTAAAAAAAGAAAAAACACCATGTTTACGTTAGAATCAGATTTGGTCACATACATCTAATTACTCTGAGTTTGTGGAGGTTTGGTATGTTTTTTGGCTACACAGTATCATTTCATTTGGATATTGACATAGATGTAACAGCTAGCAAAAATACATTTGAAGTTATTTTCATATGCTATAGTTCAGACAGAAAACAAAATAACTGGACACAATGTAAAAGTAAAGTAGCAGTGCCATCAAGTGGCAAAAGTAAATAACAGAAAGCCAAACCCGGCATTCCTTAACCCAGAGAAACTTCTATTGGCTCAGCTGCATTATCAGTTCAAAAAGTCTCCAAAGAGTGAAAATATTCCAGTTGAAACCCAACACACACATCTTTTCTTTTTAATTATCTGTAAGTTAAAGAGTCTAATGTTACTGTAGAGAGGATGAGGGAAGATTAAACATTTTCACTGATAACCTAAATTAATCTCCAATAAGAACATTTGGGTGAAATTCAGCCTTGTGCAGAAGGTTGCCCAAATCCTATGGATTCCTTAAGTACCACATAAGCTGTATTTCAAGGGTTGGCCATCTACACAGGAATGAATTTCTTCTATTTGTGAATTAAAATAATCAGTCTTTTCAGCCTCAACTGTGTTATTTGTTAAGAAGAAAAAGAAGCCTAATACAAATATCTGAGATTATTAAATTAATTCCAGTGACCTACATGGGTTTTATTGTAATTTATAATGTTACAGTTGCTATTTTGTGTTAGTTCATTTACATACAAATGAACATTTGATGAATAAATTTAATTAAAATATTTCTATCACCATTTAATATATTTTGGCCAACTGAAATACAGTGAAAATAATTAAATATATTTCTTTTCTTTTAAGAAGTCTCTACTAGTTTGGGAGGAAGATGCTTAATTAAACTCTGTCACTCTTCTAAATTATTATTATTATTTGTATTACTGTAGCATCTAGTACCCCAAGTCATGGACCAGGACTTCACTGTGCTAGGCACTATACAAACACACACACAAAAGATGGTCCCTTCCCTTGATAAAACCGGTTTGATTTTCAGAAGTTTTCTATTGCTATTGCTGATTTTCTGTATCTAGTGCTGCACTGCATTTTGAGCATTGGATATAAATACACTAAACTGATGTGGGAATTTTAAATATTTCTGACCTTGAGATGAGCATGTAAAACCCAGAGTCAATTTTACACAGAAACTGTAGGATACAAGGGTACGGGTATAAAGGGCATGAAAAAGCAACACAGAACCTTAACCGGCATTTCAGTGTTCTTTCATACCTGCTGCATTGACATCTGAGTTAGCTTGCGTGCATGAACTTCTTGTCCCTGACCCATAGAGATAGTCCTACATTCTACAACAGATGGAACACCATGTTGTTAATTAATGTATATATGTTAGCTTCTTCAGCTAAGAACAAGTGAAATTAAAATTATTAGTTCAAAGTGATATTGGGAAAAACTCCTGAAAAATGGAATGGAGCACTATTTTAACATACAAATATATACATTTTGTTCCTGTTTATTCAGTTCGTATGCCTTCAATATTTAATTATTTCTCAATATGAGCATAATTTTCTATAAATATTAAAAGTCTAATGAAGCACTTGAAACTGTATATTTAACAGACATACTATGTATTTATAATGGAATAAATATGGCTCATATTACTGTTGTCAATGGGAATTTGAACACAATAGTTTCTCCTAATTACATGCAAAGCAAGATTTTCAAGAAGTTTAGATGTGCAACTAGCAACCAGATTTGCAGGCAAAATTACAACTGTCCACACAAATCAAGTAACTGCACATTCTAATGTGACTAATTAGCATAAATGTATTTAACCACTTGTCCATGCAACTACTAAATTTGTATGTACAATATCACACATATTGTAGACACAATATATGCACAAAGTCTAGAATTTTTTTTAAAGTACCTTTTTGTTACAGAAATAATTTCATGAAAATAAACAAATGGCGGATTATCTTGCTACCTGCAGCAAGAAATATTTAGAATTGTACAATCAAGAGACAGCACTCTCAGCTGTGCAAAACTCAAGGGCTTGTCTACATGCAATGTTACTGCGCAGCAAGCCAAGGTGTGAATCTACAGAGCACTAGCTTGCCACACAGTAGAAACTGCTATTGCGCACTAAAAGTTCTGTATAGCGTGCTTTAATATACTGCTGTTTGAAATGATAGGACATCAAAGTGCACTACAGAACTTCTAGTGCACTACAGCCGTGTACACACAGGATGTTACTGCATTGCAAGCTAATGCAATGTACATTCACACCCTGGTTTGCTGCGCAGTAACATCCTGCGTAGACAAGCCATAAGACAGGGTAGGTATCTATCATAAATACTTACAATTATAGAATGAATAATGTCATGGATTGGAAGGAAGATAACTAATAAGCAATGTAAACATTGAGAACATATTACTGAAGAATGATCTTCAGCACTGCAGTATTTATTTAAAGAATTGATTACTTTATTTCTCCATCTCTAGGAGAAAGTTCAGGGACAACTAATGGTAAGGCAGGTTTAACAAAGCAGTTTTCTAGAATAAAATCCCCAAAGTTATATTTCCTTTTTATGATGAGAATGAATAACTATGTTCATACCCAGTTTAAGTTTCCTTGCCAAGGCATCAATCTGTATAGTTGGGTCAGACCCCATAGACAAGAAACAGATAAGGGGTGTTCGTGTATCACTTTCTTCCCAAGTCTTCTCTAAATTTAAAATGACTGGTTCTGTATATTTCTCTTCCAGCGAATCAGCAATATACTTTCTGGCTTGGGAAAGGGTGCGATCTGGGCACCAAGACCTGGGAATACACATATGTAGTGAGCTACAAATTCAGTATCTCTTTCCTTTATTTTATTTCATTTCAAGGTTATGGAGGGAAATTTGAGACTGTGAGATTATATAGGAGACAAAACATGTTAAGGAAACTTTGACAATAAAATAACTTAAAATATTCTATTCCAAAATACTTTGAACTATTTCTCTTTAATAGACCTTAAAAATGGTTAAGTTTTCAAACTCAGCGACAGAGGAGTCATTAGTAAAAAAAAATTTTTTTAACACCCCCCCCAATTAAACTTGCATTTACAAGTTCCTCAATGTTCAAGTGGAACAAGAAATGTGATATACTAGAGAGCACTGCTCCATTCATAGTAAACAGACTAGATATACTGAAGCCATGTTACTACACGCTATATCAGTTGGATTGGTTCAGTTGTGAAACTAAAGCTGTCTCAAGAACTCGCTAATAATGAGAAACGCAACTTTAATTGTGTAGAGACTCATACTACATAATATATAATACTACTTAATGTATACGTTTTTATACAGGGCACAGCTGGCAATGCTGCTTACACTTACGGTTGTCCACTTTCCATTCTAAGACCCTGTTTTCAGTTGCTCATAACTTTGCACGCTTTAACTGTATGGACTGAAATTTTCCATTCTGGGTACCTGTCTCAGGCTGACTTTTTTTTTTTTTTTTTTGAAAGTTTCAGCAAAAGCAGTTCAGCCATGTCCAAGCACACAATTAGGGGAAAATAAGTTGTTTTGCTCATATTAAAACAAATCTTAAAACTGTTTAACTGAGAAACTGAAGTGCCTGCATGCTTTGACATTTAGTAGAGCAGCTTCTATTTGTGTCAGAGGTGCTTTTTACTGTTCTCAAAAAAAAAAGCATCCTAATCTGGCCAAGTTACAGTAGATCTCAGAGTTATGAACACCAGAGTTACAAATTGACCGGTGAACCACACACCTCATTTGAAACCAGAAATATTGAGTCAGGCAGCAGCAGAGACGAAAAACAAAAAAAGGAAATACAGTGCAGTACTGTGTTAAACGTAAACTACTAAAAAAATAAAGGGAATGTTCAAAAAAAGATTTGACAAGGTAAGGAAACATTCTGTGCTTTTTTCATTTAAATTAAGATGGTTAAAGCAGCAATTTTCTTCTGCATAGTAAAGTTTCAAAGCTGTATTAAGTCAATGTTCAGTTGTAAACTTTTGAAAGAACAACCATAATGTTTTGTTCAGAGTTACGAACACTTCAGAGTTACGAACAACCTCCATTCCCGATGTGTTCATAACTCTGAGGTTCTACTGTATAAGCCTTTGAAAAAAGTTTGCATATGCTCAATAGGGATTTGTTAGAGTTTGTTGCCTGAGCAGCTTTAATTTGGCCCCTTGTGCACATGCATTATGATACAATCTTCAATTAGATGGTCACATACTATTTTTCCACAGCACCCGTGCCTCCTTCACTGCACAGGATGGACCGTCTCTGGGGGTGAATAGAGGTTGTGTAATTAATGCTGTTGTTTATAAGATCCCTGCCCCATCTGCTGCAAAAGTTGGAAGGCATGTATTGAATGAGGCAGTGGATTGTATGTAGAGAAAGGCTGGATTCATTGTTAAAGCACCTGAATACTGCCCCAGAGAAATGGATACTATCCCTCCCTTAGCCACAGAGCTCCGATGTACTACAAGACAAGTCACTTAATCCAAACTTTTCACAGGTGGTCAGTAGATGTTAGTTCATTTTCTGGGTGCCCAACTTGAGCACAAGTGCTGAACACTCCCAGCTATAACTGATGCCAATGGGAATATGGTGCTTTGAACAAATAAAATAGTACATAAAACTTAACAGAGTTGCTCACTGAATCCTTCTTTTATTACCACTGTACCTTTCATTTTTTGAGTTGAGTTGCAATCTTTCTTTCTTAATAGGATAGATACAAATTAATTATTTTAGAAAAAACAGATTTAAAAAAAATTAAATCTTTTTTTTAATTTAAATTAAATATGGTTTTATTTTTAAAAACTAAACCTACTTAAAATTAAATATGAAACTGACAAACTATATTAAGGCCTAAGCTTATTCTAATATATTAAAATAATTTAAATTAAATTAAAAATAATATTAAGCAGTACATATTTGCTGCCCAGTTTTAAAGCACCTGGAACCAGTTTGCTGAAGTGCTAAACCCAGCTTTTGTCAATAATAGCCTCTTCTGCAGGTGCAGAGAGTATTTTTTTCATTCAGTTTATTCAGCTAATTCCATTCAATAATTAGTTCATTCAAAGTTACAAAACCAATTTGGAGTTGAAAAAACTCAGGAAAGCTTATTTTCCTCTTTCGATCTATTAATCACACTAGATGTGAGAGGTTGAGATCTACTGTCCTTCTAAAATCTTGAAGGACATGATGATCAGAAACAATCAGTTCAATTAATTAACTACCGATAATTCTTCCTTTGTTTAATAAATCAGTTAATTTTAAATGTAAAACATGTTTTGATAAATGTTTAGATAAAGTTTTTTCTTGTGTATCCAGCACTTTTAAGGTAGTTTTATAAACTAAAAACAATTAAAATGCTGTTTTTGTGCATTTTAATTGAATTTAAATTTCCATCCAAATAGCTCTTTACACAATACACATAAAATTATTTTGTAAATACGAAGTACATCATTCACCATTAAACATTCACCATAAACATTAAGATCCTAATTGCTTAAATAGATGTCTATACATAAATTGTATCCCCTTGGTTACCAAAAAAGGACTAAAATTTAATGTAAAGGCTGTGTTTATTTGAATATAACACTTTCTAATACTTACCAACTAATGAGATCAACCTTTCTTTAGAAAAATAACTAAAAAGTACAAATACAAAACACGATTAAAATCGATTATTTATATCAAGATTTCCTGCTTTCTGATTTAAATCATGATTAAAATTGGTGATTTCAATTACTTTTATTTAAAGCAATCCACCCTATTTTTTAGGTTTATGTTTTGTATCGGCAGTTTTGATTAATCAATGTAGTCAGATAATGGTATTTTTAATAACCCCATCTCTTTTTAAAAACAAAAAACCCTTCATTTTTGAAAATTAGTTATTTTGAAAACAAAAAATAAAAATAAAAATTATGATAATTTCCACAAAAATAAAAAAAAATCATTTTGAAAATATATACAATGAAAATTATTTTAACATTTTCAATAATTTTTTTTTGGGGGGGGGTTCCATAAGCTGTACTCTCCAGCTCTAGAATTCTCTTCCTATTGCTGTTTAGCACGGTGATCCTTCCTTAATATTGAAGGTAAAGTTGAAGAAAGATATTTTCTGGAAAACTATTAACTATATACTAGTAGATGATTCCAAACAAAGAGTTTCCTTTTTCAGTGAGTGGCTGTAAAGTCAGTGAATCTTAATAGTTAAATATTACTGCATACCATATATAGAAACATTATACAGTGCATATTCTATTAACTACAGCACAATGATACATTTCGATATTTTCTGCAATAAGAAACTTAGCTCAGTAATGAACAGTGCTCCAAAATCTATGATGATTCTCACCTGATAAGCAAAAGTTTGCGACAGGTATCTAGTGAGTCATTGTATCCATCAGGAATAACTTCTTCTTCAGGAGCATCTTTATCAAACCAACTTTTCCACCCCTTCTCATTACGGGATATCTAAATTTATTACATGAGTAAACACATAAATAAACTTTGCCCATAAGAAAATGTACACAGTAATTTTAGAAAGTTATGTTTTAATAATATCCTTCATATTATTATGCTAAGTAGAATATATGTCATATATATGTCTGTAGCACTTCTGGAGATATATGTCTTGTGATATTAAGATGTTGGTGACAGATCTGTTTGAGCATACCCTGGCTGACCATCCACCAAACTGCTGTGAGGGGAATACAAGCCTCTGGGTCCCTGGATCACTAGATATTTTAAACCTACAAGGCATGAATGGAATCCAGCCACTACCCCTATCTTGGGGACCCTAGACACATTCTTGGGGCACAGACCCTTTATCTATCACCCCAAGGTGAGAACTGGAATCTGCTGTTCAGCTGCCAAGCCCCTGGACACAATGGTGACCCTTCGGACTCTCCCATATTTTAAACACACCCTCTCACAGAACTCCATCTCAAGGTGTGAATTTTCTTGTTTACTGTTTAACTCTCTCACGAGACTTTTGTAGTAACTGTGAAGCAGATAACACATACATATTTTGCACAGGATTTTAACATAATTTCTCTTTTGAGCACAAGAGAATACAGAACATTTAGAAAACAATGAACATCTTAACTGCAGTGTCCCTTGGGAGAGCATCTTGGCTTAGGAAGGAAGGCAAAGTCCCTGCCATATGTAGGCCCTTACATGCTGCAGTGCTTCTCTCTCCTCTTGAGTTAGAGACAAAAGGGCCAAAACCTCTAATGCTCCCTGTTCTTGTGTATTTCCCTAGTTTATGTGCCTCCTTCTAACACCTGACTTCTTTTATTCTGTCTTTTGGTAACTTTCTACTGCTCTCCTCTTCCCCTCTCCCTTCGGACAAGGAGGAAGTATCTTTTCCATTTGGATGCAGTTACTCTTTCAAATAACTACTGTGGTCAAAGCACAATTGTTTAAAGTTAAATACTTTCCTATCATTCTCAGTGTGAGGAAGACATGCTTTTCAGGCAGGTAAGGCATAGTGGATACACATACAGAGAGAGAAACATTCATGATACAGCAGTTTTGATAGTAACTCATGATAACTTCATAATGTCAACCAGAATTCATAAATTGTATAGACAGTTTCCCAAATCGTATACTGTAATATTAATGGATTGCAGGGCTAGAAAGGATCACTGTGATAATCTAATATTAAGATATTACAATAAAATATTGTGATATTAAGGTATAGTCTTCAAATAATTTGTTTTAGAATAGATTACTACCCAAACAGAGAATTATATTCTATGTAGGAAGCTAGGAAGTTCATCTGTTCAGCAGGCTGATTCTACGCTACAAGCATGGAGGAAGAAGAGTATTATAATTGATATGTCTCTCTTAATAATAAAATACTAAGAGATAATAGCTAAAACTGTCACATGTGCCACTATGGGCCAAATGGTCAAAGATGCCCAAGTCAAAAATAACAGCTGATGCTAACCTACAGCCAGCATATTATGCAGCTTTTGAAATGCCAACTGAGAATAAGTCTGACCAGTGAGTGATCAAACCTCTCCTAAAATATCTGTCAAGAGATATAAAGGCTAGAGTAAGACCACGATGATGGTCGCTATATAAAAACCTAAAAAACAGGGACAGAATTGGGATCTGAATGGAGTGACTAAATGTACGTCTATACTGCACGCTTCTTTTGGCAGTGTGTTGTGTACATTTGGACATAGCAGTGTAGCCAGTGAGGCACAACTTAGGCAAGTAGAGTAAAGCATGCCACAAGTACATACCCTACAGGGCTCTCTACTCAGCTATGTACTTGCATACATTCCCACAGCCTTCAGGCATGTCTTTAATCATCTAAACCATGCCTCCCTGTCTACACTGCTATTTTTAGCAGAGTAGTGTCCTGCTCCTTCCTTCCTGCTGGAGTCTTTCCCGGTAAAAGGAAAAGATTCTGGCAGCAAGGAAAGACTCTGACAGGCGGGGAGACAGCAGGGAAAAGCTTGGGCAGCTCCCCACTGCTGGAGCCTTCCTCCACTGCAGGAAAAGACTCAGGCAGCAAGAGGCAGTGGGGAAAAGCTCCACCAGCTGCCCACTGCGAGAGCCCTGTTCCACCACAGGGAAAGACAGCAGTAGAGGGGAAAGGGTCTGGTGAGGGTGGGGGGAAATCCCCACTGCATCCCTGCTCCCAGAGACTTTTCTCAATGTAGTGAAAGGCTCCAGCAGCAGGGATCTGATGAAGTCTTTCACGGACATGTGCACACAGCTTGCTTTTCACTGCATCGTGTAACTACGTGTATACTACATACCACTGACGCTGGTGTGTAGTGTAGCCTGAGAGGTAAAGTCTTCTACAGCAAAGCTTCTAAGATCAATGCAGGGAAAACAAGAGGCATGCTGAGACTTGTATATATACTGTATATGAAGAAAGGTCTGGCTGGCTCACTAGGCCTTGGACAGTCTCAAACTTCAGAAGTACTGTATCTCCATGAGGCAGGGGGAGCACAGCTTGCTCACTCACAACTCATACAGACTAAAGGAGGAGTGAGGAACAAATGTGCATAACTCTTGTCCTTATGGGGGCCCCTCCCAATCTGGCATTGCCTGGAACCAGAAGTTTAACAACAGCTCAGAAATAGCTCTGTGTGTATGTAACTGCCATGTAAGCCAGAGAAATGCAGATCTTATAACCAAATAATTGAACTCTGAATTAATCTCTCTCTGTTTGTAATACTAAATATTACATGGTTGTTTCTCAGCCACATCTAGAAGTAGTAGTAGTGGGGAAAAGAATAGGGTCCCTGCTTCCCCTAATTTTGAACTGTAGGGCTGGACATCCCCACTAATGGCACCAGACACCACCCTGCCTCAGCATGACATTCTGGGCATGAAGCAAGCCTTCTTGGCACAGCAGGTACTTTCCCAGAAACAGATGGGAGCAGTAGCAGCAGGACAGGGAAAGGTCCCCATCTCCACCTCAGATCTTCACAGCCCGAAGACATCAGCAAAGGTAGCAGACTGTTTTCTAAAATTTGAATTCTCCACAACGTTTCCTGTTTGCCCCAATCACCTTCCACATCTCCCTTATAATCCCTTCACTGCTAGATTCATACTTCTTGCCTTCATGCTCCTCTGCCTTTCTCCCCTCCTCCTCCTCTCCTTCTTCTTTCCTCTGACATTCATCCCTTATATCCCTCCTTCCATTACTTCCTTTACCCCCAATCCCTTCTCACTCCAACTTTACACCCCATATACAAAAATATTAAAAATAAATAAAAATAAATGAATATTTTTGAAAAGGGAAAGACACAGAATCAATGTGCCCATCACTATTCATATCACTTTGCTTCTATGTTGTGCCCCCTTTCCCCAGCCTTCTTCTATTTTTGTCTTTTTAGAAGATAAGTTCTTCAGGGTAGTGATCATGTCTTAGGGGTCTATACAGCATCTAGGATAATGGGACCCCAATCCTGACTGGGACCTTTGGGTATTAATACAATAAACATAAATAACTGTAACAACACCACCACCACCTGATTCATAATTTCTGCAAATTGTGGAAGTTTGCTCAGTTCCACCAGATTCAGCCATGTCATGTCAAGAATCCACCGGAATGGTTTGGGAGGGCAAGCTTTTAGATCCAGCGCTGCACCTCCTGGAACAGAATATTGTTGTGATGAAATACACATGAATCATGCTTGATATTTCTGTTCTATTGTGCTGAAATATGCTTTGGAACTCAGAGAATTATTATTGCAGTGCAGGAGGAAAAAAGGGATGAAGAGTTTTTCTGCTCACATCTCTCCTGCTTCTTTTTAGATTGGAAGAGGAGGATATCGTCTAAGATTTCTAAATGTTTTAAATGTGAGCAGCTATGTTCACTCCTCCAAGATGTTCACTTGCAGATTAAATTTCTATATCTCGCTTTCTGAATGCAGGGATCCTTTTAATATATTCACCAGTTCAGTTTGAAAGTATATATTGGTAACATAGTATAAAATTATTTATTTTGGAAGCTCTTGCCCTTAAATCTGAGAACCTCCTGCTAAGTCCTAAAGAAAGTATGTATTGTTACTGATGAGCAATCAAAAATGTTATCCCTGTTCAACCTCTTGAACAAGAATATATAGTGGTTGCACTTAAAAAGTTATCTCTGTTTTGAGATATCACCTATGTTAAGAAAGGGAACTGCTCTTTGAAACAAGTAGTATCTTTCAAATTAAAGAAATTTTTCAAGAGTGACTATTATATACTCACTACAATATAATGTAGCTATTACCACAACCAGAGCAGAACAATATGTGTACACAGCCAGAGCTGACACCAGCTGTAAAGACAATTGACTTAGTTTTAAATATTAATTTTGTATAATTAACTTGAAATATTTGTTCATATATAGGACATATTCTTAGATCCATGTCACAATCCTTCAGATCTAGAATTTACCATCAGTTTTCTTAATTTTTTACAAGGGGTACCCTGCACCCTGCTGTTTTGAATATTTATTTTATTACAAAATGATTTATTGCACTAACATTATTTTAGTGCACAGGAAATTCTTTGAATAAATTAAAATTCCCTTTCATCTATGATGATGCAGTGTAAATTTTGCATTTACTTGTAAGAAGAGAAATATTCCTTTATGAAGAATTTCTCTCAAGACAGTCCTTTTTGTGACTAGTATAGAAGTAAAGATAAAATGGAATCTTATAATGTCAAAAACAATCCTTCACCAGCAGTGGTTACATGTTCAAAGTACAGACATTAACCAACTAATCCATCAGAGTTTACAGGAAAGCCAGGGAAGGAGGAAGAAATTTGCAAAGGTAGAAGAAAGACCATCCTGAAGAGCCTAATCCTGCATGAAGATCAACATAAGGCAGATAAGGAGGGTTGATTATTTCCTGGCTATTTGACATGTAACTGAAGGAAAAGTGGTACAACCCAATTGTTACAGACTGGGAGAGGGATCAGGATACAGAATATAATTTCTTACCATGATTTCCTTTTTGTTAGCAGCTTCTTCCTTGATTTTCCATAAATGTGCAATGCTTTTTCTCTGTAGATTTTGAAGGTATTCCAGTGTTGTTGCTCAGGGGCTCCAAAACTACCTCTATCCCCCACTTTAGGCCACGAGAACGGGAAAATTTATGATTACTTATCTGCATATTTTCCTTTCCTTGAAGGGATACGTCTGTGGCTATAGGGGGCAGAATCAAAGCTGATTGAACAGCTGATGAGGGACTAGACCCCACCTTCTGGAGACCCCCACACCTTAGTTTTGAGATGCTTCCAAAGCTAGCCCCTCTGGACCGTGAAACACAAAATGAATCTCTTGTCCTGCATCAGCACCTTGCAAAAATAAGTTTCACAGATCTCCCTTTTTCAGGAAAGTGCTGGATCTGTGGACTGATCTCTTCGAAAAAGCAAAACTTCTCAGATAAGCAACCACAAATGCTCCCATTCTCTCACAGAGCTAGGTCCACCAAGCCTCAGTGTGAGATTTTGTCAGCAGAGAAATGACCAAACTGTCTGTCAGAGAAAGGATTCCCTTACTCTAAGGAATCACCACAGTGTGCAAGACTCACTTGCCAAAGGCTGCAGTGGCTGATGACTATCTATCTTGTAGAACTTGGTAAATGTATGCAGGGATGATCAAGTTGAAGCTTTACAGATTCATCTGTAAGGGGCCTGCCATTTCTCAGTCCATGATATAACCACTGTTCGTACTGAATGAGCTCTGGAGGGTTGAGTTCTTTTACTCTATACACCTCAGCAATTCATCAATGTGTCCAGCGAGAGACTGATGATTTAGATGCATTAGTACATCTTTGTTTTGGCTGAAATACAACCAGCAAAGCCGCTGTTTTTCTTATGTTCTCTTTTGTTTTCAGATAACACTTTAAGGCTCACCTTACATCCAGTAAATGCCATAGCTGCTTCTTTGGGTGTGAAGGATGCGGACAAAAAGAAGGCAATGAGAACTCTTGTGCTCAATGAAAAATTAAATTTACGTTTGGAATAAAGATGGGATCCATTCTCAAAACTACTTTTTCTTTGTGAAAATGCACAGGATGGAACAACTAACAAAGCGCTCAACTCTGACACTTTTCATGGTGAAGCGATAGCGATCAAAAAGATAATTTTGATAGTCTAGCAATACAGTGAAACTGATTTTACAGGTTCAAAGGGCACCTGCATTAAGGCATCAAGCACAATGCTCAAATCCCAAGATGGAGCTATATGCAACTTAGGAGGATGCAATAGTTTGTCCTTCTGGTGGGAAATGGAAGATTTTCTGGATACACTCAAAATTGCAAACAGTGCAGAAACATGTACTTTTACGGTATTAGTCTGCAAACTGAGGCCAAAACGATCTTGTAAAAATTTCAGAACATAAGGTACTTTGCTTACATGATGCTGAGTGTCTCTACAACAAGCTTTGAATTTAGACCAGATCCTTGAGTAAGCCCCATTTGTTGATTTTAATCCTACATGCTAACATAGTTTCAATGAGATCAACAGAGTAACCCTTTGGTTCTAGAAACTTTCTCCCAAATCCCAAACTGATAGATTTAACTTGCTTGGATCCTGGTGAAGAATTGGACCCTGGGATAACAAATCTGGCCTTGGATTCAGGAACAATGGTGGCTCCACTGACATATTCACAAAATCAAGAAATCAAGGTGTCCTGGGCCAGTGTGGGACCACCAAGATCACATCTGCTTCCTCCTTTCTGATTTTCTGTATTACCCTGGCAATGAGAGGCACTGGGGAAAAGCATAAAGAAAGCCCTTTGGCGACTAAGCCACAGGGCATCTATGCCTAGGACTCCTGGTCTCTTCAAAAATGGTCTTAAAACTATAGTACCTCTTAGACTTTGCTTGATGCTTGCATGATTACTATGCCACTGTAGAGGAAAGCCTCAATGCTTTGGCAATTTCCTATATGAGGAGAGGGGCAGAGGAGCCAGAGGTAAAATGAGATTGCTACTCCTTGAGAAACAAATAAAAACTATACAAGCTGGTTGGGAAGAGCTGAACTACCATCTTGTTCCAGAGACATAATTTCCGATAGCCTAAAACGGAAGATGGAGCTTAATCTTGGAGTTGCTCACAACAACCAGGGACCACCTCAAATATCACAGGGAACAAGCAAAGCCCAGTTGTGAAGAATCATGGTAGAAGCTGTGCACCTAAGCGCACACTTTGAAATAATGTAAATCAGAAGATAAAAACAAAGTTTACTTTCTACTATTTATAAGTTTAAAAAGCCCAATAACTCACCAAAGGAAATTCAAATTATTATTATTTTAAATACAACACCTTTTTTAATGTTTTACCTTTAATAAGTGCTTGGAACTCTTTGGCTTTGACCTGCCCTCTCTGAAGATCAATTTTTAGTGTCAGAAGAAGGGTAAAAAGAAATTTGTGGTCTTCATAAAGGCCTCTGACAGAATATGTAAATGTTTCAAATGTAAGATACTCAATAATATTTGAGATTCTTTTCTGCGGCAAAGGAGACTTTTCAGATCTAAAGCAGGAAAACAAAATACAAAGCAATAATGTAGTTAATATAAATATTAACTGGAATGGAAAGAGAAAAATTTCAAAGATAGAGAAATCTATATATTCTTACCTGGCCATGGACTGATCAAATAACTTTAGGAACTGAGCCAGTGAAGTCTGGTACATGTTATTTACCATGCTCATTTCTGTGATAAGAAAATAAAGAATGCTTCCTCGAGTAGCAGCAGGTCGATATTCCTCTTGTGCAGTGTTAATCTTCACTTGAGTTTCTGCTGCCACATATAACTTTTCAGATACTTCAGCGGCTGTTTGCTTAGTTATTCGCAGTACACCAATCAAAGATTCATCATCTACTAAAGAACCTAAAAGGGCAAATATGAAATATGTTTAGAATAGATTTTAGAATTTCCTATATGTAGAACTCAAAAATGAAAATTACAGAAGTTATTTACTTAAACTGAAATGATTTATTGAGTTTCACAACTTTTAAAAAATGCAGGTCGAGCAAAACAAATACAAACGTCAAAATACCTAGTTTTGTATTTAGTATGTTAGAGAACTGCACTGATGCTGATGATGAAGATTTGACTGTACTCATGCAAGCTACAACTGTGCAGTGTGTCTGCTTTCACATGCATACAGTTTACTACATCTACACACAGCACTCGTTGAAAGAATTTCAGGTTCTCTGGATTGGTTGCACTGAAAAAATCAATGAGACTTAGTCTCCTAAATTACTTAGGCACTTTTAAAATGTTGCCCCTTATCCTGCAGTCCCTAGAGCAGATAAATTCAGAGTAATATTTAATTAAGGCCTTGTCTACACTGGAAAACTTTTTTGAAAGTTTTTCTCACTATAATTATACAGGTATTACTAAACCAAAAGAGTAGGTCCATGCTGGTTTGTATAAAGTGACTTAAGCTACATCCCTTGTGAGTTATAGCACAGACAAAGTGCTCCTTTTTTCTGAAATATCCACACAGCACTCTGGGTAGATATTCCAGGATGCAGTATTACATAGCAACAGGGACTCCAAGCGTTGCTGTCACGGAGGCGGGGAACCCAGCGCACCGGAGCTCTGCCTGGGATGGAGTCCGACGAAGGGGCAATCAGCGAGCCATAATCAGCAGTACTCAAAAACAGCTCATGAATATATAATTAGGGACTTTCCAAAAAGGTCATGCAGGGCAGACAAAACTGGCCTGAAGCTGGTTATAGCCAGTTTTCCATGTCCTACAGTGACCTGGTGGCTCCGAGAAAGCAGAAGTTCCCTAACTAGGCTGTAACAAAGTCTTCCGCAGTCCCTTACACTCCTCCCCTCACTTTCTCGAGCGACGTCAGGGATCATGAGGACACGGTGTGGTGGGGAGACCGTGCACAGCAGTGGGAAACTAGACTACGGCCGCAAATACATCAAAAATACAAGACAAGGAGGCATATAAGGCCAAGAAGCAGGCCTTGGACAAGATGGGCGGCCCAACCCCGTAACCCGGAGAGCCAGGACCAAAGCCAGGCATCCCCTTGCTGCTGGTGGATGCCCTCCACCAACTGCCGGAGGCGTTGTAAATTGGCTTCAATGGAAGGCCCTGTGTCCGTTACATTAAAGCAGCACATGCCAGCAAACTCCTGGCACGGATAGCCATGTTGGAGCAGTAAATAATCAACAGCTAGCCTGTTCTGCAGCATTCCCTAACGTACCTCTCCCAACTTGTGTGAAAGGAGTGTGAGGACTGTAGAGGTCAGGTTGATGGCTTTCGCAACCGTACAAGCAAGGTGTTCCACCGCAAGATAATTATGCACCACCAACCCAGGAATGACAACCAATGAAAAAGCAAGAGCCGCAGCCTCGGCCTCGGAAAATAACCTTACATCAGCTTTACATGTGGAGTCAAGGGGGATGGCATCTCTCCTGTGGCGGGCAGGGAACTGTGAAGGGTGTGGAAAGATGAGGGGGGCCACTCGGCCAAGAGCACAGGGGCCCCCTGAACTATTGGCTGGGATGTAGGTATAAGCGATCTTGCCACATAAGAGAAACCATCCTGTTGGCAATTTCATATGCTCATATGCAAATGAAACATTAGTACGTTCATTACAAATCAAATCCATATTCGTATGCTCCACTGCAACATGCCTGGCATTCACAAAGGACATACAAGAGGAGGCAACAGTGACATTAGCAAGGCGAAAAGAATACATGGACGCGTCTAAATCATATTGGGCTGGACCCAAGGCATACAAATCCGTATAAGTAATAGTCTTATTAATTGTCTTAAGTAAGGAGTAGTGCTGCACAAGGGCCGGTGCAGTATAGACGCCAATGAAACAGGTCTCCATCAAGGCTCCCATGGCATATGTAAGCGGTAGACAAAACGATGTCGCGTTCACAGCACTTTGGGCTAGTATCAACCAGGCGTTCATGGCTGGGGTGGCAGCTCCTCCAGCTGCGTTACTCATAACAAGCGCTGCGACAAGCGGGAGAGCTAGACCATGCAGGGATGGTCTTCTCCCTCCGGGAGTATGTACGCCCATCCTTCCCCAGTGGTGAAGACGACGGCGGCTTGTGGTTCATGTTGCGGTAACGTCCACCACATGCTAGTTAGCATGTGCCACTCGGCCTCGCTCAGGACACTGGTTTCCAGACCTATGGGAGGTAAAGGAACAAGTTTACACAGGGCCTCCCCTCGCTCCCAGTGCACTGGTTCTGTTACCACGTTGGCGCACGAGAGGGCGCCTAACCAGCAATCCGAAGTCAACCAATACGGGGGATAGAATCTCACGCCGGAAACCAACGGGTGTAAGGAAAACCAGACATGGTGGCTCACATTGTAACTGCGCTTGGGTGGGCCAAGGGCTCACCTCTTGTCCAGCCTGCAGGGTATAGGGGTGTGGTGCATATAGGGTTATGAGGCCCTGCGTTGGGTCAATCACACCCGGTGCCTGTATCAAATTTACCCGTAGGAGGGTAGGTACGGTAGGGGGAAAAACCAGCCGCTGGAAGGGCGTCTGGCCACCTAGTGAGCGATTGTTCAGTAGCCAGACAGCCTGTTCCAGCACCCCAGACCATCCGCGGAATGTATGGGTGGGGGTAAGGCGACGGATCTGGTCCTTCAAGAGCCCATTCAGGCGTTCGATAAGGCCACTCGCTGTCGGCGTGTAGGGCAGATGGTAGTGCCAATCCACTGCTGCGTCTGCAGCCCAGGTTCGCACTGCCTGGGCCGTGAAGTGGGTTCCTTGGTCACTCTGCAGAGTGCGTGGGGTCCTGTAGCGGGAGCACAATTGCTGCAGCGCAGCTAACATGGTGGCTGCAGCAGCGGTTGCACTAGGATACACAAATAAAAGGCAAGTATACGTATCGACAGCTGTGAAGGCATACTGCTGGCGTCACTCTTGAGGCAAGGGGCCGATATAGTCCACTTGCCAATCCTGACAGGGGCCAGTAACTCGATAAATTTTACCGGCTGGTCCCGGGAGGGCGATGGGCACCAAGCAGGAGCAGACCGGACAACTGGCACGGACAGTTCGACACGCCGCCAGGGGTAGGGAGATGCCTTGGTGGAGGGCTGTAATTTGCGTTGCTTGGGCTCCTCGGTGACCTCCCTCCACATGGTACCGTTCCGCTAGCTGCAAGACCTCTCCTCGGGCCATATTGTCAGCTGCCGCATTCCAGTGGGCCTCGGAGGTTTTCACCTTAGTGTGGGTGACCACATGTCGCACAGCCAGAGGGGCCTGTCGGGCGTAGTGTAGCAGTTGCTGCCAAAGCGGAGCTCCCCATAGGGGCCAGCCTGCGAGTTCCCAACCCTTCACCTCCCATGCAGTTATCCAGGTCTGGAGACCCTTATACAGTACCCAGCTGTCTGTATATAGGTAAACCCATGGTGGGGCGCCCTCAATCGCAAGGGTGGCGGCCCGCAGTTTGGCGCACTGGCTGGAGCTGGCCGTTCCCCAAGCCATCGCAACTACGTCTGCATAGGGGGCATAGGCTATGGCCCACCACTGCCGGGTTCCCTGAGCTGTATAGGAGGCTGATCCATCCGTAAACCATACATATTCCTGCTCCTCAGTGGACACGTGGTCCACCGGGGGGGACCTCCCCTATTGGGGAGGAGGGCACGGGGTCTTCCACTGGGGGCAGCTCATCAGTGAGGGAGGGTACATGCTCAAAAGTGACAGCCCCCAATAACAGGGCATGTGGGGTGGAGAGGGAGGGCCAGCCCAGCAGCATGCGCTGTTGCAAGTAATGCTTCTGCTTAAAGTGGGTTGCGAGCTGTGCAACCCCTGTCTGCATTTGGGCCGGCTCTGCCCGTACCCAGTGCCCCAGAGGAATGGGCGTGCGCACAAAGACCGGTGTGGAGCCCGTTATGTGCTCGGTATCTTGCAACGCCCAGACCACTGCCAGGATCTGCTTTTCCAGGGGGGTGTATCTGGGTTCAGTCCCCCTCAATGTACAGGACCAGAACCCGATAGGTTCCTTTTGCTGGGCCCCTACCTGCTGCCATAACCCCCACGAAACCACGCCTGCCACCGTGGTGACCTCGAGCTCAAAGGGGACCCCAGGCTGCGGAGCGTGGAGCCAAGCATGAGTGTGCAGGGCCTCCTTACACAAGTCAAAAGGCACTTTGATGGCTCTGCTTCCATTGCCAGGGCGCCGCCTTTCGTACCACGGCCTGCTAGGGCCGAATAAGGAAGGCTAAATGGGAAATGAAGGCACGCCAGAACCCAAGTAGACCAAGGAACGCTTGCAACTCTTTCTTTGTCTGGGGTGGGGGATAACGCTGCACCATTTGTTGTACTTTCCGGGGAATTTGCCGCTCTGGCCCCGCCCACATGATACCCAGATAGACTACCGTCTGCGCGGGGCCCTGGATTTTATGCGGGTTCAGAGTCCATCCGCACACCTCCAGGCCCGTAACGACTGCGTGCAACGCATCCGCCACCAGTTCGTGGGAGGGGCCAGATACCATCACATCATCAATGTAATGATAACACTGGGTCGCGTCTGGCAGCCGTAGGTGGGCAAGGTCTGCACTCACCAACTGATGGCAAATCGTTGGGGAGAGCTTCCAGCCCTGCAGCAAAATACAGAAGGTGTACTGGCGAGCCTGCCACGAGAACGCAAACTGTTCCTGACTGTCAGGAGCAATGGAGATGGAGAAAAAAGCATTAGCGAGGTCTATGATGGCATGCCAGGGCAGGGCAGCTGCCGTGATACGCTCTATTAAGGTCACCATGTCTGGCACGACAGCCGTCAGCGGAGGGGTGACCTTATTCAACTCGCGATAGTCAACTGTTATATGCCAAGTCCCATCAGGTTTCCGCACTGGCCACGGAGAACTATTGTATGGGCTTAAGATGGGCCGGATAATCTTGGCTTCTAACAGCACGCTAATCGTCTGGGTAATCTCCTCCTCCCCTCCAGGGAGGCGATACTGTCGTTTTGATACTACAGCTGTCGGGGGAGGCAACACCACGGGCTCCCAACGGGGGGCGCCCTGTAGGATCGTCAACGCCCGTACCTCCCGGACTCGAGTCACGCTTACATACTGGGGATGTCCGAACGCGAAGAGGCCGTACTGGGTATCCACAGAACAACCCCGCAGGACGTCGATGCCCAGTATGTATTCTCCAATAGCAGCTGCCAGAACCGTGGCCCGGAACGGAGGAGCCTTCCCCAGGGTAAGGGTGACAATAACCTCATATGCCGGGGTCTCCGCTCCTCCGAGGCCTTTTACGACAGTGGCTCGGCCCTGGGTCTGCGTGGAGTGCAAGATGGTGACTTCCGCGCCCGTATATATCAATGCCAGAACGTGTTGGACTCCGTTCCAGGCAGAGCTCCGGTGCACTGGGTTCCCCGCCTCCATGACAGCAACACTTGGAGTCCCCGTTGCGGGTGTGTCACTTACCTTCATTAAAGCCAATAACTCACTGCTTTGCTGCATGTAGGCCTCGTTCTTTCGGAGCACTCCTGATAGGCCTGCGGCCTAGCACAGAACAGTCACTTTCATGAAAAGTTGTACAGAGCTTACCCCAGAGCTTCAGTGTTGGACCAACAACATGCAAGTTCCCCAAAATATGAAGAAGCATGTGGCCATCATCCTACCAGATCTTGCAGTTCATCAACAGAAAGGGGTATTCCTCCACATAAGCCCTAGAAATTTATCACCCTAGCAAGTTCACTAACATTAATGCGCGTAGTCTGGAAAGGTCAATAATGCTGGGATTTGGGGAAATTCACTTATGTTTTATGTAATGAAAAATGGAACTTTTGCTCCCAAACCACTATGGACATTACTGGGGTGGTTCCAGCTGTTGTTCTGGGAGGCCAAGCTTACCCTCTGCTTCTCTGACTCATGAAGCCTTTTATGGGACACTTGTATAAGAGAAAGGAGCTGTTCAACTATACCTGGAGTAGCAGCATAACGACTACAGAGCATGCATTTGGAAGAATAGAAGGAAGGTGGAATCTCATGACAAGGCTGAAGACCCCTGAGAGATACCTGCCTTGTGTTAAAGGTGCTTGTTGTAGTAATATCTACCAGACATGGTGATGTGCAGCCAGTGCCCGGAAGAAAGTTTCTAAATCCACTTCAGTAGATGCTAATGTGACAGATTATTTTAATGTAGCACTTAATACTTACTGGATGAGGTCCTCTCTGCAGTATTGTCAACCTGGCTCTCCAGCTAGGTCTCTAGTGGTGTCTGCAGTTGAGTCTCTGACTGGCTGTAAGGAGTGTTGAAGAGATTGTAGCTGTCCAGGGGAATTTCCTCCTGCCTGGGATCCATGGTTGCCTGTGTGGTTTCCAAAGGCGACTGCTTCATTGTGGACCAAACTGTCCAACATTTACCAGCAGTTTGTTGTGGCCTCTTGGGTAAAAATCTGTTCTATTCTATTTTAGTTCTTATATTGCACTTATCATTGTAGTAGCTGAATGCCTTCCACTGGTGCAGTGAGCAATGTGGCATGCACACACACACACACACACACAAAACTATCTATCTATACTAGAGAAGGCAGGGAAAACGAAGTGGCTCCTGAGAAAGTTCTCATCTCCTGAACAGACAAGGTTTAACCTTATTGTAGAAAGTTCCACTGTGTCAGAGAAATGAAGTTGTCAACCAGAATGTTCATCCCAGAGCTTAAGGCAATCTTTTATATATCCTGGGCTCAGGCCATGCAGCACCTTGAAGATAAGACCCAAGACCTTGAATTTGATTCAATATTCTGCAGAAGCATTTCAGGGTATATAAGTGTACTAGGAGCATTACAGAGGTATGATTTTGTAATTCTGCCCTAGCTCCTTGTCTTTGATGCAGCACGAGCATGCGTCCTGGGGATACTCCGCGTATATTTGCTCTGCTAAACACCTGTAGCTCTTTGTATTCCAATGACTATTGGAAAGACTGAACTTGGTCCTTATCTGTCTCCAGAGGTCACAGCAGGATCTCCTAATATAAGCACACACAAGCATGATGGCTATAATGGGCTTTGGGGTCTGTGAACTTGTCACAAGCTAGATTTGCAAAGAGATGCACTTAGGTGAGTGCTGGTATTTAAAGAGTGGGGACATCCAGTCAAGTGGACCCCAAGCAGTAGAGAGTGCACAGGTAACCTAATAGACCAATCAAAATGAGAAGCAATCACAGAAGCATAGAAATGTAAGGGTGGAATGGACTTGAAGAGCTCCTGTGCTGAGGCAGGATCAACCTGTTCTTAAAAACGTCCAATGAGAGGACTCCACAATCTCCTTTGGTAACCTATTCAGTACTTACCTATCTTTATAGCTACAATATTTTTCTGAGTATCTAATCTAAATCTCCATTGCTGCAGACTAAACCAACTACTTCTTGTCCTACCTTCATTGGACATGGAGCACAATTGATCACTGTCCTCTATAACAGCCCTTAACATATCTGAAGATTGTTATCAGGTCCCTCCTCAGTCTTCTTTTCTCAAAACTAAACATGCCTAGTTTATTTAAACCTTTCCTCATAAGTCAGCTTTTCTAAGCCCTTTATCATTTTGTTGCTCTCCTTTGCACTCTCTCTCCAATTTGTCCACATCTTTCTTAAAGTGTGATGCCCAGGCTAAGACACAGTATTCCTGCTGAGGTTTTACCAGTACTGAGTACAGTAGAACAATTATCTCCCACATCTTACAAACATTCCTGTTAATACATTCTAGAATGATCTCAGCCTTTTCCACAACTGCATCACATTGTTGGCTCATATTTAATTTGTGATTCAATATAACTCACAACTCCTGTTCAGTATTACTACTGCCCCACCAGTTATTCCAGTTATATGTATTTATGCATTTGATTTTTTTCTTCCTAGGTGTAGTACTTTGTACTAGTCTTTACTGAATTTCATCTGATTGATTTCAGACCAATTCTCCAATTTATCAAGGTCCTTTTGAATTCTAATCCTGTCTTCTAATCTTGCAACCCACCCACCTTGATGTCATCTGCCAATTTTATAAGTATAGTCTCCACTGTTATCCAAGCCACCAATGAAAGTATTGTAGGGACAGACCCTACATATGTCTTCCCAGTTTGATAGTGAATCACTGATAACTATTCTCAGAGTAGGTTCTTCAAGAAGTTGTGCACCCATTTTACAGTAATTTCATTTAGACCATATTTTCCTATTTTGTTTATGACAATGTAATGTGAGATTGTGTCAAAAGCCTTACCAAAAATCAAAATATATTATGTCTACTGCTCTCCTTCTATTCATTAGGCAGTAACTCTATCAAAGCAAGTTATGTTGGCTTGGCCTGATTTGTTCTTGGCAAACCCATTTTGGACATAAGTTACCACTCTATCCTCTTGATGCTTACAAACTGATTGTTCAATAATTTGTTCCAGTATCTTTCCAAGTATTGAAGTTAGGCTGACTGGTCTGTAATTCCCCAGGTCCTCAAAGCAATGTGGAAGGGCAGTAGAAGGACTACCTGCAGTGGCACAGCTGTTAGGAAATGGTGATGTACCTATATGAAGTTTTCAGCACTATGTCTCATTTAGAACTAGAATCAAGTTGCTTCCATGAAGATTAGTTATAGTGGGATAAGACACAAGATAATGCAAAATATCATTTGTGTTTGGATGCAAGGCAGTTTATGCAAAAAATAATAGTCTGAAGATATACTTAAAAAATCCTTTCCCCTATAGACAAGGGCTCAATGTCCTTTTCTCTTTGTTCTCTTTTTCAGATATCAGGAGAGTGGGACATGCTGCTGGCAACTCCCAGGAGAGTCAATCCACTAAGATACATGTGCATAGTGAGTCTAAAAAATGATTTTGGCTTTTATATCCAATCAGGACAGGTATTTTAAAGAAATTTTAAAAAGCTGCTCCATAATCCTGTGTTTTTATTGCACAATGGACTGGTATAAATGTGCCTAGTTGCACTAACTCCAGAGCTACACCAGTTTCAGGAGCTGAGTACCTGGCTGAAGTAGTTTTGTCTCTCTTCCTGCTATAACTGCACTGTAGGTGTTAAACCCCCACTTCTCCAGCAATGTAAAGGGACCTTAAAAGGCATGTAAGTGATTATACCCCATTTAAGATGCCTTTAGATTATGAGAGCAATATAAAGTGACTTCTTCCTTCAATAGAGGCAGTGACATACTAGCTAAACAGTTTTTTCCTTTATGGAAGAGCTATCTCCCCTCAAAAGAGACACCTATAATAAGCACCACACACACTCCTGATGTTCCTACCAAGTCACCACTGAGACTTAATTGTATTCTTCGTCTACATACAATACTGAAGCACAACAGATAAGGAGTCAGGGTTCTGATATGGTGATCCTCATTTGGCTGTAATACTCCTTCAGACTTAAAGAGAACAGGTCCCACAATAGGACAAAAAGGGAAACTAGTCCCCACGTATGGTACACAGAGCCAAAAGAGTTTCCACAGCCTCATTAATTTATTTGGGTGAGGAGGATCTCCATGGAGTGGAGGTACAGATGTTCCAGGGCCTCTGGGGCAGGATTCAACACCGAAACTATTCCACAGCATCAACACCAGCTTCAATGGCAGATCTTTGGATTTCTCCTTCTCTGACCTCCCTCATATTCCCTTTCACCAAACCATACCTCTATGAAACTTTACTCTGTGCAAATGGTAAAGATCCCCTGTGTGACTTCACCAGATCTGGCTTTTCCCCAGTGGAACTATACCATTTCATGCCCATACATATATAGACAAGCATGTCTAGAGGGTTCATCTCAAATGCTAGACTAGTCACCTTCTTCCACTTTCCTTCGATGAGCTTCTGATAAAAGGTAAGTGTGGTTTAATATACTCCTTCTTGCTTTGTTTATGGTTCACATAAAGGCCCTTCCATATTGACACTGATTAGTTTTATTTTCCCCACAAAAATCCCTGGTTTTATTCATTAATATATAACCTTTAGTTGCGCTTAGTTTATAGAGAAGATTGTCTTCCAATTCTTTCATCTTCCGCTTATTAAAAGTTACATCTTCCATGAGTTTAATTCGCTCTCCCTCCAACTCCTAGTATCAGAAATCAAGAAAATGATACAACTGTTTATTGACTATACCACTGCATCATATTTAAAAAGCACTTGTCCATACTGCAGCATACTAGAGCTTATATTTTATTTCAGTTATTTTATATTTTCCCCATTTAAATAAATGTTATTTCTATAACGTTTTTTATTTCTTTGTTTGAGTAGCATGTTTTTCCTGTGTTTATCCAGCTTCAATTATCTTAATAAATGCCAAATTGCAATATACAATTTCTAATGCTGATACTAGCACATTGACAGGCCTCTTTTCCACAAGTTCTCACTCTTAAGAGAAAACTCACAACTGTGTATTTCTGTTTAGAAGTTTCCTTTCTGAAACTTACTAAAACATTAAAAAAGATTGACAGTTTGCCCTTCTCTACTTGCATTTTTCATCCCATATATTAAAGTTAGATAAACAAGTACCACTATTGCACAATTAGTATTGCAGTTCTTTGTTCATCTTGCTAGCTTACCTGTTTCTCAGTAAGAATTACTCTTTTCAGTAATTGATTCTCAAGTCCCTTCATTGTAACAGTGAAATCAATAACTGATGTTTTAGCATTGATCTCAGGTGTGAAAGCAGGATTGGGTAGTTTTGTAGTAATATACAGTTTAAATGTAGTCATCACCTCTACCTCCTTATCACCAACTTTCACCTGAAGAAAAAGTTAAGTGTCAAGTGACAGCAGATGAATTTGGTTTTAACCAGTAAAGCTAATTGACTGACTGTGTACAAACCATGGAAACATTTACATCATTGAAATAACAAAGATTGCAATTAGTATATTTTAGAGTAGTAGCCATGTTAGTCTATATCAGCAAAAACAACAAGGACTACTTATGGCACCTTAGAGACTAACAAATGTATTTAGGCATAAGCTTTCGTGGGGTAAAACCCACTTCATCAGATGCATGGAGTGGAACATACAGTAGGAAGATATATATACACAGTACGTGAAAAGATGGGAGTTGCCTCACCAAGTGGGGGGTCAGTTCTAATGAGACAATTCAATTAAAGTGGGCTATTATCAACAGGAGGAAAATCACTTTTGGAGTGCTAATCAGGGTGGCCCATTTCAAACAGTTGACAAGAAGGTGTGAGTAACAGTAGGGGAAAATTAGCCTGGGGAAATTAGTTTTTAGTTTTTGTAGTGACCCTTGCACTCCCAGTCTTTATTCAGGCCTAATTTGATGGTGTCCAGTTTGCAAATTAATTCCAGTTCTGCAGTTTCTCACTGGAGTCTGTTTTTGAAGGGTTTTTTTTTTTTTTTGAAGAATTGCCACTTTTAAGTCTGTTGTTGAGTGTCCAGGGAGGTTGAAGTGTTCTCCCACTGGTTTTTGAATGTTATAATTCTTGACATCTGATTTGTGTCCATTTATTCTTTTGCATAGAGACTGTCAGGTTTGGCCAATGTACATGGCAGAGGGGCATTGCTGGCACATGATGGCATATATCACATTGGTAGATGTGCAGGTGAACGAGCCTCTAATAGTGTGGCTGATGTGGTTAGGTCCTATGATGGTGTCCCTTGAATAGATATGTGGACAGAGTTGGCAGTGGGGTTTGTTGTAGGGATAGGTTCCTGGGTTAGTGTTTTTGTTGTGTGGTAGTTGCTGGTGAGTATTTGCTTCAGGTTGGGGGGCTGTCTGTAAGTGAGGACTGGCCTGTCACCCAAGGTCTGTGAGAGTGAGGGATCGTCCTTCAGGATAGGTCATAGATCCTTGATGATGCGCTAGAGAGGTTTTAGTTGGGGGCTGAAGGTGATGGCTAGTGGTGTTCTGTTATTTTCATTGTTGGGCCTGTCCTGTAGTAGGTGACTTCTGGGTACTCTTCTGGCTCTGTCAATCTGTTTCTTCACTTCACCAGGTGGGTACTGTAGTTTTAAGAACGCTTGATAGAGATTCTGTAGGTGTTTGTCTCTGTCTGAGGGATTGGAGCAAATGCAGTTGTATCTTAGAGCTTGGCTGTAGACAACAGATCATGTGATGTGTTCTGGATGAAAGCTGGTGGCATGTATAGAGGTCAGTAGGTTTCTGGTGTAGGATGGTGTTTATGTGACCATGGTTTATTTGCACTGTAATGTCCAGGAAGTGGATCTCTTGTGTGGACTGGTCCAGGCTGAGGTTGATGGTGGGGTAGAAACTGTTGAAATCCTGGCGGAATTCCTCAAGGGCTTCTTTCCCATGGGTCCAGATGATGAAGATGTCATCAATGTAGCGCAAGTAGAGTATGGGCATTAGGGGACGAGAGCTGAGGAAGCGTTGTTCTAAGTCAGCCATAAAAATGTTGGCATAGTGTGGGGCCATGTGGGTACCCATAGCAGTGCTGCTGATTTGAAGATATATATGGTCTCCAAATGTGACATAGTTGTGGGTGAGGACAAAGTCACAAAGTTCAGCCACCAGGTCTGCCGTGACATTATCGGGGACCCTGTTCCTGACGGCTTGTAGTTAGTATATTTGTTTCACAGGTCAAGTTATGAAAAAAAAATCAAGCTCCATAAGTAAAGCTCAAGAAACAAAAAGTGATTAGCAGTTATGATATATTATAAAAGTAGTATTAATCTCAAGATACATGCAGGGACTACTTCCAGTATGGGGCTTCAGTGACTCCAAGGGCATTATCATTATAATCTTGAACGCAAACATAACTAATCACAGCTCAAGACTCATTTCCTAAGAAAATGCTGATCTTTACAGAAATCATTTTTCTTTCACAAACAGAGCATAGGAAGAAATTAATGAATTAAGCGAGGTAGAATAAATAGTTTTGTCTTATCCTTATCACAACAAGATGAATTTAAAGTACCTCTGCAAAAATAAATATCTTATTCAATCACTTTTATAAAGTACTGCATACATCAGTTACATATCCACACAGTTGTTTTAAACCCACAGATCATTTCCAAAATTCCCTAAAAACTGCATGTGTGTGTACTAGTGCAAGAAAGTTTAAGCAGTGGGTATGAGCTCCCTTGTCATGCACACATAGGCTTACCTGGGCTACTTCAAACACTAACCCTGGGGACAGTGGGTTAGTGAGGAGGTATCTCCACCTCACCACTATTGCCTACCCTGCTCTGGCAACTCAATCAAAATAGCAGCAAAGAATGTTTAAACAGTTTTATAGGAGACAATTCTCATTACCACCAATAATTTGGACTACAGCCTCTGTCAAGTAGTCTTTAGCTTCCAACGTAATTATACATACCTACATTGAAAATTAATAAAGATAAAAATATCCCAAAGACAAATTATTGTTTTGGTCATTTAAGATTAAACAGAATACAATTATTTTAGTTGGGGATTCTTCCGTTTTTTCTCCTTTTATAGTTTATAAAGGTGATTTTCTTGGTCTAGAGAAAGTCGCAGTGGTGGGGAGAACTGCAGAGGAAAAATGGTAGCCATAATGTATGCTAGAACAAAGTAGATGGACACTTCCCTCATTTCCTTTAGGAAATCAAAATTGTCTCTGTGTGCTGTTATATAACTAAATTAAGGGGAAAAGAACTGCACGAGTCATTTGAGCACAAGAATAAAAAGACACAAGAGGAGGACAGATATTTCTTAATACTAGTAAAGCACACTCCAAAAAGGTCATGCATCGTTATGATCAGCCCACTGATGAAGATAGTTAGATGTCATTTCTTCTGAAGCCTGTTGTCATAAATATAGAGGAAAGAGTAGCATAAAATCCCTCCTTGGCAGCTGTACTGAAGGACCAATGAGGAAACAAGATACTTTCAAATCTGGGGGGGAAGGATTTGTTTGTTGTTCTCTTTGTTTGTTCCCTCTCTGGACAGGAAGAAGCCAGGCAGGTACAACATTTCCTGAAAATATACCTGGAATATTCCATCTAAAATTACAGAAATTGTAAGTAGGGCAAGGAAATGCGTTAGGTTATCTTTTGTTTTAGCTGTGAATTTTCCTATGCTACAGAGGTAGTTTTATTCCTGTTTTTGTAACTGTGAAGCTGAGCCAGAGGGGAATCCTCTGAGTTTTAAATCTTTTTATTTACTCTGTAAAGTTACCTTCCATCCTGATTTTGCAGGTGTGATCCTTTTATTTTTTTCCTTATAAATAAAGTTCTTCTTTTAAGAACCTGATTGGTTTCAGTGTCCTGAAGACAAAGGGTCTGGTCTGTGCCCCCGTTGCTAAGGCAATTGGTTGGTATATTATTCTCAAGTCTCCCCAGGAAAGGGCGTGAAGAGGCTTGCGGTGATATTTTGGGAGGGATAGGGATTCCAAGTGACCCTTCCCTGAATTTTTGTGTAAATTATTTGGTGGTGGCAGCAATACCATCCAAGGACAAGGAAAGGAATTTGTGCCTTGGGGAAGTTTTAACCTAAGCTGGTAGAATATAAGTTTAGGGGGTCTTTCATGTGGGTCCCAGAGTTCAGAGTGGGGAGGAACCCTGACACCTGTTAATTCTATTCTTAGTGGAGGCTAGCTGGGCATCATTTAAAAATCAATAGAAAGCACACCCACCATTCAATAGGATTAATGCAACTCACTGCTGACTTGGAAGCCTCAGGAGTGACCTCTAATTAAACTCAGATTCCTCACACATCATCATGTTACTTTGCTACTAAATCAACATGTCATCTCAAACATGACATTTTATTATTTAAGCTTGCTGTTTTTAATGAATTTTTATTACCCCATAGAAAATAAAATATGTTCCATTTAGTACAGCTTTAGAAAGCTAAATAAAGAACTATATTATTCAACACAAAATAAACACTATTATAATTCTTCTGTTAGGTAACTAACCTTGAAAGAGGTTCCTGATTTAATGAAATTCTTTTCTAATATATTATCCAGTGCTGGATCCAACTCTTCACTTATATCCTCAATCACAAGTGATCTTCCCAATGAAAGGCTGTCCTCTAAGTGCGTGCGGAAATACTTGTGGTTCAAAGTTGTCACCTTTGAAAGGAAACAGTTCATTATTATAAATACAGAATTATGTGTTCAAAGTTCTTTTCGAAAACCACAGGATTTACTAGCAAAATTGCTTTGCTTGCTTTTGCATTTAAAAGACAGCAACATGTTCATTTGGCTTAGTGTAGCAACCAGTCTTCTTGTGGTAAGAAATATTTTGTCATGTATACAGTGAAATGTATTAATACAACTTTGAATTAATGAAGATGATTCAAGAGATTGGTTGTAATGGGATATGGAGCTTTTCACTACTAGGTTTCAGAGTAACAGCAGTGTTAGTCTGTATTCGCAAAAAAAAAAAAAAAGGAGTAGTTGTGGCACCTTAGAGACTAACCAATTTATTTGAGCATAAGCTTTCGTGAGCTACAGCTCACTTCATCAGATGCATACTGTGGAAAGTACAGAAGATCTTTTTATACACAGAAGCCATGAAAAAATGGGTGTTTACCACTACAAAAGGTTTTCTCTCCCCCCACCCCACTCTCCTGCTGGTAATAGCTTATCTAAAGTGATCACTCTCCTTACAATGTGTATGATAATCAAGGTGGGCCATTTCCAGCACAAATCCAGGGTTTAACAAGAACGTCGGGGGGGGGGGTAGGAAAAAACAAGGGGAAATAGGTTACCTTGCATAATGACTTAGCCACTCCCAGTCTCTATTCAAGCCTAAGTTAACAGTATCCAATTTGCAAATGAATTCCAATTCAACAGTCTCTCGCTGGAGTCTGGTTTTGAAGTTTTTCTGTTGTAATATCGCAACATAGCTATTCAGGGGACACCATCACAGGGCCTAATAACATCAGCCACACTATCAGAGGCTCGTTCACCTGCACATCCACCACTGTGATATATGCCATCATGTGCCAGCAATGCCCCTCTGCCATGTACATTGGTCAAACTGGACAGTCTCTACGTAAAAGAATAAATGGACACAAATCAGATGTCAAGAATTATAACATTCATAAACCAGTCGGAGAACACTTCAATCTCTCTGGTCACGCGATTACAGACATGAAAGTTGCGATATTACAACAGAAAAACTTCAAAACCAGACTCCAGCGAGAGACTGTTGAATTGGAATTCATTTGCAAATTGGATACTATTAACTTAGGCTTGAATAGAGACTGGGAGTGGCTAAGTCATTATGCAAGGTAACCTATTTCCCCTTGTTTTTTCCTACCCCCCTCTGCCCCCCGACGTTCTTGTTAAACCCTGGATTTGTGCTGGAAATGGCCCACCTTGATTATCATACACATTGTAAGGAGAGTGATCACTTTAGATAAGCTATTACCAGCAGGAGAGTGGGGTGGGGGGAGAGAAAACCTTTTGTAGTGGTAAACACCCATTTTTTCATGGTTTGTGTGTATAAAAAGATCTTCTGTACTTTCCACAGCATGCATCCGATGAAGTGAGCTGTAGCTCACGAAAGCTTAGCTCAAATAAATTGGTTAGTCTCTAAGGTGCCACAAGTACTCCTTTTCTTTTCACTACTAGGTCACCAATATAAGTCTGATGCAGATAATTAAAGAATTAAGTTGTTACCATGTTTCACCCAACCATTTGTTTGTTTTCAACTCTGCTACAACGTCACCATTCTGTGCCCCCTTACTAGGTTCTCTGCGTTAGCCCCCAAGTGTAGCAACAATAAGGAGACTCAATAAACTGTAAGAGTTGGCAACACTAGCTTAAGCCTTTTAAAAACACAGGCTTCCCTACCCAAGCTACTTCAGCTTACTTTGCTTAGCTATTCTTTCATATTAAGCTTTGATGTCATTGTGATGAATATTGCTTTTCATGTTTTTTGATAAACTGACATCTTAGCTTGAGGACTTACATTTTAATAACTTTGGGCTACCTAGGCCCTTGGCCTGCGTGCCTGGTCGTCATCACCTTGACCTCAACTTACTCCAACCACATCAGCTCTAATTATGAGTTCCTTCTCTGGCTCCAAATCTCTTTCTGCATCAGTTTTAAACATTTTGTCTACACTTTCAAGGCTCTGCACAATTCTACCTCTGCCCATATCTCTTCAAAGGCTGCCTACCTTGCTTCTGTTCAGACTCTATCCTCTGCCGATACTGCTTCTCTCACACTCCTTTGTTACCCCTTTCACCATGCTGCCCCCTCAACATAGAATTACCTCTCTGATCTTGTATACCATGCAACCTTCCTCTCCTTCAAATCCATCTTCAAAAACCTACCCTTTTTGCAGTTCTTCATCTAACTCCTTATTAAAAAAACCCAAAAGGTTATTTATTTAAAAAAAGGAATCAACATGGTGTTGGTAGTGTGCTTTCCCAGTAATCCTGTAAATTAATCTGTGTATCCCTTTCTCTCTCCCCTTTTCTGTTATTAGTTTTTTCCCCCATTACTCTGTCTATATTTGTCTGCATAATGTCTAGCATAGTACTATTTAAATAAAATCAACAAACTAAAAATCATGCACTTCTTTCTCTTTTGATTGCTCTCTGCTTGTTCCAGTGTCTTTGTTTTCCTTTCAGAGATATTCTGAAAAGAGTAAAGAGACCAAAAATATGCCCAGATAGGTATATTTGAAAGAAGGAAGCTTACCCATCATTGTTCTGTAAAGATATGCATCCTTATAGACTACTACTCTCCCTCCCTCCTACCCAGACAGCTAAGACTTCTGTGATTTGCACTTTTTACTTTCTCTTTAATTTCCGGATTCTTCTGCACTTATTTCCAACTCCTGTTTTAAAATGAACCAGCTTAACTAAATACTTACTGTAAGCAGCCTGGACACATCAGCAGGAGCAGCATGTACCAGAACTTTGAGCACAGGGAGCACCCACTGGGGCTTTGTGAAATAAAGGGTGGGAATCTGCCAGAATAGATATTTTTGTGGGCAACTAATCTTTTCCTAGTAAACAGGGAGATATTCAGTCTGTATATTTAGAAGCTTAGTTATTTTATCCTGCATTGACTGTTTTAGTATTTATTCAATATTCTATATTGTAGTTCTCAGAAGCCCCATCAGAAATTGACTGTTCTATGTTATGTAGATACGAACATATGTGGAGATACACATCCTGCCCCAAAGAGCTTACAGTCTAAGATGACAAGGGTAGAGGGAGAATGATACAATTATATTTATTTAAAACTTTATTACTTACTTGTAATTCGTTACCCTTTTCTTTCTGTTTAATCCAGGTTTTTCCTTGAGTTTGTGGGTCTATCAAAAGTGGGTATCTGGTTGCCTTAGTAACAATTATACCATTCTGAATTGAGAGTTCATCTCCTGGCAGCCCTTGCAGATTCCATTCACTAATCTGGGTAAAGGAAAATCATCAACATAACGTAATTAATTCTGAAACTTTTGGCCAAATGTACAAATATGGGGATAATGGGTTAGCCTAGAGATATCGTATAGTGCTGACAAAAATATACATTTCAATGTGCAAACCAGCATCAGCTTGTTGGGAAACTTTGCACTTTAGCTACCATTTTTCACATTTTATTATGCTCTTTAAATGTAAAAAAATTGGGTTTTCAAGGCACAGTGGACATGAGGACATTTTCACAGGGAATCCTTTGCATCCATCCTTTAAGGACCTCACGTGATATTGCTTTATCTGTGGGCAAGAGTAATGGACATGGGTCACTTTGAAGCCCAACAGTAATGGATTACCAACATGGGCAGAGACAATCACACTACTATAAGCAATAATTTCTCCTCCACCCTAAGGACTGGGCTCTTACACAGTTTTTCTCCCCAAACACCTTTTTAGTTAATTTTTAATCTGTATTTTTCTGCAACAAGATTACAAACCGAATTAAGTGAAAATAATTTATAATTAGAAAAACATATACAAATTTGACTTGCACAAACTGACTACAACTATGCAACCTCTTTCTTATGAAATTATGTTGCACCTGTAATGAAAATTCTAGTACAACAGAACCTCAGAGTTATGAACACCAAAGTTACGAACTGACCAGTCAACTGCACACCTCATTTGGAACCAGAAATACACAACCAAGCAGCAGCAGAGACAAAACAAACAAACAAAAAACCAATTACAGTAAACTTCGGTGTTAAATGTAAACTAATAAAAAATAAAGGGAAAACACAGGGCTGGATTTACACCTTACAAGCCCCGAGGCACAGCATCTTCAGTGTTCCTGCTGCCTACAGCTGACCTTCATGTTTTCTTTAAAAAATGAAACTTTTAACCCACTTTTTACTTTTAGGCGCCCCTAGAACGCCAGCACCGTAGGCATGTGCCTACTGTGCCTAACTGGAAATCTGGCCCTGGGAAAGCAGAAATTTTCTTTGCATAGTAAAGTTTAAAAGCAGTATTAAGTAAATGTTTAGTTGCAAACTTTTGAAAGAATGACCATAACGTTTTGTTCATAGTTACGAACATTTCAGAGTTATGAACAACCTCCATTCCCAAGGTGTTTGTAACTCTGAGGTTCCACTGTAAATAAAAAATGACAGGGTGTTGACTTTCATTACTTGACATTTCAGCACAATATACTTTTTTTTTGTACTATTTGGTCACAGACATGTTATCACCAGTATTAAATATAGGTTTGGGATCAGAAATCCACACCCAGACAATGTGGTCATGACCAAAAGTTACCAATAAAACAATACTGTAAGTAGAATGATACTGTGAAACATTCACATCAGGATGATATGGGACTGTGGCAAAGTTGATACTCCAACATAACCACTGCTAGTTAGCTGTGGCATTGCAACAACTTTTGCTTCAGTTTTCCCTCACTGTCCTTAAGCCTATTCCAGCCACAGAAGTGTTGTAGCCCTCTGGTTAGAACACTTTATAGAGTCCTGCTTCTTTTAGGGCCTCAATGTCCTTTCCCAAAGTACTAAAAAATGTACAAAAAACAAGCCTTCAGCCAAGCGAGCACCATCTCATCAGGCATGAGTCTGCTGAGGTAGACTGTCCTTCTGTGCTTTAACCCTGCCCAAAATCCAGGGGCTGGCTCACTCTTCTCCTTACTCATGGGTTCAGGAGACCCCAGTTAGGCTTCGCTAGCTGTGAGCTGGAGGCCTCCCTGGTGTTCTCCCCTTTCTCCTTCTCAACCTTCTTTCAGGCTGCTTCTCAGAGAAAGAAGGAACTGCCCACCCTCTCTTTTCTGGGTTTCCTCCTCCCAACTGGGCTCACCTAGCTCTTGATGGAAACAAGCTCTGCTCTCCCCCAGCTGGGCTTTATTTCTAATTAGTCCTGGACCACCTTCCAAATGTGAGAAGGCAGGCTAATTGGTCTCTCAGGCTGTCATCATTCCAGGCTGCCCTGGCATGCCCATTTGCAGGCAGGCATATGTTGCAGATCAGCCCTTACTTGATTTTTCTTTCACCCACGGTACCAACAAGTCCAAACAGAATGTTAGACTCTAAAGAGCACATTCTTGTGGAGCATCTCATTTATTAACAGAAAAGTCAATGCAACCCATAAACAAAACTTTCACCCCAACATTTCACCTGGGTGACTGGGTCATTATTAATTCATCTGTCCCCCAAATGAGTCAAGTGTTTGTCTCTACGCAGGCTCCTTCCCAGGGGTTTTCTCCATTCCAGTCTTTGCCCCTGGTGTTAGGTTTCTTGCCTCTTCTGGAATAAGATCCTTCTCTGGATTCAGGGGATGTCCATCCACTTCTCCAGGAACAGCAGGTGATCCTTAGCAGGCTGGGTTTCTGGCCAGTGTCTGGAAGACCACTGGCTCAGACAAGGCCCTCTTGGATGGCCACTGACTCCAGCCCCCATCTAGGAAGCTCTCCTTCCTAGGACCACCTCTTTCAGGCTCTCCATTGTGATAGGTTCCCCAAAGAGCTCATCCTCTAGACTTCCTGCTCAGGCCTCTCCTAGGAGCTCCTCTCCACAGGATCTTCCGATCTCACCTTTGGGGTTCCCTCTAATTGAGCTTGGGTAACCTTTATTAGTTCCAGCCTAGATGCTAGTTTACTAATCAGACACCTGGGGCAGTCAATTACTCCCAGGTAAGGCAGTCACATGCAGGGCCTTCATAAGGCAGTCACATGCAGACTAGGCCCTAACTCCCCATAAAAGGCAGCTGCCCCATGACCCAGACACACTTTCAAGGCATGGGTGGAGGAAACATCCCATCACAGCACCCATACCCAACTTGTTAGTAATGTCTATCACTTCTAGTTGTCTACTATATAGGTCTGTCTAATTTATCCGTCTATACCTTACTCAGTACTGTGATATATGGGAGGAACCAACCAGTAACAACTTTGTCAAGCTGTACCATATTGATGAGCAATAACAGAGAAACAAGCATCAGTGATTACACTTCTGTCCTAACTACACTTTCTCCAACATTAAGAATTATTTGTACCAATACTGGACATAAAAATTCCAAAGAAAAATGTTAAGCTGCGTGTCCATTTGCATGCAAGGTTTGAGAATAATCTTATTTTTATAGTAGTAAATAAATCAACAGTGTATAAAGCTTACTGTTGGTTGATCCACCAACATTGAAATCAGGTTCAAGTTTTCAGTAAAAGGGATTTTCCGGACTTTCAGCTCTACTTCCCATAAATCTTTAAGCAAAAGGTTCCTGAAGATCTGATTAAAAGGGCCACAGTATGAAAGGAAGCCTGTGCAGAGTAAAACATCTCCCACAAGTCTAGAAAAGGGATAAAATCACAATTATGAGATAATGTACCATTTGTATACCATGCAGTTAAACCACGACATTTTGAAATGTGTATATCAAAAACAGTTACTTACCAGAAATTTGTTCTTTGAGAACTGCCTCTGTGCATTCACACTTTTGGGACATGGTTCCCTTGGCACTGAGCTGAGGAACTGCTTTGAAAATACATGTCCATTGGAGGGTGCATAAACAGTCTTGCATGAGAGTGGCATCATCATTCTACACTATATGTGAGTTCACCCCCTGATCATCTCAGTTCCTTCAAACTTGGGCACAGAATTCTGATGTATTAATAAACTCTGAGGCAGAAAAGAAGGCATGTGGGTAATGTGAATGCACAGAGGGGACTCTCAAAGATCAACAGTTACTAGTGGGTAAAGTCTTTTTCAGTCATATTTCTGGCTGAAGTTATAGCAATAATGAATACCATCGTAAAAGATAAATAATATAAAGAACTCTCAGCCAAAGATTCAAAAGGTGGCACCTAAACCAAACTAAGATCCCAAGGAGGGATGGGATTTCTCAAAGGGGGATACATATTAGATAGCCCTTTCATAGACTTCTTATCTGTATTATGCACAAACAGCATTTTACATTAACTAAAAAGTGGCAAGCAGAGATAGCTTCCAAATTAACTTTCAAAGGTGAGTTACATAACTCCTCAATTTCTAGTATCAAATATTCTAAAATACAGGGTATAGAACTGAAACAGGAGAATCACATTTTCCCCTTTTGCAAGCCATAAATCTGGTCCATTTCAAATGGTACCACCTGGTAGTCAGCTTTCTAGAATTAAGCAGTACATTCTGCACCAAGGAGGTAGCTTCTCAAACTGAAGGGCACAGTCATTTTCTATAATTTCTAGGACCCATTGTCCAAGGTAAAAACCTTAATTTGGCTGATAAATCGGCTAGCTTGTCTTAAAGCAGACAAAGGAAAGGGCCTTCCTGATTGGTTCTTGACTCTCAATTCTCACATTATATCTGAGGCCTGGTGTGCAATGAAGATGACAGGGAGGCATCAGATTGCTTAGATTTAGACCTCAATTTAAAAGACCTCTTTTTATGCAGGCTCTGGAATGACATAGCCTGCTGGGGCTGTTATTGACTCCTTTGAATTGACAATAAATAAGCCAAAGGAGATTGTGGATAATACTGTCTCTGATAAGAGAAAGGGGTAGAAGATCTCCTCCCAGTAAAAGAAATCAAGCCCAAAAAGCAGGCCAACAATCTTGTCTTCTCCAGCTTGTCCAGCAGCAATTCATCTGTCTTTTCACTGAAAAGACCATCCCCTTTGAAGAGATCTTCCACTTTAATTCTAGAATCCAGAGCCAAAGAAGAGGAATGAAGCAGAGCATGTCTCCTCAGAGTAACTGCAGAAGCCAGTGTTCTAGCAAAGAATCTGAGGTGTCAAACAAACTAGAGAGAGAGTTCTTTGCCACATTTTGATCCTCCACTGGAACTGCATTTGCCAAATTCTGTTTGTCATCTGGCAATCCTGTACGAATGGTGCCATCTTTTCCGACAGGTGGAACTGATAGCCAGCCATAATAACTTGGTAATTTGCCACCCTAATACCAAGAGAGGAAGAAGAGAACCACCTTTCTACCTATGTAATCAATCTTCCCCGCTCTGTCTGCAGGGGAAGAATGTGCCTGTCCAGATCTTGACCTGCTGCTCGCACCAATCCCTACCAGTGAATTGGTGCAGGGTGTGTATGAACATATGAAAACCCCTCAGAGAGTATCTGAAATAATTTGTCTGCCTTCTTGGCTGTAGGCTGATAAGACTGTTTCATCCACTCCTGCCTCTTAGCAGGCTAGATAAAACATTGGTAAGGACATCATATTTTTGGAAGTAGCCCCAAAGAATGTCAAACACCAAATGAGATGTCTCCTCCAGGCACTGAATGCAAATCCAAAGTGGACACCATATGGTCCACTAAATCATGAAACTGCAGAGTGTTCCCAGAACAGGAGGAAGCAGAAGCCACTCCCACATGCTCATTTGGTGACAAATCAGGATTATAGTCTCCATCAGCATACTCCTGTTCGAAAAAAGAGGCGCCATCTTCTCATCCTCTTCTTCAGACAGAATACCAGGCACCACTATCTGAGATGCAGATGCAGCTGGTGGAATCGGATCTAGGAGTTCTCCATCACTGGATCCTTTACAGATGAAACATCACCTCTCCATCCATACAGAAGACATATGAAAAATTCTGGTGGTGACCCCTAATAAGATCATGGATTCCAGGATTGCCAGTCTTCCCAGCAACTGGGATTTGGGAACAAACCTGCAGGTGCAGGATCAAAAGAAGTGCTGAACCAGGAGGAAACAGATCTTTTTATTCTATCTAGATACAGATCTGGCCTCAGATCCACATCGGAATGCACAAGAGACAACAGACCCAGGGGGAGGGCAGAAACAAACAGAGAAAACTCTTCTTGGAGAACCGATAGGAGTCTTAGGACGAGGTACAGGCAAACCAGGAGAAAGGCTAACTATCTCTTCTGATCTTCTTTTCTCAGGCAAAGGAGATGCCAAACTCAGAACTGGCGAAGCTTATCTCTTTATCAAGACTCTCGGATTCTCACTCAGATCCAAGGAACACCCAGAAGCTGAACAGTGCACATCAGCTACTAAAGTAAAAGTCTTCTTCAGAACTAGAAGATGGACCCAGAACCAGAGCAAGGATTATGGCCAGAGCCAAAGACTTTGGATGGCACAGGATCCAATTAAATAACCAAATCCATCTTATTGACTCCTGAAACTGAGACCAGAACCAACCTTGTTTTTGTGACTGTAGAGGTTCTGTCAGAATTGGATGTAACTGATAAATCTGACTTGTGGGATCTGGCACTGCTAACAGTGGTTGTCTTTTCCCTAGACAACTTCTCCTTTGGTACTGAGAGAGCCAGAGATGACAATGTGGCCCTTGGTTCCAACAAAGGCTGCTTCAAAGGCCTGAGTGCTGGAGCAGTGGGAACTGCAGCTGGACCCGACAAAGGTTCCGATTTCCTGGAACCCTTAAACTGCTTTGACTTACTGAAGAAGTCACAGGAGCTGAAACTGGCGTCCTAGACCTTGGATCCAATGACTGCCCAGATCCAAAGGGTTTAGCTTCAAGAACTTCCTTAAGGAGACGCACCTGTAATCTGTTCTGCCTGTCCTAGGGAGCTTTGGGCATAAAAGTCCAGCAGATGGAACACCCAGAAAAGAGTTGTCCTCTCCCAAGCACTTGAGTCACCTAATGTGGACATCAGATGTCAGGAAGACAGCAGGGCATGAAGCATATCTCTGGAATCCCAGCTTCTTCTTCTTTGGTTCTTCCATAACCTGGAACTGATCTAACAACCTAAACTCATTACTGAAGTACAACCCTATGACTGAAGGAAAAAAACACGGATCTGAATGGACCAGAGCGCTTCACTTCCATCTAGGCAAGCACTTGGAAGGAATTGAGGTGGTAGAGGGTACTTCATCCCCTTATATAGCCTTATGTTCAGAAGTGCTGAGGGGAGAGTGGGGTATGAGAACACTGTAATGGACACCACATGGAAAAGGTTCTACCATTAGGCACCATTAGACTGTGCAATACCCATAAGTGGGAATATGAAGATGTGACTACATCTTTCACGGTTGGAGCTACTGCTGCACCAATCTGAGACTCCCAAAACTCATGAAATCTCTTTATATTTAACATTTGCTTTTAATCAAAAGTCCTCATTTAATTCGTACGATGTCCTCAAAGGAGGTGTCTATGGGAAACCATGTATCTAATAAAGTTTGAAGGTGAAGTCAGCACGGCATGAAACAAATAAAAATGAAAAAATATAAAAACAAAATGGTTGGGAGAAAAAGAACTGTCAGTGTGTTCTTCTGTGAGAGGCAGGAAATCTCGTGGTTTAATCTTGGGGCCACCAGCAACAATATTGGATCACCTCTGAATTCCACAGATGGGAGGCACTACACATTAGTGATGAACAAGGAAAGAAGCTGTACAGCAGCATACTTCAAAACTTTTAGCCGAGAGCCTCTTCCCAACGCATAATATGCACTTTTCAAGCCCATCTACAGCAAGGAACACAGCTGCACAAAAGGAACACTTCTTATATCCTATTTTCAGAGATGAAACCACCACTTTAAGGTAAGGTCTAATGAGACCCCAAAACAGCAAAGATCAACAAACAGCTGAAAAACTCTAAAATTTACTCTAAGACTGAGTGTATACTGTACATAAATATCTGAACTAGTTGTGAACTATTTACAATTGTTTTATGTAAAATAACATGAGAGAGAAAGGAAGGATAATGTCATGAACAAGACTTAGATTTTCATTACTCAATCGAATGATCATATCAAATAAATGGGATAAGCCTATTGCTACTCATTAACAGTTTTAATCCTGTGTAGTTAGTTGATTAAATTTTTTATTTCCATAAGAAATAATTTTCTCCATAGATTCATAACCTTTGGATACCTGTGCCTGCTGGTGTACTGACCAGAAAGACAGTGAGAATTTTAATTTCAATAAGGTTCTAGCGTGCACTCCCTTAGCCTCTTCCCATTATAAGCAAGTCTCCACCACATTTATTTTAAATCTAAGCTTTCCGAATGTACCAATTGCCTATTAAGGTTGCAAAATCAGAACTCAAAAGTTAGGACATGCCAGAATTAAGGTTGCCTAAGCAGACAACATTATGATGCAATATTTAATTGCATGGTCACGCACTATTTCAGTCCACTAAACTTCCAGCCTCCCTGGGCTGTTTGGTTCACAGACTGCCAAGCTGCCTTGCTCCCAGGCTTCCCTACACTGAGGCTCTCTGGGAAGCCCCCTGTCTAAAGCAGTGGTTCTCAACCAGGGGTACGTAGACCTCTGGGGATACACAGAGGCTTTCCAGCGGGTACATCAATTCATCTAGATATTTGCCTAGTTTTACAACAGGCTAGATATAAAGCACTAGAACAGTCAGTGCAAACTACAATTTCATATGGATAATGACTTGTTTATACTGCTCTATATACTATACACTGAAATGTAGTACAATATTTATATTCCAGATGACTTATTTTATAACTATATGGTAAAAATGAGAAAGTAAGCAATTTTTCAGTAATAGTGTGCTGTGACACTTTTGTATTATTATGTCTGATTTTGTAAGCAAGTAGTTTGTAAGTGACGTGTAATTTGGGGGTATGCTAGACAAATCAGATTCATGAAAGGGGTCCAGTAGTCTGGAAAGGTTGAGAGCTACTGGTCTAGAGCCCAGGAGTTTCCCTTGTCACCACTCACAGGTTTCCCTCCTCCATTCCCCCCTACACACTCCTATCATCAACGTGGGGGGGGTTTCCTTCCACCCCCATCCTCTTCCATCATTAACCTAGGAGTTTCCCTCCCACCCCCTTGTCAGCCCAAAGGTTTTTCTTCTTTCTTCCTCCCATCTTATGACATAGGAGGAAAGAGCAGCACTGTGGGACAGGGAGACTGAGATGTGCTGTGGCATTAATACATTCCTGAATCAGAATATTCCCTTTCATGGGACATTCCAAGGCCTGAGATTTTGCTCTAATTCAGAATGAAAACACTCAGACACCTGGAATTTCCATGCAATATACAGGATATAACTAACAAAGTTTGTGCACTGTAAATTACCTATGGAAGGGTATTTTATTGCCAAATAGTGTCTTTGTATTTTATAGACATCTTGCTCTTTTGTCGAACAGATACTATACCTGTTAATCTGCGTTTTGAACTCCTTACTTTGCTGAGTCCATCTAACTTTCTCTCCACTCAATCCATCTATAAGTGCAGAGGCTGCTTGCATCTTTCTCCTGCACACATCTGCATCATTCAACAGGTCCTAAAATTGGACAAGTTTTCCTGTCTCATTAAACTTTCAAATTCTATTATTCAAAGACCTTTACTATATTTACAAAATTTATAAACTATTTTTTCTCAAGAATACTTACCCTATGCATGGAGAGATCAACCAAAAAAAAAAAGGAAAACTGAAGAAGTCGAGATCTGAGTCCCCTACTGGAGCTTCAAAAGGCACTAGGCCCTGAATGAACATGCAGCTTTTATTGGTTCCTGGTCCCAGTGTTTCACACTAGTGGCTTTTAAAATAAACAGGTTTCCTAGCTAAGTTTTAAAACCTTCAGAATTAAACTAAGATAAGCAAAATGCTGTTGCATTAAAAATCACTTTTCTATAAAGGGCAAGTAGTCCCTGAGCCATTGCATCATAAAGAAGAGGGGTTAAATGAAGCTCATTTGTAGTAATTACACATTATTCTCCAATTTATCTTTCATTGTATTCTGAAAAGATTGAACCAGTAAACACAAACTATATAACGCTTTAAAGTTTCAGTGTGCAAACCATTTTTTATGTTCATACAATATTTTTATCTCACCATTTTCTCCTTCATTGCTGCATCAAATTTTGCCTGTACTTTATCCAGTTCAGCTTGTTTCTCATCTAATAATGCCTGAGCTGTGGCTAACTCTTCATTAGCTACTTTCAAACGTCCTTCTTGTTTTGCTAAATTAGACTAAGAATAAAGCATGATTAGACAATAATGGCATACAACAGAAAATCTGTTATTTCAAATCTACTCCATTGTTAGTCAACCGGGACAGGAATACAAATCTGTGCACAATATCATTATTAAATAAACACCATGAAATATGTATTTTAAGTTATTTCCTTTTCCAAACAATGTCACTTAAATCCATATTTTTAAATCTCTACTTATGATATTTGTATTAGCATAATAATGTAAGAAATTGGCTTCCTGCTCCAGGGTGCCAATTTTAAAATAATATTCTGGTCTGGGAAGATGTCAGATGCCTTACTGAGCAAGACAGAGGCATGTTGAAAAGAGCATTACAATCAGGCTCCTGGAAAAGAGAACATCCCTGGGGCTTTGTTGTTCAGCTCTGTTTTACTTTATTTTTATAATTCATGTTTTCTGCAATGGCAGCTAATCATGAGTTTATGAGATTTGTCACGGATAACCTGACACTCTTGAGAATCACAGCCGTAGGCCAATAAGCCACTCAATTGTGGCCAAGTAGATATTTTTACTAATGACAGGGAAACTTTTTGGTCATTTTTCTTTAGATTATCAGCCTGCAATATACTGTTGCTCTTCCCGGATATGATATTTCTATCAATGACTGCAAGATTACTGCTGAAGTTTTGAAATCACTGTGCAGTTATCCCTCCATATTAGATTCTAAAGAATTTTTAGAAAAGATGACCTGTAAGCTGGTAAGCTATCTCACTGGCGCAGAAAGGAACCAGTCTCACACCCAAGTCCATTTCAGGTCCTTGCCTCAGGGGACAATTGATTTTTCAAACACAAAACTCAAGAGTAACATCAAAATAAAGTAACTCCTCTGATCAATGAGGGCTGCGGCACCAGAAGCTTTTCCCTTGCCTATCTCAACCCCTGGAAAAAAGAACACTCTTTCCTTAAATTCCCTGCTGATATATATGACATTCTTTCCCCCATTTTGCCTGATTACAATTATTGTCTTAAGAAGAAAAGGAGTACTTGTGGTACCTTAGAGACTAACAAATTTATTTGAGCATAAGCATAAGCTGTAGCTCACGAAAGGTTACGCTCAAATAAATTTGTTAGTCTCTAAGGTGCCACAAGTACTCCTTTTCTTTTTGCGAATATAGACTAACACGGCTGCTACTCTGAAACCTGTAATTATTGTCTTGTGTCTCTAGCTTTAAAGTATTCCTCTTGTGGGTTTCTGGCTTTAGTATTATAGCTGGAGCGCAGTAAAAACAGGCAACTTTAATTTAATTTACTGAGATGGTGCTTAATACTAAAGCTTTTGGAGCAGAAGCGCTTGATACTGTGTGCCACTGGTTACAGCAATGAAAGAGACTTCTAGGGAGCAGACTGACTGGAGGCCTGGATTGGATCAAGGTTACTAATGATTTTTCTCTGTAAGCTAGACCAAACATTATGCCATGCGGGAAGTCAAATGAAAACCCTATTGTTCAAAAGAGATGGAACTGATTCAGCAAACTGATGCTAAATATCAAGGCCATTGATCAAGGAAAGGATCATGCTAAAGTAGCATATTAGTTCAGGATTGCCACTGACAAGGGCTCTGTAGTTTCTGCCAAAAATGTGATATGAATCAAATTACTTCTTTTCCTTTTTTCAGGTGTTTTTGAAGATGATCTTGGATCCATGATTAAAACAAGAAAAAGCAAAATCAGTCACACAAATGTCATGCCTAAAGTCACTTTCATAAAGAAGATTTTGAAATTTCTCTCTCAATGCCCTCAAAGCCAAAAGAAAACCACCACTATGGGAGTGTCATGGCATCCCAAACACAAATTGTGTTCTTTGTCAGGGAAATTTTGCATGCATAAAATGCACCTTTTAAATCCTGGTTTCTTATCACTTTCAATTATAATGGTCTAAAGACAAATAGGTCTGAAGAAATTAAGATTTCTAAAATAACAAAATTGGCTACTCACTACTAAATTCAGTTAAATTAAATTAAGAAACAAATAAGAAAAAGCCTTCCTCCTATTTTGAAGGAAACATGGAGAAAAGAAACATTTTTTTTTGAAAATCCAGCAGTCCCAAGATTCATAGGGTATGTCTACACAGCAAAGCAAAACCTGCAGCTGGCCTGTGCCAGCTGACTCAGGCTCATGGGGCTCAGGCTGCAGGGCTGTTTCATTGCTGTGTAGACATCCCGGGCTCATGCTAGAGCCTGCGCTCTAGGACCCTGTGGGATATTAGAGTTTTTAACATTTCAGAGACCTCCCTGGCATGTAGCAGATACAATTTCATGCGGGAGGTTAAGATTACTCTGGGTCTTTGATGGAGGGAGAGTGAAAATCCATTTATTCAACACATGACTATTTTCAGCCAATTTAGAAGGTTTTTTTCTTATTCATAACAACTCTTGATATGCCATTTTTTAATGGACCAACCCTGATAGTATATTTCTGCTACAAAATAAAACAGTATATGTATTTTAATTCACTAACTGCAAGTATAAAAAGATTATATTTTACCTTAAGAGGTAACACTTCTCTGTTAATACCATAAAATGTTGCCATGGCTAGTGTCCAAGACAGGAGTCCTGCCACATTACCACAGACCTTTTTACCATTCTCAAAAGTATAATCCTCCATGTTAAAATAAGGCTGTAGTAATTCTACTGTTTCTTCATTGATACTATCCTTAGCAAATTGTTGGAGACTCTGCAGGAATGGACCACTCATAAGCTGCAAAAACAAAACAAAAATCAGCTTTAGTAACTATTTGATATTCTACATTGAAAAGTTCAATCTTTCATGATTGAGTAATGTTTGGAAAATGACCCTAAAGTACAGAAGGAGCAATCTGTTACAGTTAATATGAAGAGGAGAAACTTTATTGTACTAACTCCTCCTACATTTTTATTTAACTAGTCTCTCAACTGTTTTAAAATTAAGAGAGGTTACTTTCCAGTAACTGTTCCTCAAGAGTCACCTCTGTGCAATCCAGCTTGTGGGACAGTGGCTGCTGGTGATGAGCTCAAACTGCTCTCTTCAAAGACATGGCTTTTGGGGGGTACATGAGTGATCCCTCCTGGTAGTGAGCGATTGGTACCCCCATCTATTTAAGTAAGTGCAGTGCCTCAATCATCTCAACTCCTTCTCTTGAGCCACTGAGATTTGTCTATATGAAGAACTCCAAGGTACAGGAGACAGTGGGTGCAAAATGTGAATGCACAGAAGTAATTCTTGAAGAAATTAAGGTTATTCACCTATAACCAGAGTTCTTTAAGATGACCTCTGCACATTCACACTCTGGGAATGTACTGGCGGTGCAGCTTGGACAATAGAACCTTTTCATAGTAGTGCCTGTTGGACAGCTGGAGCACAAGAGCAGTCCATCTACTCCTTGTTCCTGAACAAAATAAGTAGTTTTTAGATGGAGCTTGATAAGGTTATGAACATGATTATATGATATGATTGACTGTGAAAGCTTGGGGCTGGACTCAATGACTCAGAAGGTCCCTTCCAGTCCTACATTTCTATGGATGTTCTGAGAGAGAGGCTATAAAAGGAGTAGAAGTGCCCTGGCCCTCTCCTTTCCTTCCATCGCCTCCTCAGATCTACAGTTACAAACAGGACTCTAAGAAAGAAGGCAAGGAGGGCAGGGTGTGTCAATGTGCAGAATCCATCTTGAAGAATTCTGATTAATGGTGAGTAACAGTCATTTCTTCCCCAATGCCTCTGCACATTACCACTCTTGGAATAGTGTGATAAGCAGTACTCCGGTCTCCAGATAGTGGGACCCTGAGTCTAGTTAAGCAACTACTGTAACAGTGCCTTACTAAACTGAGAGCCAATCTGGATGTCAGACTTAGGGAGTAGTGTTTTGTAAAAGCAAGAACTGAGCTTTGTTTCTAACTTTCCTCTATACAAAACCTAACCCACTTAGACAGACACTGTGATGTAACTGATTGTCCTTTATTATTATCCCCATAAGAGATAAAGCATCTTGATGATTTCCTAAATTCCAGGCACCAATTTAAAAAGAAAGCTAAAGCTCTCTTGGCATCTAAGGATGTAACTTTGTCTCACTTGAATGAGACTGAAGTCTGTGAAAAATGCTGACAAATTAATGGACTGGTTGAGATGGAATTCTGTTACCACCTTGGGAATAAATGTAGGGTGTGGGCATAGGACCACCTTATCTATGTGGAAGACTGTAGACGGTGGGTCATTCATAAGAGCTTGTTTGCTCTTACAAAAGATGTAATGGCCACAATTAAAGCTTTCTTCACTGAAAGGTGAAATAAGGAACATTCTCCCAATGTTTTGAAAGGAATTTCATGATCTTAGTAAGTACAAGGTTGAGATCCCATGTTGCTTGGTTGGTTGGTTCTTCAACTGGAGGGTAAACATTCATTAGCACCTTCATGAATCTCTTAACTCTGTTATGGGTGAATATAGTCTTGTTATCAGTACATGGAGCACAGAAGTAGTTGCTAAGTGCACCTTTACAAGTGATATAGACAGTCCTATGGATTTTAAATAAAGCAGATACTCCAACATAGAATGGATGGAAACTAATGCTGGATCTATGTTACCTGGGACCAACATAGCTACAACAACACTGCATACATATTATTTGCTCAGACAGAAAAGTTTTTCCATTTAAGGTCATAGCATCTGTGGGTTGACTGTTTCTGGCATTTAGAAGGATATTTCCAGGTCTGCCAGATCCCTATGGCTCATATTGTCACCTGAAGATATTGTGGGTCTGGGTGGGAAATCTGACCATTCTTCTGGATCTGTGGTTATGGGGAGAGACAGGTTCCTTGTAATAGTTGTAGAAGGTCTGGAAACCACAGCCTTACCATGGTGGAGTCTCTGCTTTGGGTGGGAGCTAAGTCACTATACACCTGTCTAATTCAATGCCCCATGCCCTGACAATGCGAGGATCAGCATCTTATGGTAACAGGACATAGGTCTTGGTATCAAATCTCATGCCTTGGAAGAGCAAGGGTTGGTGGCTTCTGGCTGTACCAGAGAAACCAGATGGTTAGAGCCTCAATACTCTGCAATTCCTCACCTTGGGAGAGGAACAGAAGAGCTAGTTGCCAAAATGAAGTCACTACTGCATGAAAACTAATACAATTTAAAGTATTAAACTGTATTATCAATTTAAAGTATTAAAATGATCATGAGAATCTGAATTTTGAATTTGGTCAACTGCCAGAGGCAGAAAATTCTGGTGGACTGAGATGAAGGATGGAGCTTAGTCCAGGAACCTCTATCAACAACACTGTACCACCTTTGAATTCCACAGGTGGGTGGCATTACTCATGAGTGAGAAATGAGGAGAGATGCTATGCAGTAGAATGGGGACATTTAAACAAGGCTCAGGAGAAGTTGCCAGAAGTGGTACCTGCCCTGAGAGAACAGGGAGCAGAAACCTGGGCTCCTAATGATGACCAAATCACGAGCTGGGCAGAAGGGAAGTAACTCAGTAGCTAAAGCCCAAGACAATGGGGAAACAGTGCTCCCAGTCTGGTGCCACTGTCATGGACTTTGCTATAAGAGACCATTATGCCTGCCTTAAAAGGGAAGGGAGCTTCTTGTCAGCCTTGAGAGAGAACAAGGATGAGTTGGACGCATCACAATTTTAGCATCATGAGTCTACCACTGAAAGAATCTGGGCACAGCTATTAGAATTCCAAATTATCTTGATAAATTAGGGAATTGGTCTGAAATAAATAGGATGAAATTCAATAAAAACAACTACAAAATATTACACTTAGGAAGGAAAAATCAAACAACTGGTTAGGCAGCAGTAGTGCAGAAAAGGATTTGGGAATTATAGTCGATCACAAAATGAATATGAGTCAACAGTGTGATGCAGTGTGAGCCAAATATCATTCTAGGATTTATAAGCAGGAGTGTCATATGTAAGACATGAGAGGTAACTGTTCTGCTCTACTCAGCACTGGTGAGGACTCAGCTGGAATAGCGTGTCCAGTTTTGTGCATGACACTTTAAGAGAGATTTGAACAAATTGAAGAGAGTCCAAAGGAGATCAACAAAAGTGATAAGAAGTTTGGAAAACTTGAGGAAAAACATGTTTAGTCTAGAGAAGAAAAGGCTGAGCCAGGACATAATAACAGTTTTCAAATATGTAAAAGGTTGCTATAAGGAGATGGTGATCAATTGTTCTCCATGTACACTGAGGGTAAGTTTACAGCAAGGGAGGTTCAGGTTAGATATTAGGAAAAACGTTCTAACTATAAGGATAGTTAAGCACTGCAACAGGTTAAGAGGATGTGGAATTCCCATCTTCGGAAGTTTTTAAGAGCAGGTTAGACAAACACCTTTCAGGGATGGTTTAAGTATACTTAATCGTGCCTCAGCATGGGGAGGATGGACTAGATGAACTCTTGAGGTCCCTTCCAGCCCTACAGTTCTATGATTCTATTATCTATGTTACTGTTTGCTCATAAAAATGGTTGACCTCTTCAGGAGGCACCAAGGCAGAAGGTAAACCGAAGAAAGCATAGAAGTCAGTCTGAGAAGGAGTGCAGCTGGACAAGGAGACAGTATCTTTGAAGCTGATGACTAGTCATTTTGTCTAGCATGTTCAAACAGCTATGAAAAAACCTGTTGGTCCAATGTATTCAATAAGTAGGAGCAGAGTTCAGATTTCTCAGCTCCCAGTTCCATGACTCAACCATAAGGTCAACTATACTATCCATTCCCTCCCCCATGCTTTGTGATGTTTAGTTCTTCCAGTAAACCTAATCTTCATCTGGTATGCATAGCTCCATGGAAGTCAATAGAGCTACACTGGTTTACACCAGTTTAAACTCCTCCCTGTTCTGTTTTCATTCCTATTTTATATTGTAAGCCTTTCAGGGCAAGGGTATTGGCTAACATTTTCAAATGTAGGTACCTTAGACCTGGTCTACACAAAGTTTTTGTACTGATCTGACTATGTCAGTTAGGTTTTTATTTATTTTTTTAACCAAAATAGTTATACCGATAAAACCCATAATGTGGATGCAGTTATACTAACATAAAGGTTTCTTATATTGGTATAGCTTCTTTCCATGTGGGAATAAACTTTACCAGTATACACATTTATACCAGTATAACTGCATTCACACTAGGGGGGCTGTACCTGTTTAACTATACCTGAATATCTAAAGCAGTTCAACTTTTGTCTGTAGACAAGCCCTAAATAAAAATACCCTGATTTTCAGAGGTGTGAAGCACCTACAGTTCCGAATAAAATTAACTAACTGGTTCAATGTCAGACAAAATTTGAGCTACAGAAATACTACATTTCCTCACTTATTCTTTCTTGCCGTTTTACTCTGAAGGATTGAACAAAGCCCTTTATGTGTCTGTTCATCAAAACTTTAAGCAACACACTTTCCACTAAGGACATAGCAAAATTTGTGTTATCAAGCAGAATTTGTTTGCATATTTATGCTGCTCTAAAAGCTTATATTTGTGTTCATGTTTTAAGGATGTATGTCCCTATTTTGAACAAGGATTTAGCACCATAAAACACTGATATTCATTTTTTTTATTGTTTTAGAAAATGTTCAAGACTTGCTGAGCCTGGACATTCTACTTACTTTTAGTGACTCTCCCCAGGATGGTTTGCAGCAAGCCTTTTCTGGATCCGGTGTCACTGCGTCTATTTTCTTTTGGAACAGTAACAAACAGCAATCCATAATTCTCATGATTAGATGAGGGGGTTTCGCAAGTTTCCGAACTGTAGCAATATCCACTGGTTTGATAGTCTATATCGGGGGGGGGAGGGAGGGAAAGTGGACTTATTGCTTAGTACCATTTCATAGATTTTTTCATTCAATATCATATTAATTATTAATTATTATTATTATTATTCCAATTTTCATTTTTGTGCTTGAGGGAAGTTTGATTTATGAACATACAGTATATATGAGTTATTGGGATTACTTTACTAAACTTTATAGTTCTATGCCCTGAAGCTGATTTAAAGAAATATATACTAAACACCTATCTGTTTTCTCCATCCCCCTCTGAAAATCAAAATTAAATACAAATAATACAGGCATTATGGAATTAAGCTGTTATATTTAATAGTGATGAAAAATGAATTGTAAATTGGTGTAACTTAAAGTGTAATGTTCCTGGCAGAAGAATATAGAAAGGCAAGAAAATGGCTTGTGTGGGCATTTGGTAAATGGAGTCATTGAGAAGGCATTAAAGTCCTGTATTGCTGCTCTTTGGCTTTCTATTAGTGTCACTTTGAAACCACTGCTTAGATAGATTTCTCATTTGAATAAATATTTATCTGTAAATGAAGTGATGTGATTAGACAAATATTGTGTCAACATATCAAAACCAGCAGCCTAATTTGTGCCAACAAAATATATGCATGCTGCTATTTGCAAAGCAAAGAGGTAATTACATCTACCAAATGGAATTTTCAAGATGCATGCAAGAGTTTTGAAAGTCTGGCCCTTCCTATCACCAATGTGGACTTCAATGTTTCTGAGTGGATAATGCTTGATTTCTCTTGCTTGTGATTGACTGAACCCTTCTCTTGGTATAACTATTAGTAACTGGAGCAGGAGATGGATTGAATCAATAAGACATACTGATGCTTTTATCTCTCTACGCCACTTCCTCCTTTCTCCATGATTCTCTGCTTGACAACTGTTCAGAGTACAGCAGAACAAATCAATTAAGATCTGAAATGCAGTAATGCTTCGTCATTTGTTAACTTCTCTTCTTATGATCCCTCTGACCTACTTTGTTCCTTTCTCTTTAGTTCCAGAAAAATATACATAAAATCCATTAATGGGAGAGGGAGCATCCATCCTTCAGACTCCACTTTTGCTAAGGAAATATGGAAAGATGTCAGTGATCTAACAAGATAATGAAAAGCCATTATTCTCACACTAAGAGAATACTTTCCAAGTCAGACTGGAAGGCATTCTAGATTCTACTGACACCTTTAAAAAAATGGTTACTAACCTTCCATAACTGCTGTTCTTTGAGATGTGTTGCACATGTCTATTGCACTCTTGGTGTGTGTGTGTGTGCCCCCACAGAATAGTGGGCAATTTTTCCATCAGCAGTAGCCATCGGAGCAGCTTGAGTGCCCTCTGTTGCCATGCATTACAGCATGACAGTATAAAGGGCCCAGCCACTCCCAAGTTCCCTCAGTTCCTTCTTGCTGGACAACTTTGATGCAGAGGAGGGCAGGTCATGTAATGGACATGTGCAACATATCTTGAACAACAACAATGGAAGGTTACTAACCATTTTTCTTCGTTGATTGATTGCACATGTGCATTTCACGCTCAGTGACTCACATGTCATAAAGTAGGAGGAAGGATCGGAGATCATGTACACACAGACTGGAGTACAACTCATCCAAATTTAGCACTGTCTCTAGAGTAATGAGTGATGGCATAATGTGATGAGAAGGTGTGAATGGAAGCCCAGGTTGCAGCTATACAAATTTCCTGGATTGGGACATGAGCAAGAAACACCGCAGAGGCTGTTTGCTATCTTGTGTAATGTGCTGTCACATTGCTGCAAGATCATAACATATACGAATGCAGAAAGTTATCCAAGACTAAATTCTTTGTGTTGAGACCTGGTGAGTCTTCACCTTGTCCACAATGGCCATGAATAATTGGCTTGACAAACAGAACTGGTTAGTCCTGTCCATGTAGAACGCTAAAGGTCTCCTAATATCTTTGGTGTGCAGGCATTGTTCCTCCCTATTGGTGTGTGGTTTTGGGTAAAAAGTAGGTAAGTAAATTGACTAGTTAATATGAAAATTAGACACCACATTAGAGAAAAATCTTGGATGACTGGGAAAGTATACTTTATTCTTAAAGAAGGTTGTATAAGATGGTTTGGATGTCAGAATACACAGCTTGGCCACCCATCTGGCTGAAGTGATAGCTACTAGGAAAGCCACCCTCAGAGTTAGTTGCAGGGAGGAACATGTTGCTAGAGGCTCAAAGGGTGAGCTGTCCCAATGGATACCACTGAAGGAAAAAATTCTGACTGTGCGTGGGGCATGCGCACTCAAGAGTGCAATGCACATGTGCAATCACTCAAAGAACTTTTGGGAAGATTTACATCTAAGCCTTTATACTTGTTAAGTGGCTAGATGGAAGCAGGACCTGAAGGGATATTTATTTCTCTCTCTTTAAGCAGAGATATGGATGCACTTGGAAGTAAAATATGGACTCCACAACTGTTAACAAAAGGCTTGCGTACTAAAACTGACAAGCTCAAATGATGGCTATGAACATGAGGTGAACCCTTGTCTGGCTGGTATTAGCCATTCTTTAATCACAGAAGACAACACCTGGTACCTGGTATCAACACCAAGACTGATGAAAACCTACAAACTTTACTCACATTCAATGCAGCTTCTGCTTCTTCTAATGCTGGTTTAGCTGCCTCCAGTTTGGTCTCTGCTACCACTTTCTCTGAATCAATTTCATCTACAATCTTTTGTGCTTTGTCCTTCACACCTTGGACTTCATTTTTTATTTTAGCTGATGCCTCAGCACTTACTGTAACTTCTGCCAGCACCTAGCATTAACAATAAATACATAAACAAATAAAATGTAAAAATATGCAAATATGAGAACAAATGAATACATTTGCAAATATAATGAAATCAGAATACAAAAGGGTTGTTTCTTGGTTAATATTAGCTACACATGGTACACATATAATTTTACTATGGAATGTAAAGTAGCAAAATTTCATGGGTAGAGGTGACGAAAATGATATTCCCCTGTAATATCTGACTGGGATCTTCCACCAATTTAATGATAAGAGGACTTCTCAAGGGACCTGCCCTCTCATGTCAATGTGCTGTTTGTTTGGAAGGTAGATGGATTTCAACCACCCTTGCATGTAGTGAAGGTGATGTCTGGTATGCTGTGTTACGTATGTGCAAGAGCCCATGTAATGTTTTAGACACATTCTTACCAGAGTTTGAGGACAGTTTTATAATTCATAACAAGATCTGTCACAACTTTGAAACTATCTTGAGGTAGGTATGTTCTTGCTGTAGTAATGTAGTAGAGTCTAGAACTGCCTGTATGAATTCTATCCTCTGGGTTGGCACTAATGATGATTTTTGTTGTTGATGATGGTGAAAAGCTGACAGAACTAATTAAATGAATCTTTCATCTGCTGAGGTGAACTCTCTCAAATGAGCCAATCACCAAGGTAAGGATAAACTTGTATTCCTTGTCTTACATTAGTCACCATGACAGCAAGGCATTTGGTAAAGGTTCTTGGTACTGTGGACAAATCAAACACTAGGACTCTCTATTGAAAAGGGGAGGTCCTCACTTGAAACCTCAAGTATTTCCCGTATGCCAGGTGGATAGTTATATGAAAATACACATTCTGCAGTTGAGAAATATGAACCAGTCCTGTGGACCTAGGTATGGGATTATAGGGACCAGGGTTACCATTCTGAATTTGAATCAACAAATAAAGGCACTGAGCCATCTCAAGTCCAGAATTGGGCACCATCCTCCTTTTTTTCTTGGATATTAGAAAATAATGGGAATAATACTAACACTACACATATACTATACACTAATACTAACAAATATACAACTAGATAGATTAAATTGCAAAATACACAAGAGAAAGTGAACACTGCTAGAAGTTCTGTCTCATAACCATTGGTGGTAAAAAATGGAACTGAGCAACAGTTGGCCCTGCTCCGCCCTCTATGCATAGAGCCCTGAAAATATGTGGATATCCGTTTTATATCCGCAGACTATGTTCGCGGATAGATGCGGATCCTAATTTTGTATCTGTGCAGGGCTCTATCTATGCACTAGAAGTGGGGGGAGGAGGGAGCTGCACAAGGACACAGAAGGCACTACCCCAACAGACATTGCTGACCAAAAGATTCTAATCTCAAATGCCTGGGGTGCATGCACACCCGAAGTGGAATCTTCTGCCAAACTGCTTTTAGAGGCAGGAGTATGCACATTTCTATGTCCAGGTATCAGCCACTGGTCCACAAAAGCCAGCTTGTCACTAAAACTTCCAGAGAAAGTTTCCAATGCTGGAAAAATACATGAAATATAACTAAGAAAAACACACAAAGGAGGGTTGTTCTGAATTGGCAGAGGGTCATTCCAATTAACAGGTAAGATAAACTTGATCTACTTTCATAGAATGGCCCTTCTTACAATCTGGAGAGAATTACTGGGAAATGGCAAGCAGAAGAATAACAGAGAAAGGGTACACAGTAAAAAACAGTCACACCAAGTGACAGCCATATAACAGCCACCATCTGAGAATCATAGAAAAGTGAGGCTGGAATGGATCTCAAGAGATCGTCTAGTCCAACTTCCTCTGCTGAGGCAGGACCAAGTAAACCAAGACCATCCCTGACAGATATCTGTCTAGCCTGTTCTTAACCCCCACCTCCCAATGATGAGGACTTCACAATCTCCCTTGGAAGCCTATTCCAGAGTTTAACTATCCTCATCTTCATCCAGAGACTTTCAACTGATCTGCCTCTCACATCCTTCTGGACCTCAGAACAGGTGTATATATTTGTGATGTTGCAGTCCATATGCTTTATGGAAATATGCTTATGAATATGACATAACTGGAATATGCTTTACACTAAATATCCCTTGTATGGTGTCATTAGAAAGCTTGTAATCTAATAAGTGTGTTCATCCTATTTGTTTGCATGTATTATTTCTAGATCTGGAGTTAGGAAAATAAGATATAAACTTGTATCACTGATGTAAACATATTAAGTGGAGGCCATTAAGGGTGCTCCAGAAACAATCAGCTCTAAATGGCCTTAGTTACTTGAAAGCCTTCCTGTGTATGTGTGGCCAGTGCATGGGGAATGGAAACTAGGGGTCTTACAGTGACATGTGACCATGTCACTTTATAATGAAATCCATCTTAAATCTGGTACTTTTTCATTTAGAAGGAGGGGTGGGGACCCACAGAGACAAAAGATTCCTGCCTTGTGCCAAAGCTATAAAATGGGTTGGAGCAGGACAAAAGGGGCAGCCAATCATGAGAAAACCCCTGCTTACCACGTGAGATGTCTGCTGGAACTAACAAGGACTATACCGGGGAAAGGACTGGGCCCAGACTAGGGAGGAGTCTAGTCTGTGAAAGAAGCTTATTGGAACATCTCTGAGGGTGAGATATTACCTGTAATCAGTTTCTTAATGTATTAGACTTAGATTTGCGTGTTTTTGCTTTATTTTGCTTGGCGACTTACTTTGTTCTGTCTGTTATTACTTTAAATCCTGCTTTTTATACTTAATAACATCACTTTTGTTTATTAGTAAACCCATAGTAAGTTATTAATACCTGGGGAAGCAAACACCTGTGCATCTCTCTCTATCAGTGTTATCGAGGGCAGACAATTTATGAATTTACCCTGTATAAGCTTTATACAGGGTAAAACGGATTTATTTGGGATTTGGATCTGTAGCAGATTGCTGACTCACCGGCATAGTGCCTCCTGCTGGTCATCTGGGAATTATCTCAATTCCACCACCTGGAGCCCCCCCTGCTGGCCAGTGTCTTGCCTGCTGCAGGCCCCCTCTTTCCCTCCCAGACCCTGGTGCCCTTTACATTGGGGTTCTGCTCAAAGCAGTACCCCCACACCATGGGTCTCCCCTCCCAGGGGAACCCCCAACCCTCTATACCCACCTTGCCTCAGTGGTTACTGCCAGTCATCATCTAGACACTTTCCCTGGGGCAGACTGCAGTCTTTAATGGACACTCATCATTGGCAAGGGGGTTGGACCAGGTGCCTCTGCCTATCCCCGGGCTGCACTTCTGCAGCCTCTGTAGGCTTTTACCAAGGCCTCAGCCTGGGGAGTTGCCAGGCTGGAGCTGCTTTTGCCCTTCTCTAGCGCTGCTCTGCTTCAGGTACCCTTGTACTCCCAGGCAGCTAGACCCTTCCCACTCCAAAGCTGGAGTGAGACTGACCCAGCACCTCCCTTAGCCCTTATATCAGGGCCCACTGTGCCCTGATTGAGCTAGCTACACCTGTGGCCAGCTACTCAGCCAGCCTCTTTCAGCTGCTCTTAATCACTTGTCTAACTGGGTCCCAGCCACAGCCCTCTCCAAGGGCTGCTTTTAACCCCTGCTCTCCTGGGGTGGGGCAGCTGCACCTTCTATACCAATTGTAGAATACTTGGTCAGTCACTTTGCTGTGAGACTAAATATATATATATATATATATATATATATATATATATATATATATATATATAAAATGAAACAATGAATTCACACTACTGTGGCTCTTTTGTGAATGTTGATTGCTGATTTTGCTACTGAACCATTGAGGTCTGACGATCACTGCTGTAAATCTTATCCTCAGTCTTGAACAAATTTTTTGGGGGGATAATGGAGTTGGGGTTTTGTTTTTGTTTTTTGACATAATCCAGACAGAGTATGTCTGCATCCAAAGGAGGCATTTGATTATGTCATATCAACTCTGACATGTTTAGCGCTTGAGGAGAGGGACAGATATTGCAGCAGAGTGAGGTCTTGAGGAAGCTTCTCTCTTTTTCTCTCATGTTCCACTTCCCTCTCATGCCAAATAAAGTTCAGTCTGTCCCAAAAGTCGCCCCACTTTTGCAGATGTTTCACAAAACTGTCATAGGGACTCAGTAGTTCTTTGCTTGGCCTTAACCAGACTCTATCTACAAATCTCACAAGCTCTGGGTCTTCCCCAGGAACAGAATCAGACTATACAATGAAATGCAATGTGGTGTAGTCATGTTGGTCCCAGGATATTAGAGAGAAAAGGTGTCAGGTAATATCTTTTATTTGGTTCAATAAAAGATTTTACCTCACCCACAGTGTCTCTCTAAGGAAATGAAAGGCATACTGACCTTGTGTTTTTCTTCAGGCAGCTGTTCCAGGGATCTAATCCCAAGTGTCGAAATTGTACTTGGACATTATTGTGTGCTATTATCTTAATTACTTCTATAATACTTATATATGCAAATCACTTTATAGACAAATAAAAAATGAAGTCCTGGGCTCAAAGAGCTTTGTTTTGTTTTCTGTTTGGTGTTTTTTTTATTTATACACACATATGCCTCATCCCCACCCCCAAGACACGTGCATGGTTAGTTCTGTGGCTAGGAGACAGTGAAGAAAATAAGGCAAGGAGTAAAGAAAGATGACTGCAGAGAGGTAAAAATGGGGCTAATTTGATAAACAGAAGACCATACTGCAGAAGAGTAGTTCTTGTATCCTAGATAGTCCAACCTTCTGGATTCTCTGTCTCCAGACACTGATCAGAAATAGTTCCTTTTTCTGACTTATCTAAGACTGCCAATTCCACGAGTATCCCTTGGTTTGTGGGAGAAATATTTTGCCATTACATTTAAACTCCAAAATGTCAAACAGTCTGTACAATTTTTTTCCTGAACTGCAAACTCCACAAATCTTATAATTATCTGGTGGTTAAATGGAAGCAATGGAAGCATACTATTGTCTTGTGAGGTGGAGGAAGAGGGCCTAGGCTTTGGAAACAGCCTTAGAATCATCAACATATTCCTCTTCTCCTTCCTCTTTAACGTCAGTTTCCAAGAGACCATCACCAAGGCTGATAAGTAGTGTGGAGTGTCCTTGAGAAGAGAAGATGCTACATCTGCTATTACACCAGAATAATTTGATTCCCTATAGAAACACTTTCATTAAAGTCAAATCAGGCTCCTCTGTGGTCTCTTTGCTGAGCATCATTTTTAAAATTATGCTTACATGCACAATCCACTGGACCAGCATTGTGCAAGATCACAGGGACTCTTTACTTTGTTGTTGCAAAACAAGAACCACTCAAACTTTTATTTTTCTTTCTGGACCTCCCATATTAAAGCTGACAAGAACCACAAAATGAAACAGAATTGACTAACACTAAAAAGGTCCAGCTATTGAATATTAACAAATTATCTTAATTTAATACATATAACTTAACCAAAAATTAACTATGAATAACTCTCAAACCAAGCTGTACTACAACAAAGAGCACTGAAACAAGCAATGAGACCTGCTGCTTACAGAGGAAAGAAACTAGGGAAAGCCAGGCCCGGCATTTATATAGTTTTTCCACCATCTCCCTCCCCAGTGGGTTCCACCAGGGCAGCTTTAGTCTCCGTTGGCGCTCCTCAGGAGCCTCACTGGCAGGGCTACTGTGGAGCCTGTGCTGAAGCAGCATACACAGCTGCCCTTGCCACATCTCCTCCTTGCACAGGAGCAGGCTGTTTTGCGTTACATCCATTTCCTGCAAGTTCCTTGACAAAGAGGATGTTGTGGACCTTTTACACTACTACAGTTCTCCCACACTATTTTTTTTTTTGCCACCAGTGGACATTAAAGTGAATCTAGATCACAAATATGTTTAGCAAATAAGTACGTACTTTATCTGCCTTTACAGAAGCCAAAGCCAATTCCTTTTCTTTCACTGCCAATTCCAGAGAGAGTTTGGCAACAGATTCACTGGCTTCCATCAGCTTGGCGAGACCTATCAAATATAAGATAATCATGGCAGTTCAGAAAGGTGGAGAATAATGCTATATTTTTGATAATTTCTAACTCTTCTCCAATCTGCCACCTCACAACCACCCTCCAATTATTCCCCTCTCTCATTCGCCTGCCCACTAGCTCACAGTCTCCTACTCTGGGCTTCTCATCCAATCTTAGTCTCCTTTCCCTTCACTCTTCTCAGGGTCCTTGTCCTAGTGCCCCCTCTTCTCCTCCCCCATCTCCTAGTCCATGTCTTCTTGCCCAGCCAATTTCAACCCCAGGTCCCAGTTTCTTGCACCCTGCCAGACTCCACTTCAAGTCTCTTCTCCCCACTAGGGCCTTTTTCTCAATCTGCTCCTCCCACCTTTCCCCAGTCTGGCTCTTGTCCCCACTTCATTCAAGTCAGGCACCTTCCTCCTCCATGTTGTCAAGATGCCAATGGGGTGACATTGAGAGAACAGAAGAGACACTCTCCCTGCTGTCAGTTCCAATGCCCAGCCTCAGCAGCCATGAGCTGCAATTGCAGGGAAAGTCCTGCTCACCCCCAGTAGCCCAGGGATGGCAAATGCACACTTCAGTTACATGCAGGAGCTGAGATAGGCTGGAGCATGTTAGTGCAACTGGAATCTTCAGAGATTTTAGCAGCAAAGCTCTAATAAATTCCTATTAAACATATGCAAACTATGTTTTTTCAAAGTGTTATAATTTGACCCAATTTGGGCGACTTTTCATGGGAACAGCAAAGGGCATATCCCTGATACAAATGTAACTCCACATGCTGAATTTCAAATCTCTACTCCAAAGCATGGGGGACTAGATCTTCTCAATGAAATAGTTGTAAGAATTTTTTTAATATGGCAAAATAATTTATTTTTTCTAATCTCATTCTTGCAAACAGTGGACCCATTTTGACTATAACTTTTCAAAAAGTTCAATCTGAGTGTCACAGGGCAAGTGCACTCTGTCCCTCCTTTGGGGTGTAGGAAGGGTCATTACAGCCTCGCGGCTGACTCTACCAGACCACCCTTTGCCTCAGGACGGTATGGCCTAGTGGCTAGAGTCAATATGGCTGCCCTTCCTCACAGGGCTGCATGGCCTAATGGCCAGAATCAATACAGCTGCTGTTCCTTGCAGAGCTGGATGTTCTAATGGCTAGAGTCAATATGGCTGCCCTTCTACGCAGTGCTGCAAGGCCTAGTGACCAGAGTCCTTACAGCTGCCCTCTCTTGCAGGGCTGGATGGCCTAATGGCCAGAATCAATATGGCTGCCCTCTCCTGCAGGGCTGGATGGCCAAATGGCCATATTCAGTATGGCTGCCCTCTCTCACCGGGCTGGATGGCCTAATGGTCAGGGGTGGGGAGGGCGTGTGGCCGGGGTAGAGTCCCAGCCTAGGACCCTGTCAGAGGTGAGTGTACTCAAAACTGGGTCTGCAGGGATCCAACTGAAACACGCTGACTTAGTTCCTGGTCATCATAGAATATCAAGGTTGGAAGGGACCTCAGGAGGTCATTTAGTCCAACCCCCTGCTCAAAGCAAGACCAATCCCCAACTAAATCATCCCAGCCAGAGCTTTGTCAAGCCTGACCTTAAAAACCTCTAAGGAAGGAAATTCCACCACCTCCCTAGGTAACGCATTCCAGTGCTTCACCACCCTCCTAGCGAAAAAGTTTTTCCTAATATCCAACCTAAACCTCCCCCACTGCGATTTGAGACATTACTCCTTGTTCTGTCATCTGCTACCACTGAGAACAGTCTAGATCCATCCTCTTTGGAACCCCCTTTCAGGTAGTTGAAAGCAGCTATCAAATCCCCCCTCATTCTTCTCTTCCGCAGACTAAACAATCCCAATTCCCTCAGCCTCTCCTCATAAGTCATGTGTTCCAGTCCCCTAATCATTTTTGTTGCCCTCTGCTGGACTCTTTCCAGTTTTTCCACATCCTTCTTGTAGTGTGGGGCCCAAAACTGGACACAGTACTTCAGATGAGGCCTCACCAATGTCAAATAGAGGGGAATGATCAAGTTCCTTGATTTGCTGGCAATGTCCCTACTTATAGAGCCCAAAATGCCATTAGCCTTCTTGGCAACAAGGGCACACTGTTGATTCATATCCAGCTTCTGGTCCACTGTAACCCCTAAGTCCTTTTCTTCAGAACTGCTGCCTAGCCATTCGGTCCCTAGTCTATAGCGGTGCATAGGATTCTTCTGTCCTATGTGCAGGACTCTGCACTTGTCCTTGTTGAACCCCATCAAATTTCTTTTGGCCCAATCCTCTAATTTGTCCAGGTCCTACAATTTGTCTAATTTGTCTAGGTCTTACAACTGGATCAATGACTACTCCCCCTAGTCTACTTCCTACCCTGTCTTCTAGTGGTATGGTCCATGTGTCTCCTGGGTCTCCAGCCTGTGGAGCTTCTGACCGTTCCAATGCCTCCTGGGTGTCCACGGGTAGCTGGGTATCTACCCAGGTCTCAGCAGGCTTAGGCCCCTTGGTCTGGGGCTCCGGCAGCTCCTGGGTGGGAGCTTGCAATGTGTCTCCTCTCTCCTCAGCAATCCCTCCTGACTGAGCTGGGTTACCTCCTTTTATACTGGCTCTCCAATTGGAGCATGTTCAGCAGGGGCGAGGGGGGTGGCTTTCTTTGCCCACAGTACGGGGTTAACCCCTCTTGTCCAGTGCAGGGCATGTGCACCCCGTCACACTGAGGCAGACACCCAGCATGGAAAATTTCTGCCCAAACAGTTAAAGTATGGCAAAGTTATAAGAAACTAAAAACACAGTCTTATAATGGGCAGCACTGCCAATTCTGCCTACAGTAATTGTAGAGTCATAGGGTCGAAGGGACCTCAAGGGTCATCTAGTCTAACCTCAAATTGAATGAACTTATGGCTTTTCTTTTTTCTTTTTTAAAATACTACAAGCACTAGCTTCAGGCATAAAAAGCATGTAACCTCCCTCACACTTCTGCCTGTCTCAACCACTTCTCCAGCCACGTTCAACACTGTACTAGGGTAGGAGGCAAACTGACAGTTTATGCCGAATTCTCACTGCTAATGCAGAAACTTCAGAGAAAGGATTGGAGTGGTTTTGAGCTGCCTCTTCGACCCTCAAGCCAATCAGTCAGGTGTTCTTTCTAGCCATTTTCAACTTCCCCTTTCTGTTATAAAAGCTAAGTTGGGAATATTAGATATTTATGTTTAATAGAGGGAATGCTCAGATAGATGATTAAACTAGTTTTAATGCTGTATTTGTACCACTCTTATCATACAAAGGGACTTGGCCAATTGACGTTACTACCACATACAGTACTCTGAAGTAACCATCACTTGAGTGATAAGGTTTAACATACACATTTCAGGTTTGGGCTATTTGACTGTGATACAAAAAGGGAGTGATCCTAAATGATCTGTGAATGAGAAGCCCAACCATGAAACAGAGGTCATCTGGGACCATATCTAAGATTTATTTTTATTCCCTATACATCTTACCTATTTGCATGCGTTCAGCTTGTTCATTAATGTTTCCTAGCTTTTCAGAATAAACATCTTTGTAACCATTTATGAAAGAGAGATAAGATTTGGGTGTAACATGAGCTCTTCGTCGATATCTGAAAGGCAGAAATTTAAGAAAATTATAATTTAATATATAACTTTCACATAGTATTCATTGGAGATCTAAATAGTCGCACGACTGTCCAGGTCTTCAGTTTCAACTGAATTATTTTTTAAAACACAGACAGCAAATATTATATGGAAAGAGAAGCATTTCATGCAGTCAAAATGCAGCATCCCTTCACAACGATAATACTTAATGTCACCTTTTATGTGCAATTACATCTGTCCTCATCCACACAAGCTATATTAAAGTTTCTTGTACCATTTTTTATTCTTATCCTACAATGGGAATAGGGTAATGAAGTTGCCACATACTTGTGATTATTATGGATGGCTTTTGAATTTATCAAATACAAACTTCACTTCTGTATTAATAAACTGTAAAAGACAATTATTTCTTCATATATTACAATGCCATAAACATTATTCCATAAATAGTAATAATATTTTTTGTGGTTGCTCAATTTTTAAATTTGTACAGAATGTTACCTTTGGAAATAATTCTCACAGTTCTCAGAAACTATATCATGAAAGAGGCCCATAGTTTCTACTACTTGTGCTTTAACTTCAGAAGAACAAACAATATTAAATTCTGAAAGGAAGTAACTGGCTACAGCAACAAGGGCTTCTTTAGGCCACCGATTGAACCAGTCCATAGTGCAGCCTGATATCAGACCAGGAAATTTCAAAGAACGTGCGCGGAACTTCTCACCAACCTAACAAAAGTAACAGTTTTAAAACAATGCTTAATATAGTGTGTGTGATACCATATCTGATTTTATCCAAAACATTAACATGTACATAAAATTTAAGCATTTTTTTCTCATTCTGTTTTACCATTATAACATCATGCATAACTTTTACCCTATATCTGCATCCTATTCTTTTTTATTATCTTGATATCCTCAATAAAATTAATAAAACATTAGAAAAAAAACTCATATTAAAGATGAATGCTACTTAGTGTTTTAAAACTTCAGTTAGTTGTACATTAATTTCAATTAAAAGCTTGACATCCACTCACACCTGCTTTGAGGGCTCTTGTTTTTCCAGCAACAATCAAGGACTTCAGTAAAACCTAAAATACTGAAAAACTGCATTCACTGCTTGATATATGCCCTGACTCTTCAAATTATAAACCTTGAATGATCACATCATGTTTTATATGGGAATGTACCCACAAAAATAAACAAGATAGTTACAAAAAGAAAACTCACTGGAGAAAAGCAGAGAACAACATGCAAATTCTTCTTTGACCGTGATATAAAATACTCATAAAGATTATCAAATGTAGGAGGAAATCGAGGCAGCTCTTTTTTCATCACAGATATTAATCCTTGTGTAATTTCATCCAGCTCATCCCGAGCAAATAAATTGGAAATCTTTGTACAAAACCAAAATGCATAGGAAAAGAAATTGCATTAATTTAACTGAATGATAATATATTTCATAATTGTAATCTATCTTTCCATCTATCTGTCTCTACACACACAGAAACAATTTAGATGAACTAAGGACCAAATTCTTCCCTGATTTAAAACCCTGAGCAACTTCATTAAAGACAATGGATGTTAGGGAAAAATAAAGCCCTAAACTAGCAAGGACACCCTTCGGTAATGGTGGCCTTTTAAATACCCTCCTCACTTATTTTCTCCCTAATGCTTACATAATCTGTCCAAATCAAGTTCACATTGGAGCATGGCTGCATGAGGAAATACTGTATTTTTATGAGCATCAAAAGGTATTCTTGCAAGAGTACTGACGTAAATCCAGAAATTTATATTGAGATTCAGTTGGGGCCCCGAATGTCCCAAATTTGAGATATTTGGGATTTAGATCCTTTCTAGCCCCATTAATTATTACAAAAATCAATGGCAATCAGGTGTTAAGAGCAAATATTGAAATTTTTTATTGCTAAAGTATACTGCCATTTTGAGGATCTAACCTCTCCTGAAGATAGCAGATTGTTAAGGTATTCCAGAAATGCTTCATCTTTTATTTCATTATCAGTGAAAATGAAAGTGATGCCTTTTCCTTCTGCACCCGCTACTCTATATAGAAGTTTCAGATCATCTGTCAGATTGGAAACATTATAGGATCTATGAGGAAAAAGAGAAATTACAAATTTGCTTAATACACAATACAGAATCTTTGCAATTTTTCAAATTATATTTAATATATAATTTGTAGAACAAATCATGACTATAATATCCACACACTTCAGTGAGGGGAAGATCCATCTCCCTGTGAAATAAACTGAAAGACTCAGGCTCAATTCAGGAAAGCATTTAAGCACGTGCTTCAGAGCTTTGATGGGTAGTTATGATTTGCTGAATTAGGGTCCTAGTGAGCAGCCAATGATGCATAAATGAATCAGAGTGTAACAATTTTTTTGTTTACTGTTTTTAAAGATAGTGTTTAAAATAAAGATTAAAATACTTACATTTCCTCAAAAACATCAGGTTCTAGTTTTGGAGAGACAAATAACACAATATTTTTTCATTTCTTACCTGGTTAAAGTTATCTGAAATATTCTGTATCCAGCTATAAAAGAGGCCAATCTTGAAAGACTCTGTTTTCCAGAACCACCAACTCCTACAAGTAAAGCATTTCCACATGCAGTCCGAATTATTCGTGAAATCTATACAGAAAAAATACAAGTAATCTGTGCTGTGTTTAGCTAGTTATAAAAGATTAGCAGAGTTAAATATCTGTTTTACTCCAAATATTATCTGGGAGGGTATTTTTGAAGACCTTTCCCATAGAGAAAAATAAGGCCCCTTCTTCCAAATAAAGCAATAGTATCTGAAGAGATTCATGTGACTTCAGTGAAAGGGCTGCATTTTAAGAACATAGCTTCTAATTTATGAGTTGCATGTGGGATTTAAAATAAATATGTTTAGGATTTGTGTTTAACTGTAGATTTAAGATTGAAATTTTCCAAGCTTAATCTCCTAATGAGTGGGACTTTAAAAAATAACACCACAAAAGCCACTTTTAATTAGCAGAAGAGTGAAAAAACCCACACTTCTACACTTATAGAAATGTTTGCAATTTTTTTTCTAAAAACACCTCTTGATTAAAAGGTAGAGAAATGAAAACAGAGTATGGAAATATCTTTCACTGAAAAGAAGAGCCTTTCAGTGCTCTGGTGAAAACTTGCTTTCCTTTGACCAAGTTATGAGCTTTCAAGAATTACAGTCTGTCCATATAGGTGTGCGGTAATTCTCCAAAAAGGGCCATATTTTGGAGTTTAACGTACCCACCCTACACACACCAACATCATATATAATTTAAAATCTTATATTATGTACATTTAGATGAGGTATAATGTGGAACTGCCAAAAGATGTCATAAGCCAGTAGGTGAGGTGAAACAAGGGTACCCAACATGAGAAGGTGTCATTTTTTTGCACAGTTCCAGAAACACTGCAGCATGACCATGACTATAGTTTGTACTGTTTAAGTTAATTTCAATACCTTAATGTGGTGTTTATTGGTCAAAGCTAACAAATGACAATGTATTAAAAGATGATTATTAGTTTTGCATGGGCAAATATTTTTTTCCCAAGAATAATGAAATTGTTTAGCATGTGGCAAAAATGGTAAATATCAAAATTTTGCAATATACTAACATAAAATATTTTCACATCACATATTCTTAATTGTCAAAGTATCTCACAAGTGATTATAATAGTTTTCTATATTTTCAATTGAAATTTGCCCAACAGATCAGGCTCACACTTAAGGTTGTGTACCAGTAGCAGTAGATTGCATCTACATAGGTTGTACTGCATAGTGGGTTGAAATAAATGTCCATGTATTCCTAATGTAATGCTTCTCCATTTGTAAGATTTGTACATAATATGTAGCATCTAGTCTGCATGATAAAAGGTTTTAATTTGTGACTCTATCCTAAGGGCTTATCTACATAGGGAAATAGCCCAGAATAGGTATTGTAGAATAATTATTTCACAATAACTATTCCATACTAGCTCCCCATGTGGACACTCTTATTCCACACTAAAGGTACATCTATGCTGCACTCTGCTTTTGGTGGTATGTAGAGTACATACACTATCCACACCCCTAGCATGGGAACAGTGTTGATGGTGAGGCACTGCTTAGGTCAGTAGAGTAAGGACATGCCTGAATCCTGTGGGTATATACCAGGGTATGTACCCTACTCATCAAAGCAGTGCCTCCCTCATCTGCACTGCTATTTTTAGCAATGTAGTGTCCCCCTGCCTCCCTGTTGCTGGAGTCTTTCCCTAAAGCAGAGAAAGGCTCCAACAGCAGGAAAAGTTCTGGCAACTCCCTGCAGCATCAACCTTTCCCTTCCACAGGAAAAGACTCCTGCAGTGCAGAGCTGCCAGTAGCTTTCCAGGCAGTGGGAAAAGGTTTTGGAGGTGGGAGGCAGTGGGAAAGGCTCTGGCCAGTGGAGATATTGCCTAAGAGTGCCTTTTTGCAGTTTAGCTTTATCCAAAGTGGCACTCTTAGTACTATAGTGTACACATGGGCAGTTAGTATGGAACAGCTATTGTGGTTTAAATTCACACTCTAGCTTATTTCACAATAGCTTCCCCATATAGACAAGCCCTAAGACTGCCATTTTTGCTGTTTGCAAACAATGAAACCATAACTCACTGTTATTGTATAATACATCTGCCTTCAGTGCTTCCTTTAATACAGTTAGTCAATATATATTGTCTTCTTAATGCATAGTTTTACATTTATTTAAAGGGGCTTTCATATTCCATTCTTTACTGATTTCTTTATACTGTTAAAACCCTTCTGTATATTCCTCAGATCTTTCTTTATATTAACATCTAACTTTGTATTGTCTTTGCATGGTAATTTTTGAGATTATGCAGCTTGCTCCATCCACCACATAACATGTGCAAATTGAAAAAGACTGTCCCCTTACCAAGCCTTCTGAACATCACTCCTTGCTTCCTTCCAAGAACATTTAGCTTTTACACACAACTACCCTCTATCCCCTACCTGACAATTCCAAATTCAAATGGTCAGTTTAGTTCTACTATTCATGTGACTCATGAGGTCCAGTCACCTAAATTAAATGTATTATTAAATGCTGTATAAACAAAACCTTAACAAGATGTGTCATTGCATCTTTAAAAAACACCAAATCAAGAAATGATCCCCTAATGGCTTCATTGTATTGCCTCTGGTACATTTGCAATTTTTCACACAGAAATTCAAAGCTCGGGATCTGAAAGAGAGAGAAAAAAGCAAGAAAAATAACAATATTTATAGATAGTCCTAGCATATTAGTGTAACTACAGAGGTAAAAACACTTATCTGAATAAAATTATGTAGACAAACTTTTACTTCCCAGTTACCTGAGATCAATCCATCTGCTGCATCCATAGACTCTCTCTTTTAGAACTGTGTCTCATAATATAGTCAGGAACTGTTAACAGCATTTAGAAGTAAAATAGGCTTGCAGGCTCTGACATGGCACATAAACTGCATCTTTACAAGGAATCCTGCCCTTAGCTCCTGGTTTTTTCACTTGTTCTTATATCTAGAACACTGGTGTTCTTATTAGTTCCTTCAGGATTTATTTGCTTGTGGCTTATTTATATTGGGACAGATTCTCAGCTGTGCTGAATTTACACTTTGCACTATTGAGGAAAGTAAGACGAAAAGGTGGCTCAAAGCCATGTTTTCAGCTCCCCTGAATCTTGGACAGTTGTGGATTGAAACAGTTCTGCAAGTAATTTAAAACATCTTAGGGGCTCAATTTGCTGAGTCACAGAGTTGAAGAAGACTAACCCGTCTTTGTGGAGGAGTCTCTGGAGTGGTCTCAGCTGGTGTAGAGGAATGCAGAGACCAACAACTCAGCTAAACTCTCAACCCCCTGTTCTGGCAGACTGATGGCTAGAAATAATGGCAAACATGAGCTTGAAACAATCATGGCAGTATTCCCCTTTCATGGCTTCTGAGAAGGTCTCATTATAGATGAAACAACTCTGAACCTTTGGCTTGTTCCATTTGACCTGCTCCACCATGATGGGGGAGGGAGAATACATGGAGAAAAATAACTTGTTGGGGGGATCTTCTTTGAAGAACAAAGCCCAAAAATGTTGTCCCCTAAAGGAGAACAGAAAGTAGGGGAAATAATTTTCTTGTTGCTGCCCCAACATTAGCATTAAAAGCTAGGATTGCAAAGGATACGGAGAATGCTGAAAGATCACTGGCACAGAAGTGGTCCACTAGTTTCAGGAAGATAGGTACAACCAAAATGTCTCACACTACAGAAGGGTTAGGAATCAGACATTTGCTAGAAATTCAATCTAAAATTTCTTTGCTTAATTTCACCTATAATTCCTAATTATATCTCCTTGTATGAGTCAAAAGAATCCACCTCCTTCTTTGGGGTTTACACACTTCAAATACTTATGCACAACTATATTGTCTCTGTCTGTTGGCCAAAGTAACAATATGCAAATGTATTTTTTTAAAATCTTTCCTCATAAATCAATCCCTACATTTATAGTGCTCTTTTCTGCATTGATTCAATTTTTTCAACAACTTAATGATAATTAGCTTGCCAAAACAGAACACAATATTTTAGGTGCAGTTCCAACAGCCATACATGGAAAGGGACAAATGCCTCCTCTGCTTTGAGATATGAGGTTTCTTTATATACTGATAAAAATTATGTTGGCATCTCACAAGTAAATTTGCAGTCTACTGTCAACCCAAGTCTCTTTCATCATTACTGTTTTTCAGGAATCTCCCCCCACGGATCTGTGTATTGGATTATTTTCCCCAGATGTAGTATGTTTGCATTTTTCCAGAATGGATCTTATTTTATTACTTCTTTAAATGGGCAAAACCATCACCTAAGTGTAATATCACAGTTTCAGCCCATAATTATGTTGAAAATTTATTTGTGCATATAATACATGGTCAACCCTCAGGCCTGCCTGTAATTTTCCTTTCACTTAGGTGTATGATTGGTTTTACACTCTTAAATGCCACTTAATCAAAAAGTTTTAGGGCCCAATTGGTATACAATTGCCTATTTTACATGTACATTCAGGCACATTATTTTGAAAACACAGCCTTGCGTGAAAATATTTCCCATAGAGGTTCAAACTGACTTACATTGTCTAATGGAAGCTACCACAAAAAGTTGCTAAGTCAATTTTTTCTAGCAGGGGGAAAAATGCCAGCTAGAAAATTTGCTGCCAAACACAGATAAACTATACTAACAATTAAAATGTACTTAAAACCAACAAAGAAAAGTTACATTTGAACTATAACACATTAAAAAAGCATCAGACACAAGTAGCTCCAAGTCATGGGCAGATGGGAAAAAAAAAGTAAAACTGAGGTGGAAAGGAGGCTGAGCATCCTTTTATTTAGAAGGTCTTGCAGTGACTGCTTCAAGGCTTGAGAAAGTACCTTTCACTTCGCTCTTCAACACCAACCTCCTGTTTGGCCTTGACAATGACTTTCTTTACAAATGAAGTAAAACACGCGGCCACTGCTGCTCTTCCTGAATTAACATTATCTTGTGTGTTATGAAAGAAGAATCTCAAATTGTTTGTACCAACCCCAAAAGAAAATAGTGATTTTAGATCCTCTATTTATCCTTCAGGATTTAAAATTTCACTGATATTCTTCAGTGCTGTCTTAAAGGGCATGCTGCGGGCTGCACAGGAGCACACAATCCTGTTGGTTCTTAAAACTGTTTCACTAATTCTGTGTAGCCGAAATAAGTCTTTAAGACTGGAGAACAGTGAAGTGAAGTGGAAGAGAATGAACAGCCTATATTTATATCAGGTGGATTGTTTACCACATTTTAAATTGCTTTTTAAAGATGTAGATTTACATGATTAACTGTAAACTAATTTGACCAACCTAAAAATGTATTCCCTAAACCAAAATTTGTGCATTTATTTGATAAAACTTTCAATATGATCCCAACAATATAGTACATTTAATAAGTAAAAAAAAACCCTTGAATGCCTAATTTTTAAGGTGTAAAATAAAATACCATTTCATAAACTTTTGGTGCTTCAAATACAAAATCTTCAGGTTCATCACCAGTTGGTTCAGGCATATCCTGTAAAAAATCTACAAAATATGGTTCAGCCTGGAGAATTGATGCTAATCCTGGATCCACATGTTCCTCGATTGCTTTAGTAGTGGCTTTATCAAACCAAGCTACATCTTCATCATTAACAAATCTACAAGACATAGATTAATACAATTTAAAAGAATGGAAAAACTTTTTAGCTAAAAAGGAATGAAAATAGTTAAACACTGAAATGACTCAAGTAAAACTTTAGCGAAACACAAATTAGATAATGATAGCCACTGAAATTTAAGTGCCACTATGTTTTACAAGTACACTAGTCATATCTCTATAATACAGAATAATTTAGCTTTCTGACTTTCATCCAGTTAGGACAGAACATTTAATTTATCAGTTAAATAAGGGGAAATGATTCACTGATAGCTGTGCTTAATCAAAGCCCTACCTTTTCTCCCCTCTTACTTTGGGATTCAGTACATCTAAAGTTATGATGCCACCTCTCAGACAGCAAGGAAACAAAAAAATAGTGAAAAGAAGAGGGGATATACCTGTGTAGGCTGATTTCACAACTTGTTCCTTCAGACTGCTCTTATACCAAAATCCACAAATAGCAGAGGAAAGGCAAACAAAGAAGAAAGAATACAGAGGAGAGGAAGGGAGGAATGCAGGATGGGAGAAAACAGAGAACACTGATACAGTTACTGGTGAGGAATTTTCCCTAGTTAAACCTTCTCCTTTGATTCTATCCTGCATATGGATTCAAACAAGCTAACAGAATTAGCAAGCAGTTACTTTAGTAGAGGGAGTGTGATTTCTTAAGAAACAGCTAGGAACACTCTGCTCGGTGGTGGTAGATAAGAGTGTGAGAGGTTCTAGAAAAGGGAAAAGTGGGCAGCTAAGAACAACTCTGAATCACAGATATTTAAATGTGCTGATATTCACAGCCTTCTTTTCTCCTCCTTCTCAGAGATGAAATATTTGGGGGGTGGAAAGAACAGGGCAACCCCAAATCAGACAGCTGTGAGCACATCTCTGTGCTTTTGGACGAGGAGGCAAAAATATTGAAGAATTGAGGGGTGGAGTCAGCCTGTATATAACCCCTAAATCTCATTATTAGTCTACTAGCATTCTGACAGATGGCACCATAACACTAGCTGTGTTGAACCCAAAGCAGGGTAGGAGAAGACAATACATGAACATTATATAAATACATTCATCTTTCATGTCCCTTTATGTACTTTGGTATTGTCCAATCAATGCAGAATGTGAACATATTCAGTAAACTGATATCACACAAATTGCATGCCAAATGTAAAGTCTTTCGCTCTAGAGCTGGCTCTCCCTAAAAGGGTTTTATTTTGAAGCTTCATGGCATTTATGAATGGATATGGTCCTGACTTCAAATTCAAATTGAGTGTCATCTTTCTTCTTCCATTAAACAAGGCATTAATGTCTGTACAAATATATACTTTTGTTTCTCATAATGTGCAGCGGTAAGCATAATTTAGGGCACAAAGAAATTTATGAACAGATAATGTACTCTACAATTGATTTATGTTGAGTAGTCTTTCTCATACTATGGGGGCAATGAGAGTGTCTGGCTGGAGCAGGAAACTCTTGTCTTACTTTCTTTTATGTAAGCAGTGTCAGGATGAGCTCCACCCTGACATCTGGTGGTGAGGTATGGCAAGTTGTGGAAAACAACTTCAGGGGCCCATCTCATTTGCATAGACACACCCACCCCACCTAGCATGAGGCCATAGCTGCCCAAATGGTCACTTTGGCTGCTGTGGGATCCCCAGTGTCTCTGTTATTGGGGCAGGAAGAATAAATTGTTATTACCCTGATTATGGGAACTGTGCTTGGAACTGGAGTCGGCCTTTTGTTATGATGGAGGGACTCACCATCAACTAAGTAGCACTTGCTAGGCAAGGGTCATGGGTTCCAAAACTCTTGAGAGACAGGTATTAGTACCTGGTGGTGTGGGCCCCTTTGTGAGGGTGTGAAACACCAATTGCACCTCTGTCTCTCTCCACTGTGGAATGTCAGAACTAATTTTGGGTCTATTAAGAGTCTTGCTACAGGTACTGTGCTGTATTCACTTTGGCCTTATGGTGCACCAGCACTAAGGCTCCCACTACTATGAGCTGAAATCACTGAGCACTATGTCAAGTAGTGGGGAGCCGGAAGATCTAGAGTGCAGTGGTGCTGTTCATGGATAGGCTGGCGGAGCGTTCGTGAGACGGTGGAGCGGAGCTGTGCAGAGCGGAGCCGTTTGTGAGACAGCGGAGCTGTGCAGAGAGGAGCCGTTCGTGAGACGGTGAAGCGGAGCAGAGCCGTTCGTGAGACGGCGGGGCGGAGCGGAGCTGTGCAGAGCGGAGCCGTTCGTGAGACGGCGGAGTGGAGCTGTGCGGAGCGGAGCTGTGCAGAGCGGAGCCGTTCGTGAGACGGCGGAGTGGAGCTGTGCGGAGCGGAGCTGTGCAGAGTGGAGCTGTTCGTGAGAGAGCAGAGTGGAGCAGAGCCGTTCGTGGCGGAGCAGAGCCGTTCGTGAGACGGCGGAGCGGAGCCCTGTGGGGCAGTCAGCTTCAGGTCACGTAAGGTGCCCCTTACCTCTTCCCCCCCCCCCACAGGCACATTTTTAGCCAGACTGGAGAGTAACACTCTGCAGATGAACTTTTGAACTCTGGGGCTGGACTTTTTGGACTTTGGGTGATTTGTGGATTGCTGGACTCAAGAGACATTTGGGTTCTGGGACTCAAGAACCCGAGGGAAAGGATGTGGCCCAATTTGTTGGGGTGGGTCTTTGCTCATGGTTTGGTTAATGAACACGAGTTGTGATGTTTCCCCAATTTAATGCTGATGTCGTTTACCTCATGTTATTAAAGATTCTCTGCTACACCGAGACTCTGAGCTTGCGAGAGGGGAAGTATTGCCTCTTTGAGGTGCCCAGGGGGTGTGTAAGATTTTCCCAGGTCACTGGGTGGGGGCTCGAGCCAGTTTTGCATTTGCTTTGATGAGAGGGAACCCCTGCGTACTGAACCCGGCCCTTGCTGCTATCAACTTGGCCTGGCAGAAGGGTTATATTTATAATCCTGAGATTAAGAAAATTAAGAAAATGCAAATTGCTGCATAGAATTTTAGATTTCCTCTATGAACTCCCTCAGCTCTGCTGGAATCTTGTGCATCCAGAGGGGCGATAGGAACTAAGCAGGTTTTTCCACTAAGAGATTCCTCCTACTCCCTAAGAGCTACTGTGGCACCAGCACTGAGCTCAGGGAAACTGTCTGCCTTCCTCCACTCACAGTTCTCCCTTGCTGACATTCAGACAGTGTGGAACTCCCTAGGGAGAAGGGAGAGGCAGTAGCCAATGGATTCAGGACATTTCTGGCAGAGACAGAGATTCATGGTGAAGCATGCTTGCTATATAAGGGGCTTTAGACAGAAACGATTAGAGGGATCAGTTCAAGTGAGAACAGGTTCAGAAAATGGGATGGGAGAAGAGATGGGTGTCAGAAGGACAGCCTGGTGCGTGGACTCAAGAGGGACCAGGGGAGAGAAAGGGGACAGGCTCTGTGAATAGGGACACAAGGAAAACAGGCTGAGGGAATGGGGGAAAGAGAGGCTCAATGTGTAACTTTTAACTTTTTTGTGTGTGTTTTAGCTATCATTTGCTGCAGTCTACATGCCAATGTATATTTAGCCTGGTTTTGCTTCATCCATATTACCAGAAGCCTGTCGTCAGTATTTTGGAAAGCTTCAGCTTTTATAACTTTATCCCCTTCCTTATACCAGAAGATTATTGGAATATAAAAATTAGAGCCTGCCTCCACTTGACTACCAGAGGCAAGCATTGTGAAGGAGAGGTTACTCACCTTGTGCAGTAACTGGCATTCTTCAAGATGTGCATTCCTGTGGGTGCTCCACGTCAGATACCCTGCGCCTTTGATCAGAGATTTTTGGTAGCAATGCCCATTTGACCCACACTTGTACCCTACATATCCTCGTGTCCCATACTGAGGCTATATAGGGCTGTGCAGGCAAACCACCCTCAGTTCCTTCTCTACTGCAAAGTCCCACAGAGGAAACCCTGAAACAGAGAGGAAGAAAGGTGGATAGTGGAGCACTCACAGTGACACAAATCTTGAAGAACTCCAGTTACTGCACAAGATGAGTAATCTCCTTCTTTGTCCCTGTGGGTGTTCTACTTCAGGCGACTCCATGGCAGTAACCCCTTACGGAGGTGGGAATTTTGGAACAGAGGTTATCACAAAAGAAAGAACTGTGTTGCATACTGAAGCATGTGATCTTGCAGGTGAACCAAAGCATAATGGGTGAAAAATGTATGCACTGAGGATCATGCTGCAGACCTGAAGATTTCAGCAATTGAATGTCCTTAAGTAGGGAAATGCTGTAGACTGTGCTCTAGTAGAATGCGCAATCACTTGTAGAGGAGGTGCAACCTCAGCCAAACTATAATAGGCAATAAACGCATCCAGAAATCCAGTGAGAAAATGAAGTCAGAGGCTCCCTTAGACCTATCTGTAATACAAATAAAGAGTCTAGGAGACTTCCTGAATGCCCTAGTGCTGTCCAAGTAAAAGGATAATGACTTCTTAACATGTAATGCATGAAAGGCAGATTCCTGTGTAGACTGATGCAGCTTAAGAAAGAAAACAGAAAAGTGAATAGTTTGGTTAATGGCCACTAAAATCCATCTTCAGAGACAGATGTAGCAGCAGGCACATAGTTATTGGCCCTAAATTAACCTTGATGGAACTCATAGAAAGGCCTGATGTTTTCAATTCCAGCAGCTAATCCAAGACAGTGGAAAAATGACTGGACAGGTGAACGATGAAGCCGGTTATACCAGAGATGATATAGTCTCCATGTCTGAAGGTAAGTGTGTCTTGTAGATTCCTTTCTGCTACTTAAAAGTACATGTTGTACTCCTGATGAACAGGCTGCCATTAATCCCAAGAACCATTGAGGAACCATGCTTGTGCTTGCAGAATGTTCAGATTGGGGTGAAGCATCTGACCTGCATCCTAAGACAACAGCCGAGGTTTGGTAGGGGAGCTGCCACAGAGGGTGAGGGGTGAGTATGATGAGGTAAGGAAACCAAACTTGTCTTGGTCAAGTTGGTGCAATCAAAATTACTTTGGGTTGGTCCAGTCTGATCTTGATGAAGATCTTTAAAAGCAAAGGAATTGGAGGATATGCATAAAAAAGACTTTTTGTCCATGTAATGAGGAAAGCATCTGCTAGAAACTGGGGATCGAGTTCCCCTCTGGAATAGAATTTCCTGCACTTTGTGTTGGCTGCTGGGGCAAAAAGGTCAACCTCTGGAAATCTCCACAATAGAAATATTCTGTTGAGGACTTGAATCCAACTCCCATATGTAATTTAGGGACATATTTCTGCTGAGGTCATCTGCCATGATGTTTTGAATACCTGGGAGGTAAGATGCTGAGATGACTATCTGGTTGGTTATGAACCAGTTCCAAAGTTTTATCCCTTCAGAGCAGAGTGGGGTGGGGGGGGGGAACACGCTCCACCCTGACGATTAATATAATACACACAAGCTATGTAGTCTGTCATGATCTTGATGGATTTGTTTTTTACAAGGGAAAGAAAGTGGTCTCAAGCATTTCTGACTACTATTAACTCCCACAGATCGATGTGCAGCATTGTTCCTATTGTGACTACTTGCCTTGGACTGTGTGAGGATCCAAGTGAGCCCCCCCATCCCAAAAGGAAAGTGTCTGATGTAACACGATGGTAGGGGGATTCTGGCTGAACAGGACTCCTGCACAAATCTTGGAAGGATTCTTCCACCAGGTGAGTGACTGTAGGACCTGGCTGGGTATAGATACCTGCTTGTATAGACTGTGTTTGTTCATACACAAACTGTCCTGACCACTCCTGGAGACACTGAAGGTGCAACCTGGTGTTTTGTGTCACAAAAAAGCAAGCTGCCATGTGTCTCAGCAGTTGCAGACATGCCCTTGCTGGAACTTGAGTACGGAGTTACACTTTTTGAATAAGATCCTTTAGAGCAAGGAACCTGTCAGGAGGGAGATATGCTCTGCCTGTTATTGAATCCTGAAATGCTCCTGTAAAGAGTATTTTCTGCATAGGGGTCAAGATTGATTACTTGAGATTCATCTGCAGGCCTAGCCTTCGAAATAGTGAAGTTGTTGTTAGAACTGCCAACCACACCTCCTGATAAGATCAACCTCTGAGGAGCCAGTTGCCCAGGTAGAGAAAGACAGTTATTCCTACATGAGGATATAGGCAGCTACAACAGCCATTATTTTTGAGAACACCCCTGGGGCAGAAGGCAGACCAAAGGGTCAGGCCAAGTATTGGTAATGATTGTGATTGAATGTGAAACAAATAAATCTTTTCTGAGAGAGATTAATTTCTACATGGAAGTAGGCATCTTTGAGGTTGAGGGTCAGAGACCAGGCCCCAGATTTGGGGAGGTAATTATAGCTGCTAGGGACACCGTTCTGAATTTCAGATATCTGACATGTTTGTTCAGTTGTCTGAGATATCATAGTGGCCTCTGCCACTCTTTTTCTTGGGTATCACTAAATATCTTGAGTGGTATCCTTGTCCTCTGTCTTGAAGTGGAACTGGTTCTATGGCCCCTAGACTTAGGAGCATTGAGATCTCCTGTGACAGCAAATGATTCTGAGAGGGGTCCCTAAAGAGGGATAGGGGGTGGGAGGGCAGGATGGATGTAAATTGGTTAGTATAAACTGATGCAATGGCTTCCAAAACCCATTTGTCTGATATTATAGCCTCCCATGCCCAAATTGAAAAAGGGGGGTTGTGTCATGCAGCCAAGAAACCTTAATTATTGGGAGGTTTGGACTCTTGACCAAACCATCCAAACTGGAGTTTGGACAATATTGATGGCTGGGATGATGCAGCCAAGGTAGTTGCAGGCTGCTTTTTAGAAAATCTTGACCTCTTAGCTGGTAGTTCTGGTGGCCTATGGAAGGCAGAAAATTGTGCCAATTTTATTTGCAGGTGTTGCCCCAGAGTCCTTCATGGTATGAAGCAAATCATCCAGGAAATCTGTGAAGAGCTTGTAACCCTCAACAGGTAAATCTTCCACCGTGGATTGCACTTCCAATGGAAAACCACACAATTGAAGCCAGGAAACTTGTCTCATTGCTCTTGTGGTGAAAATATATCTGGCTGCAGTGTCTGCCACATCAAGTGAAGCCTGCAAAGATGTTTTTGCCAAGAGCTGACCTTCCTTTATTATGGCACTAAACTGTTCTTGGTGTTTCTGTGGCAAATGGTCAATAAAAACTTTAAACTCATAGTTCAGGTAGTCATATTTTGACATCAGTGCCTGATGATTAGCTATCCTGAACTGTAATGGCACTTATGCTCTTATGGGGTGACTTTTTGGGTATGTTGCCTGCCTAATTCACATGACCAGAGAATTTGGTGCTGGGTGAGAAAACAAAAACTCAGAATGCCTGGCCAGGATGTAGTATTGTTTTAATCAGCTTGCTTGCATGTAGTGGGGACTGTTGCTGCAGTTTGCCTGATGGTCTTGGCTGGGTCAAGATGGGCTTCATTAACTGGCAGTGCCACTCAAGCTGAAGCAGAAGTGTGCAATATGTCAGGCAGCTTGTGATGGGAATCTTGGACTTCTTTGAAGGGAATTTGCAGGGTCTCAACAACCTGCTTCATCAAGTACTGGAACTGGCAAAAGTCATCAGCTATTGATGGCGGTGGTGGCATTACTGCCTCATCAGGTAATGAAGAAGGATATATTTGTAAGGGGGATAACCTCTGTATTCACTCCTGCCTCTTGCTCCTCAAAGGTCTCCTCTGCTGACTCACAGTGCAGGAGGGGATGGATGATACCGGGTAACGAGGCCTTCTTTATTCCTTATAAGAGTTAATTGGGGCCCTGAGAAATTACTGGCAGTACATTGCCCATGGATTCCAGTACGGCCAATGAGGAGACCATAAGGCATGGGGGGAGGTATCAAGAGTTGGTCATCTCAAGTTTTAATAGGCAGGGATCTGATATTCTGCCTTTCTTGCATCTGCATCAGGGCATAATGTCTCCCAGAGTAAACTGGAGAGCCTTGAACAGAAAGTTTTGAGTCTGAGCTGGACTACTCCTCCACATATTGTACAGGAGGTGAAAATCCCTCTTCCTGGATACTAGAAGCTGGAAAAGAGACAGGTCTCACAAAACAGGAGTGATTGGTGACCAAGCAGGCCTTAGTATCAAGAGGTGTCTGGAAGTTTCAAGTAGGAGATATTCAGGCTCATTAGGTACCATAAGGTCGTTCAGATATGGGAACTCCTGTGGTACTAGCACAACTGAACTTGCTATGTACACCAATGATGTTCCCAATGCTGTTGTCTGGGGCATTGGTGTCAGTACCAAGGGGACTGCGGATTCCATTGAAGCCACTCTCTTGGTAACAGTCGTCTTCAGTACTGAGCCCTTTACCGTTGAGGTATGGGACTTAGTTCAAGTCCTAAAGTGTTTCATAGTACCCAAAGTGCATAGAGCCTCACCAGCACCTCTCTCAGGGCCTGAGGTCTCCAGTGACTGAGTTTTCTTTGAGGAGGAACTCTCTGTTCTGCTCCTCTTATCCCCCTTCTTAGACTTGGAGCGGGAAGCTCTCAGTACTGCTGGTGCAGTTATCGGCCTGACTCATGGAAAGTATCAGAGACCAGAACATTGCTGCTCTCTTTACCTTGAAAAGTCTTGGTGACCATGACCTTGACTTCAACGGGGCACTGACAGAAGAGGAGGGTCCCTGTAGAGGGGGGTTCTCTGCACCTGAAGCTGGTCTTAGGGCTTGCTACGTCATTAAGAGCCTGTATGTTATTTCCCTGTTCTTATGGGATCTTCCCTTTAAAGAAGTGCATATCTTGAACTTGCTGAGTAGATGAGCGTCTCCAAAAAAACATATGCACTGGGAATGCTCATCACAGCTTCTGCACAAGAGAGCCACCTTTTAAATCCCAGGGAGCTTGGCATCCCAGACAGAAGAAAATTTGTTTGAACCCCTCAAAGGGGAAAAACAAAAAATGTATATAATTTTTTTGGGGAAATAAGAAAAAAATTAAATTAACCATTCCAATAACTATAAGGTACTAAACCTACTACTAATAAAGAACTACTACTAATATAAAGAGTAAACAGGTACACACTAAACTCTGTCTCTGGCCGAAGGCACATGAGATGGAACTGAGGGCCAATTCACCCTCACAGCCCTATATAGCCTAGCTACAGGCTACAAGGACATGTAGGGAGCATGCACAGGTCAAATAGGCATTGGTACCAAAAATCTCTGATCAAAGGCTCAGGGCTCATGTGCACCTGAAATGGAGAACCCACAGGTACACTACTTGAAGAAGAATCTTGTTTTTTGTACATCAGAAACTCTTACACTGACACAGGCTAAGTGTGTGTGAGAGAGAAAGAAATAGATTTTTTATACTTTTGGCTTTGCCAGAGTGGAAGTAGATATGTAGCAGTGTGTGAAATCTATTGTGCTGAATAGTAATGTTTATATACCCAACATTTTAGCATAGATAAATTCATCTTATGAAGATATGATCTGAGAATATGGCTGATAAATGTACAAAAGAAGATACAGGGCATGTACCACTTCAAGACCTCTGAGTTTAGGACTATTTAGAAAGAAAGACAAGACAGAGTTTATTCTTTATTACACACTGTTTCCTGTTGTGTCTGTAGTAAAACATTACTACTTTCACTTTGTAATATATACATGAAGAAATACAACATATATACAACTGTTTATAAAAAGTTAACATTTATTCATAGTTACTAACCTATGGTATTTGAAATGTGAAAGAATTTCCCTCGGGAATTAGAATAGGAAACAACTGCATTATCTGAAAAGGAGTACTTGCAGCACCACAGGTACTCCTTTTCTTTTTGCGGATACAGACTAACATGGCTGCTACTCTGAAACCTGCATTATCTGAGTTCTCAGTAGTAATTGTGGGTAAATGTTGATTTTTAATTGTGACCACTATACTCTAGCTCAGGGGTGGACAAACGTTTTGGCCTGAGGGCCACATCAGGGTTGCAAAACTGTATGGAGGGCCAGGTAGGGAAGGCTGTGCCTCCCCAAATAGCCTGACCCCCACCCCCCTGCTTCTTGTCCCCTGACTGCCCCCTCCCAGGACCTCCCGCCCCTAACCACCTGCCCAGGACCCCACCCCCTATCCAACCCCCACTGCTCCCTGTCCCCTGACTGCCCCAACCCCTATCCATGCCCCCACCCCCTGACAGGCCCCCCAGGACTCCCACACGTCCCCTGACTGCCTCCCCGAACCTCCACTCCATCCAACTGCTCCCTATCCTCTGACTGCCCCCTGGGACCCCCTGCCCCTAACTGCCCCCGGGACCTCCAGCCCCTTATCCAACCCCCCCCCACTCCCCGTCCCCTTACCATGCCGCTCAGAGAAGCAGGAGCTCTTAGCCCCACCGCTGCGCTCCCCGGCAGCAGCAGTGGGCCAGAGCACTGGCAGCGTGGCGACCTGAGGCTGTGGGGGAGGAGGGACCGCAGGGGAGGGGCCGGGGGCTAGCCTCCCCGTCCAGGAGCTCAAGGGCCAGGCAGGACGGTCCTGCAGGCCGGATGTGGCCTGTGGGCTGTAGTTTGCCCACCTCTGCTCTAGCTACAATTTTACTATGATTCCTGAGTGTAGGCACATAGGAGTGCATGGCTGTCCCTCACTGTCAATCTCTGAGGGAGGCCACACTTCTTTGCTGTCACGCACCTGGAATGGCAGTCTGTACAAGGGGGAAATTAGCTGTCTCTAGGGCTCCAACCCACAGGCAGGGTAGAGCAGTGAACAGTCCAAGGCCCAGGCCCTTAGGCAGGGGTGAGCACCAAACACAGTCTAGGACTCAGGCAGTAAACTGACACGGGCCTCCTGGTCTACAGTGAGGAGGCTGCCACTCCAAGGGTGGGGTGGCAGAGGGTAGGGGGAGACAGGCCCACCCGACTCCACCGTGTCCCAGCCCAGGGCCCTAACAGTGGAAGAGTGGGGATCAACCTGCAACACACTGAGCTTGTATCAGGCCAGCACTCTACCAGAGGGTTGTCTAGTTTCCCTGGGCTACTTCCTACTCTCCCCAGGTTTGGTACTTCAGTGTGGTGAGTGTCTGGTGTCTCCTCAGGGTACACCGCCAGTGGCAACCCCAACAGTTCCTCAGTGTTGGTTGGGTCTGGCAGCTCTGGTAGCTTGTGCGAGTCCTCAGGGTAACTGAAGTCTTCTGCATCAGCAGTGGGAAGAATGCATCCGTCTCCTCTGGCAGCTGCTTCCCAGCTGAGCTACAGGGCCTGCCTTTTACTCTTCCTGTTCCTGTCCCGCACCTCTGCTTCCGGCGCGATGAGCGTGGCCTTCCTGGTTCCACTCACCAGGGGGCATCTGGCCGTCCCTCACTGTCAATCGCTGAGGGTGGCCACACATCTTTGTTATACTGAGCTAATGCTCCTATTCTTGAAAATAGTGCCATGGGACCTTTAATAACTAGACCTCTGTTTTATGAATCATTTGAACATGCCCAGGGGGAAAGGGGCCATTGGTTTATCACAGGGCAGTCAAACTCATTCTGTGGAGAGGACTAAATTACATTTTAAATTATGATCTGTGGGCCAGTGTACAAATTTAGGTCATCATACTACCTTCTTTTCACACCAGCCCTCTCTTTGATGTCAAGGAGAGGTCTGCACTGAGATCCAAGTTAGAATATGCCCTTTGGTGTTATTCAATCCAATTACTGACCTAGCCCATTTAGACCTAAGTTGATATTTGTTGGGATAAAAGCACAAGGCAGGATGGTTGCAGAAAAATAAAACATCTTTAAACTTGGCCCTATACTGCTGATTTTCATCCCTGAAGAAAGAGCAAGAGTATATGACCATAAATATAATGGTCTCCCAATACTACTAAATATTGTAAAACATATAAAATTACAGAATTATTAAATCAACACCAAAGACATACTCTAACATGGATCTCTGTGCAGACCTCTCCTTGACATCAGATGGAGAGCTTCTGTGAAAAGAATTAATGGTCTCCCAATAGTACTAAATATTATAATACATACAAAATTATAGAATTATTGTACCTGTCAGTAATGACTCTATTGCACTCATTTTTAAAAAGTGCCATAAGGGTAGTGATATCCTCACATTCTTCTGCTTTGATAGTTAACATTCCTTGCCAAATTCTGGAAAGGTCTCGAAGATTGAAGATATAATGAAACTTGGATGGTGTGGGCAGCATCTTTACCTAAAGCCGAAAATATAGTTATTGTTCAAACTCAAAGACATCTAAAAGGAAAGAAGAGTAATACACACTGAAAATAATAATGATACTTGCTTTCATATATCGCAATCTGGGCCTCCTCCTTCTCCCAGTGAAATCAGTGGCAAAAATCTCAGTGGGAGCAGGATTGAGCCCTGTATGTAAAATGTCAACACTTAGAACATGTAACCAAAAGTTCATATATTTTTCTGGTTTTCATTAAATAAAACTGATAACTTACAAAAGACATCTCAATCCAACTTCTAAAATATATTGATTAATGTCTTGGTTGTGAATAGTCCTCGCAGATACAGAGCTATCAGGATGACTTGATGCCAAACACACCAGTTCCAAAGGCAAACAGATTCCTGGTAGAGGGGACAACTGAGCTTCTCCTTGACTGTTCACATGGATCATCACTGTCATAGAGTCTGCCATACTGTCAGTCCTTGTATCATCAGAAGAAATGCTGGGCAGACCAAACAAATCATTCTGAGTTCTGACACCTTTATGCAAAGGCATTCCTGAGGGGTCCATAGTTCCTCATATTTGATGATGATCCAGATAACCTCTCCACCCAAAGGTAGATATTCCCTTCATCAAGAGGCTAAGATTACCACCCTGAACTTGAAGCTGCTGATGAAGGCACTGAACCACTTCAATTCTAGAATCAGGCACCATCTCCCTTTTTTCTTTGTGAAAATAGAGTGAGTAAAAACCCCACCCACTGAACTGCAAATGAACATGTTCCACTGCTCTGAGAGGTAGAAGTCTGTTCACCTTTTGGAGTAGGTCTCTTGTGAGAGAGGTCTCTGAAGAAGGACAGAGAAGTGGAGTGAAGGTAGGGAATCTGAAATGATAAAGAATACCCCAATCTGAAAATCTCTACGACCCAATCGTCTGAGGTGATGGGGTCCCAGACTCCCTGAAAATAACAAAGGCAGTCTCCAAAAGGGGGCAAAAAAGAATATAGATCTTCCAGATGTTCTACAGAATGGCTCTTGACCACAGTATCAAAATTGCTGTTTCAAAGTGGATGCAGGGTTTGTAGCAGAAGACACAGAGGCAGAAGGTCTCTATCTCTGAAATCTTTGTCTCTTCCTTGGTGGCTCTGAGACTCTCTGCTGAGTGTACTAATATGCAGAGGGACTCTCTGTGGAATAACTCTGAGGCCTGGCTTGCTTTCTCTTAGGCACTGGCATGTAGACTCCCAGTGATTGAGACTAGCCCATGAATGTTTCAGGATCCATGATCCTAAGTCGGTACGTAAAATAACAGGCCCTAGACTCCCTCACAGACCAACAGAGGTAATATGAGTAAGACCTTGGTGAGTGGACAGGGGATACCTCACTGATGTGTTCAGAGACTGAAGAAAAGGAATATTCCTCCTCCAGGGATGGAGGAGGACTAAAGAGTGATCTCGTCAGTGGTGAAGAAGTGCTGGGTACCATGGCAGTCGCTGGTCCATAGGAGGAACCTTTACTACACGGCACAATATAGTTGGCTCTGTTAGGTCAGTTGGTACCACAAATGACTTCAGTGCCAAGAAGGTCAGAATTGAGAGGAGTGGAAAAGAGATCATCAGCACAGTGTCATGGGTGCTGAAGGTCATCAATACAGAGTGAATTGACATCAGTACCACAGAACTGGTACCAGGCACAGCCTGGAACTTCTCCTGAAATAGTACTGTCAGTCAGCTACCAGTCTTCATCAGGGTGTCAGTGGGACACATTCCAGGCCATGAACCAGCCTTAGAGGGAGTGAGGTGAAGTGAGCTATTTTTCCCCCCACTAAGACCCAGAAAAGGCAACTTCCACTTATGTTCTACAGAGGAACAGTGCTCCTTCCTACGACGATCAGAAAATTTTGCCAAGGAGGACTTGGCAGTCTTGCTAGTCTCTGAAGCCAAGGTTTTCTTAGAAGAAAAGGCCTGGGAACTAGGGGTTGAGTCAGAACTAGCAGGAGCATTCCTACACAAAGGCTGTTCAGGCCCAGGGAGTTATTTTCTCTGAAGTAGGCCTAAAAAAAAAAGTCCAAAAGAAAAAGTCTAAGGTGAGCCTTTCTCGTTTTCTGCATTCTTTTTGAGAAAAAACAGCAGATAGAGCATATGTCCTTCCCCACAGCAAAAAAGGCACCTTGAGTGACAGTTGTTTCGTGGCATAAATGCCTCACAAGATGGGCGATTCTTGAACCCAGGGGGCCTTGGTTGAGTCACAAGGGCTAAATCCCAATACCAGGAAAAATTTCCCTAAAACTATGAAGAAACATATAGGGTTTTTTCTTTCTTTTGTTAAAACCAATGTGTATACCTACACTATTTACACTAACTAACTGACAAACACTACCCTAATTATATTAAGACCTAATTTACAGAACTAAGTATTACAGAAAAATTTTCTGGGTTACGCAGTCTGCAAGAGAAACAGACATTGCTAAGGGTTCTATCTCACAGCCATGGGCAGTAAGAAGAAACAGAATAATGGTTGGGCACAGAGTAATTGGTGGGGGTGTTTACTTGGGGTGCAAGCATGGCCCCAAGCATTTCTGGCCAAAAGGATGTGCATACATGGAGCACATGCACCAGAGGTGGAATACATATGGACAATCACTCGAAGAACAACCTGAGTTCTGTTCTTGGATGTCAGAGAGGAGTGTAGTCTAGTGGTTAGAACAGTAGCTATAGACTACATAGAGAAACACAGAGGTTTGACAGTTTCTTTCTGAGAGCCAGTGTAGTGTCGGCCATATAAGCAAGCTGGTATCTATGCCCAGTTCTACTATAAATTACTTTGTGCATCCTCTTAGTTAAATGTGTCAAATGGAGTAGCTGATATTTGACCTCCTCTTAAGGTATAGGTATGCTCAATAATCAAGGCTGTGAAGTGCACAAAAATATAAACAATAGTGAGCAGAACAGGTAAGATTTGAACTCGTGGTCTCCTGGCTCTCAACACACTGCATGTTTAATTCAGCTAAAGTATATTTTGAGGGGGATTGTTCACTTCACCTTTTCCCCCATACAAGGAACCTGATTCAGTTGAAATACACTACACTGAAGAGCACCCTCGTCCCAGGAATGCATCATTGTACTGGAGTCATTAAGGGCCGATATGGATTTGCTGAGCCCTTCTAAACACTTAGCTCCCTTCCATTCCCTCTCCATTCTGCTGTGTCTCTTTTCCTACCTCAAACATCCCCACACTCTCATATCCTCACACACCTTAGAGAAAGTAGGGGGAGATCTCTTTCTCAATTTCATGAACCCCTAAACTTGCTGTATTAAAACTGCAGGAAATCCCATACACAAAAACTTTGTTTAAAAGGTTTAAGGTTGGTTAAGTGTGACTTCCTGTGATGGGGCGCCTCCACTCCTATCCTCTTTGCTTCAGACTACTCAGAGACCTTCCATTTTGTAGATACCCCCACGCAGTTTATTTATAGTGGTTCACGCCACCACCTTTACATACTAGGGCAGCTGTGGTATTTATGTTATCCAGTTTCACTACCCCTTCTCCTGAAAGGGTGGAGGGAGGGGTTAAATGTATCTCCACCTAAAGAACGCCTTTTTCTTATGCATTGCTAACCTCTTCCTTCTTTCTTTTCTGTTGTCCACCCACCTTTTGCACTTCCTTCTTGTGCTCTTTTATCCAGTCTCCTTGTTAATGGAGTAGATAGCTTGTTAACTTCTCAACCCCAATCTGATCAGATAATCACAAATTAATCTCCTAAATCAGCCCTATCTGGGGCTTAACTGATTAAACAGTGACCAGAGTGCTGATTCAGTTGCTGGTTCCCAGCACTCTATCACACACCTCTGCACCTTGCCTGTTGGAAAGGTGTTTCATTCCCTTCGCTCTCCTCACTTTACTGGAGGCACTATTTGGCTTCAATCTTTCTTTGCTCCCAGGATAGTCACCTAGAGTCCCCTTGTAAGGGGTGTGCATTCTCCACCCACAGAAATCACATTTGGTGGATGGAAATTGCCCTCATAACTCCATTTCAGCCCACAGGTCCTTGCACTGGGGGCAACCTGGGGGGCCAGGTTTTTCGTTCTCGCCCCTTTTATTTTGTGGAGGGGTCTGCTTGTGCTACTGTTCCTCCTGGCTACCTGTGGTCACTTGTTCTCCCAACAACTCCATACTGCTCTTGGGGTCCCTTCCTTTGTCATTCTAAAGCAGAAAATCTGAAACTGCTTGACCACTATTAACAAATTTGGGGTTATTTTCATTCCCTGAAACCATTTCCTTGTTTTTCTTTTTTCCTTCTCCCTTAATCTCTCAGGGTATTTCCCTTTCTTTATTCTCTCTCTAGCACGTGTTCTTCTGGATAATATTTTCTAACCCTTCTAAATTTAACAGCTCTTCTCCCTTTCCTGTGAATTTCACTCCTTCCCCCTGGGATGCCCCTTTTGCTCACCTAGTGGGAAGGGGTTCCAGTCAGTGCCTTACACAAGGGGGTGGTGCAACCCATCCACTCCCCCCAAGCCACTTCCATTTAAATTCCAGTGAACATCCAGGGGCACCTGTGCCATAGGTCAGAGTTTCTTATCCCGATGTATACATTCGGGTGTCACTCTTGCTCTAGGTTTCAGAGTAACAGCCGTGTTAGTCTGTATTCATAAAAAGAAAAGGAGTATTTGTGGCACCTTAGAGACTAACCAGTTTATTTGAGCATGAGCTTTCGTGAGCTACAGCTGACTTCATCGGATGCATAGCATATCGTGGAAACTGCAGAAGACATTACATACACACAGAGACCATGAAACAAAACTTCCTCCCACCCCACTCCCCCGCTGGCAACAGCTTATCTAAAGTGATCATCAAGTAGAGCCATTTCCAGCACAAATCCAGGTTTTCTCACCCTTCCCCCCCCCACACACATACAAACTCACTCTCCTGCTGGCAACAGCCGATCCCCCTTTGAAACCCCTCTTTATAATGCGCATGATAATCAAGGTGGGTCACCTCCAGCACTAATCCAGGTTTTCTCACCCCCCCCCTCCAAAAACCACACACACAAACTCATTCTCCTGCTGGCAACAGCTCATCTTACAATGTGCACAGCAATAATCCAAGTTTAACCAGAACGTCTTGGGGGGGGGGGGTTTGCAGGAAAAAAACAAGGGGAGACAGGACTCTTGCTCTAGGAAATATCCAGTGGGGTTTCACCAGCTCTCATCTGATTAATGAACAGGCTGAGATGGCAGTGTCTACCAGATCCCTTTGATACCTCCTCCCCAATATTACAGAAATGGTAAGTAATTTCCTTCTTTTTCCCTTCTTGGGAGTCCTGGCTCAAACCCAGAATTTTGTAAACTCACAGTCCAAGTATGGGCAGTCTCTTTTTATATGTCCCTGATGCCCATGCTGGTAACACGCAAGAGCCTGAGACTCCATCAGTGTTCCCCTGGGCTCCTTCTTCTTGGCAGCCTTTCCGAATGTAATTTCTCCAGTCTTCCTCCCTAGATCCATCCTCTTAACCTGCCACCCCCTCACCCCCTGGTTGCAAAGTCCACCTCTACAAACTCTTGTATTAGTTTAATTGTTGCATGTAGGGTAATGGGTTGATGCCGATAGACTCATACCCAGATATTCTCTGGGAGAGAAGGACTGTTCAAGAATGACAACATCCATAATATCACCCACAACTTGAGTGTCTGGCCTCAGTGAACAAGTGTCCCAGTCTGTCAGTTTTGGGGCAAATGCCTGGGACCTTAACCCCTAGTCTATTTTGCAGCTGGTCATTTTTGCCTGTACTTTTCTGTCGAAAGTCCCACCCAGTCTAGGATGGCTGCCTTAACAACTTCATAATCCCTTGCTTGCTTGCCACTGAGAGCCATATAGGTCACCTGAGCCTCCCCTGTTAAATAGAGCACTAGCTGTAGGACCCAGGTTCCCTTGTCCCTACATCTGCATCTACAGCCACTCTTGAAAGTAACTAAAAATGCATTGGGGTTATTCACAGGGCCAATCCTGCTGAGGTCCACCCTCCACCCTGATTACCGTTCCCCGTCACAGGGCTCAAACCATTTTGTAATAGTTGTTGCTGTACCTGGGCTCACTCCCTTATAAATTCCTGAAGACTTTTTTGTTGCTCAGCTTAGGTGAGAAAGAATATTCTCTCCACGTGATGGGACTGCTGGAAGGTCTGGAAAACCTTCTGCATTTCCTTCTGCTGTTCAACCAGCCACTGCAATGCCTCCTCCATCTCCCAGCCTGCTGAACCTTTACACCAGCTTCCCCATCAGACTCTCTGTTTGTCCAGATAAAGGCTGGATCCCAGGCAAGCTCCCACCTGTGATAGGATTCCTCCACTCCCATCCTCTTTGCTTCACACAAATGGCTCAGAAATCTTCCCTTTTGTAGGTACCACCAAGCAATTTATTTATAGTGGTTCACACCACCACCTTTATATACCAGGGCAGTCATGGTATTTACAATGCTATCCAGCTTCATTACCCCTTCTCCTAAAAAAGGGAGTAAAGGTGTCTCTGCCCAGAGAACTCCCTTTTGTCAGTCCCTCCCTCCCTGCCACCACCCACCTCCTTCTGCTTCCTCCCACCCAACCTCTTGGGCTTCCTTCCTGTGCTCTTTTATCCAATCTCCTTGTTAAAGGGCTAAGTAGCCCATTAGCGTCCCAGTCCCAATCCAATCTGGTAATCAGTAACTTCTCTCATTAATTAGGCCCTTGCTGGGGCCTAACTGGTTAACCAGTGACCAGAGTGCTGGTTCAGCTGCTGATTCCCAGCACTCTGTCATATTTCCCCACAAGGCAAATCTTTAAAAAAAAAAAAGAAAAGAAAAAGAAAAAAGAAATACCAAATTATGAGACACCTCTTACCTGTACCACAATGCCTACACAGCACAGTTCCACATTAAGAAAAAATAAGACAATAAAAAACAAACTCTACATTGTCATAAGGAACTTCCTTCTGCCTCCAGCTGATAAGGGACACACTGCACAGAACACATTAATCTCCCTCACAATATAATGCAAAACCTTAATCACAACTCATGCTGCCCCCACAAATACATGACCCACTACACACTTAACTTGTGCACATATGTGAATACTGAATATTTGCTAAAGTTGCTGAGGATGTAATTAAGGTTGTGTGCTATATTGTGAGAGAGATTAACATGCTATCTGAAGGGCTTCCTTATCATTTGGCTTGGAGGCAGAAGAAAGTTCCTTGTGATACTGCCTGTTACTCAGTGGAAGCTGTGTCCCATAACTTGCTGTTGTCTTGCTTTTTAGTATTAGAGTTGGGTGGAATGTTGTCAGATCTAATCACCGAATCCCTCTTAAATTACTCTTTTGTTTACAGAATTTACATTTGTACTACCAAGATCAGAAATAGGCCCAAAGATTCACTGACTGCCAAGGTGGCATATTCATGGTTCTGTTTCTCCTGAAAGGTTTGTTAATATAAAACACATTTACAAAAAGGCAACTGCATTCCTTATAAGGCTTCAGATGTCTGAAACCCAATCAGCTCCAACAGGAGAAAAATAGAAATCTGAACTCACATCCTGGCAGGTGAGAAAGAGGGAAAGATTTTCAAACATACACAAAATCTATTAAAGATTTAGGAATATTATTATTATTATTATTATTATTATTAAAAGTATTTCAAATGAGTTCAGATGCATGTTTCCAGTTCACACTGTCATGTATTTCAAAAACTCTGTGTACAAGCATATGAGAGTAGAATCTGGCCCACAAAGAAAATGGAAATGACTTGGCGATGAAGGTATATCATAATCAGGGCATAGATTCGACCTCTATCACATATTGACCCTTCTTTCATGGTGCCTTCTTATCTTTCAGAATTATAGAATTACAGAAATGTAGGGCTAGAAGGGATCTCAAGAGGTCATCTAGTCCATTCCCCAGCACTGACATATACTTGCACCAACCCTCACAGACGTTTATCTAGCCTATTCTTAAAAACCTCCAATGATGGGAATTTCCACAATCTCCCTAGATAATCTGTTCCAGTGAAAAACGTTTTTTTCCTAATATTTAACCTAAATCATTCTTGCTGCTTACTATACCAATTCTTCTTGGCCTACCCTCAGTGGACATGGAGAACAATTGATCACCATCCTCTTTATAATAATCTTCTATATTTTAAAGACAGCTATCCAGTCCCCCTTCAGCATTTTCTTCTCTAACTAAACATGACCAATTCTTTCAACTTTTCCACATAGGTCATGTTTTCCAAACTTTTTGTCATTTTTGTTGCTCTCCTATGGCCTCGCTCCAGTTTGTACACATCTTTCTTAAAGTGTGGTGCCCAAAACTGGATATAATGCTCCAGATGAGGCCTCACCAGTGCCAACTAGATTGGCACAATTATATCCCATGTCTTACAACAGTTGTTAATGGGTTCCCACCACAGTCAGGAAGAGGGTAAAAAGCTCCTCTGGGCACAGTCAATCCCAACCTGGCATACATGTGAAACCTGCCAAAGCTAGAAATGGGATGATCCAAGTTTAGTAAAGGGTCGCATTCAGAGAGCAGGGATTGCTTACTGGGAGAATGGCTGAAGAACATCTGCAAGCTTGATCTTCTGGAGAAGCAGAAGGACATACTTTACTCTGTTTTTCCTTTTTGTTTAGAAACCAAGTTGCTCAGCCTGCTTCTTTAGACACAATGAGGTTCGGAGCCCAGACAGCAGAGAAGGAAGTCTGTGATGAGAGAGGCTCCTTTCCTCACACCACAGGAGTGCCCTAGAGGTCATCCCTGAATGACATTTACCTTTTTCACAGAAATATCACATTGTTGAGTCATATTCAATTTGTGACTTTTTGTGGGGGATATAGTGACAATGTGTGTCACTATAACACCCAAATCTTTTTCTGCGGTACCACTGCCTACCCAGTTATTGCCCATTTTGTATTTGTGCATTTGAGGTTTCCTCCCGAAATGTAGTACTTTTCACTTGTCCCTATTGAATTTCATCTTATTTATTTCAGACGAATTCTCTAATTTGTCAAAATCATTTTAAATTCTAATCCTGTTCTACAAATATCTTGTAATCCCTCCCAGATTGGTGGCATCTGCAAAATTTATAAATGTAATCTCCACTCCATTATCCAAGTCATTAATCAAAATGTTGAACAGAACTGTACCCAGGACAGACCCCTGTGTGACCCTGTTTGATATGTCCTCCCAGTTTAATTTAATCTATACCATATTAATGGTATTTATATGCTTATGAGAATGTCAGATCAGAATGGGACTGTGTCAAAAGCCGTACTAAGGTAAAGGTATGTCATGTCTACTACTTTGCCCTTACCCACTAGTCTGGTTACACTGTCAAGAATGAAATTAGGTTGGTTTGGCATGATTTGTTCTTGTTGGCCATTAATTATCACCTTATTATTCTCTAGATGGTTACAAGTGGATTGTTTAATAATTTTTTCAATACCCTTCCAGGTATTGAAGTTAAGATGACTGGTCTATAATTCCACTGGTCCTCTATTTTCACCCTTTTAAGACAGGTATTATGTTTGCCCTCCTTCAGTCCTTTGGAACCTCACTTGTCTGAGTTCTAAAGATAATCGTGAAGTAGTTCAGAGATATTATAAGGTGAATTTCATCAGGCCCTGCCAACTTGAATATATCTATTTTATCTAAATATTCTTTAACCTGTTCTTTCCCTATTCTGGCTTGTGTTCCTTCCCCCTTGTTAATATTAATTACGTTAAGCATCTGATCACAATTAGCTTTTATAGTGAAGACTGAAGCAAAAAAGGTATTCAAGATGTCAGCCTTCTTTGTGTCATCTATTATTTGCTCTCCATCCCCATTAAGTAATGGACCTACACTTTTCTTCATCTTTCTGTTACTTCTAATGTATTTATAGAATCTCTTCTTATTGCATTTTATGTCCCTTCTCAGTTGTAACTTATATTGAGCCTTAGCCTTTCTGATTCTGTCCCTGCATGCTTGTGCCACTCTTTTATGCTCATCCTTAGCAATTTGTCCTTGCTCCCACTTTTTGTAGGATTCCTTTTTAATTTTCAGGTTATTAAAGAGCTCCTGAGGGAGCAATATTGGTCTCTTACTAGAACTAAGCTTTAATTTTAAAAAAAGTAAGTTTCTAGATCTTTTGGTTGCTGAGAGTGTCTTGAAAATGTGAACAGGGTATAACTGATGCAATGATGTATACTTGCTTTTGCAGAATCTGAAACAACTTTTAGAGGCGTGAACTACCCCATTTATTTCAATGGGTGCTAACTCAGATGCTCAATATAAGAATGTTTACTTTCTCTTTGATAAGCAGTGAAAGCCAGTACTTTTGGCCTGGCCTACACAAATTTTGTACCAGTATCACGATTTTAGTTAGGGATAACTTAATTTTTTTTAACCAAAATAGCTATACCAGTGTAAAATACCTTTATATTGATATAACTGTGTCCACACTAGCGGTGTTGTACAGCTTTAACTATGCCAATATAGTGAAAATGGTACAACTTTTGTGTGTGGAGAAGCCCCAAGAAAAAAGAGGAAGGATAAAATTATAAAGAGCTGCATAATCTATTGTGAGTAACAGCTTATTGGTGCCATGAGTGACTGGACTTGGGGAGTAACACCACTTTCCCCCACCACTTTGCCCTAACCCAAAGAGCCTAGCACAGTCTAGTGGAGCATCTGAGACCCCTCTAAGAGGAGCCATGGTCATGAAGCCCAGTGGAGCATATTAGTTTCACCAAGGGAAAGCCCAGTACGAAGAGCCCAGCAGAGCAAGCAGATCCCATTTTGGGAAAGCCAAGTCCAAAGGGCCCAGCAAGCATTCTTGATCACATTTGGAACATTTGCGTAATCTACTCTGAGTGGCATCTCATGTGGGTTGATCTTATTTTTGAGCATAGTTTGGAAGAGCATCACCCACATTTTCTCACCTCATTAACCGCTGATCACAGTGGGTAACCACTGTGGGTAGTTTTATGAAACATATGTTTTTAAAATTTTGAAATAAGCACCTAACTTATGGTAATAGCCACCCTGTTAATAAATAGTGAATACAACTCCATTATTTCCTGTATTCTGTACCTTAGTCCATTGCCACAATATTCTGCCTGCTGGAACTAATTTCTTTATCATGTCACATATTTCAGGATTGAATTTTCTGCATGGATGAAAGTATCCACAGCCAATTATTCCTGAAAAATAAGATGCAATATACAAGTTCACAATGATTGTAAGATATAATTCATTCTTTCCTAAGAAAGAAAGGTTATTTACCTTACAGTCGCCATGGTTCATTGAGATACATTGTCTACATAGATTACACTTCTGGTCTGGTGCACAGGCCCCCCATTCATGTGAGATTGGATTTTTTTGGCCAGCAGTGTCTATTGGGGCTGTGGCTGTGCTCTAGATGGCCTTGCAAATAAACCCCAGAAGGACATAAAGGGTGGAATGGACCTTACCATCTTTCAGTTCCTTTACCATTACAGAATTCAAGTGATATAGGACTCTGAAGTAGCAGAGAAGGAAGGTGTGTCAGAGAATCAATGGGAACAATACATCTAAAAGAACTGCAGTTACTGTTAGGTAAGTAATCATTTTTTCTTCTTTGAGTGATTGTCAACATGGATTCCACTTCTAGTGACTAGCAAGCAAGGACCTCATAATCAGAAGGTGAGTGCTAGGAGTCCTATTTTAATAATGGCTGCAAGACAGGTCTACCTAAGAGGATGTCAAATCTTGAGGTCTCAGCTAAGGAATAGTGCTGGATAAAAGTGTGCACTGATTCTCATGTAGCTGCCCTGAACATTTCTGAAATTGATATGCTTCCCAAAGAAGCCGCAGAAGTTGCCTGAGCCCTGGTGGAGTGGGCTCTAGGCTAATTTTGCTAACTCATAGCATGATCTAATAGAGTTAGATATCATTTAGATAGTCTTTGGGTGGATATTGTCTGACCTTTCATCCTATCAGCAAATTCTACAAACGGCATGGGAGAGTTCCTGAAGGTCCTGTTCTGTCAAGATCACATGAAAGAGCCCTAACCCCATCAAGGGTGTGCAATTTGGCGTCCCCTTGTTTAAGTGAGGCCTGGAAAGAAAACTGGACAGTGACTCATCTGATTCAGATGAAAATCTAAAACAATCTTTGGTTAAAATTTAGGGTTAAGCTTCAGGGTCACTTTGTCTTCAAGGAGCACCATGTCAAGTGGACCATCCATGAGGACCTGAATCTCCCCTACCCTTTGAGCTGACGTTATAGCTACAAAAGGCCCTTTTCATGGATAGACAGTATAGACAGCAAGTTGTTCTGCTAAGACTGCATTAAGGTCCCCTGAAGGAGAGGGCCCCTGGACTGCGGAAAATGTACGATTAAGGCCCTTGAGAAATCTAAGCAATTATAGGGTGATAAAATATGGTGGAGGACAGTGACTGGGTATTGTTGCTAAATATACACGTATGGAGCTGATGGATAGCCCTAAATGCTTTAGTTATAGCAGACAGCCCAGAATAGTAGGTATGGGGCTTCTACGGGAGGTAAGTGGCATTATAGAGCCAAAGAGAGAATCTCTTCCATTTGGCTGAATAGGTCAGTCTAGCTGAGTCCTTTCTGCTGTGTCTCAGTATCATGGACATCAGCAGGAGCAGCTTCTTTTGACAGTAATTGATCAGCCCATATCTATGTTGTCAGATGCAGTGATGCTGGGTTTGGGTGAAGGATCTGACCTTTGTTCTGGAAGATCAGATCACATCAAGTAAGACAGGTAATGTTATCAGAGGGTGAGTTGACAGGTTAATTAGCTGTCTGGACCAAGCTGGGGCTAGCACAATCACTACTGCTGAGTCCTGCTGAGTACCCTAAGTATTAACAGGGATGGTAGATAAGAAATTGGTGGATAAACACAGACCATGAGACAAGCAAAGCATCCAACAGGAAGCCTGGACTCAGGCCTTCCTTTGAACAGAATGTTTGGCATTTCTTGTTCCAATCTGAAGCAAACAGGTCAACTGTCAGGTATCCCCATCTGCAAAGCTGCTCAGTAGGATGGTGTCTTTGACAGTCCATTTGCAGTCATTTGCAAATTGCCTGCTGAGCTGGTCCATTACGACATTCTGCAAGCCTGGTAGTTGCAGAGCTACTTGTGCGATTCAGTGACGAATGCACTAGTTCCAGAGATGAACAACTTCTTGGCAAAGTGTGTATGTGTGGGTGGGTGTGGGGGGCGGGGGAAGGAATGAATGTGCTCTTCCCTGTCTGTTGACATAAAACATTGTTTTGTGTTGTCTGTCATTACCTGGACTGTTAGTCTATGTACCATGGGAAGAAATGCTGTGCACACTAGACAAATAGCTCTAAGTTATAGAAATTTTATTTGAAGGTGAGTATCTGCAGGAGTCCAGAACTCTTGTGTCTGTGAGGAGTCTAGGTGAACTTCCCACCCAAGTATGGAGGCAGCTGTGACCAGTTTCTTGGTAGGGAGGGAGGAGAAAACAGTACTCCTTGCATACCTGGAAAGGGTCCTTCCACCAGTTTAATGATACAAGACTTTTTGAGGAACCTGAACCCTCATGTGCATGTGATGTCTATTGGGTAGATACACAGATTTCAACCACCCTTGCATGGAATGTAGGTGATGTCTAGCATGCTGTATAATTTATGCTTAAGAGGCCACATGAACCAGGTGTCTAAGGCATACTCTTACAGACATTTGTGGGTAAGCCTACAGCTGGCTGATGAGATCTAGTATGGTCTTGAGTCTTCCCTATGGCAGATAAACTCAGCTGATGTGGAATCCACCAGCACTACCTCAATCAACTCTCTTTTCTGGGTCAACAGCAATAATGACCTTTTTTTGTTTTTCCTGAGACCCAGTGTGGTGAAAAGATGTAGGATTTTGTGAATGGAACATTCACTTCCTTGAACAAGGCAATCATGGAGGTCTGGATATATCTGACTCCGTTAGGTCCTTATATAGGCCACCATGACTGCCATGCACTTGGCGAATTCTCTGGTATGTACAGCTGAAAGACCAAAGGGCAGAAGTCAATACTGGTGGTGGGAAGTTCCCACTTAGAATCTCAAGTATTTTCTGTGTGCTGAGTGAATGGATAGGTGAAAGTATGTTTCTTAGAAACTGAGAACCACAAACCAGTCTAAGAAATCTAAGGATACTGAGCCTAGGGTTACCCTCCTGAATTAAAAATGGTAGATGAACTTGCTGAGAAACCTCAAATCAAGGATTGGATACCAGCTCCCCTTCTTCTTCAGGATAAGAAAGTAATGAGAGTAAAATACTTTCCCTCTGAACTGCAGAGGCAGGTCTTCCAGTGTGATGAGATTTAGAAGGGAGATGTTTCTTACTTTAATAATATCTCATGAGAGGGCCCTCAAAGAGGCTAGGAAAGGGGGGAAGGAGATAGGAAGAGACTGAAATTGAATAGAATCCCCACACTGATCACCTCTAAAACACAACTGTCTAAGGTAATTCAATTCCAGGCTTTCTAAAAATTCAAAAGCTGGTGTCAAAAAAATAGAGGGAAGGGTATAGATACTCAAAAGTCTCCGCATGGCTCTTGAAGTTGGCATCAAACTTGCTGCTGTGAGGTGGACATGGGATGTGCAGCTGCAGAGGAAGAGACAGAGGGCCTTCTGTTTCTTCCCCAATGGCTTTGATGATTTTAGTGGTTTGTAATAATAGGTCTTTATCTAGAGTAACTTTGTGACCTGGCTGCTTTCTACGGGCTGGCATGTAAACTGCCAGGAACTGAGAGTGGCTCTCAAATCATGCAGAGAGTGCAGGTCTTCATTGGTTCTAGCATTGGACTGGTAACAACTTTTTAATAGGAAGTCCTCACTTATCTCAAGCTCCTTTGGTATGCCTGAAGATTGTAACCATGAAATCTTGAACATGGCGATGGATGTAGCCATTGATTGTACTGCAGTGGCCAACATATCTAATGCTATGCAGTGATGTATGAGTCACCAATTGTCCCTCAGTTACAAAGATTTCAGTTTCTCCCTATTTTATTGAGGGAGTTTTTAAATAAATTCTGATAGTTTGTCCCTAGTAAGACAATCAAACTTTTCTAGGAGCTCATGGTAATTTGCAATATGAATTTTAAGATTTGATGAGTATTTTTTCTTGCTAAATACATCTTTTTTCAAATCATTATCTTTTGGAGTTGTTTTTGGGCATCCCTGCTGTCATGACCTTTTTTGCACTGACGCTACTACCAAAGATCAAGAAAAAAACAGTTACTCACCTCTCGTAACTGTTGTTCTTCAAGATGTGTTGTTCATGTCCATTCCAGTCAGGTGTGTGAGTGCGCATGTGCCTGTTGGCTGGAAGATTTTTCCCTTAGCAGCATCTATTGGGTCGGCCTGGGCACCTCCTAGAGTTGCCTAATATATAGCCTTGCCGACCTGCCAACTCTTCAGTTCCTTCTTGATGGCTACTCCAACAGAGGGGTAGGAGGGTGGGTATTGGAATGGACATGAACAACACATCTCGAAGAACAACAGTTACGAGAGGTGAGTAACCATTTTTTCTTCTTCGAGTGCTTGTTCATGTCGATTCCAATCAGGTGACTCCCAAGCAAATTCAGGAGGTGGGGTCAGAGCTGTCCACTGATTGGAGTACTGCTCTACCAAAGGCCACATCATTTCTGGCCTGTCTAGTAATCGCATAATGTACAGCGAAAGTGTGTATTGATGACCAAGTCACCTGCCCTGTAGATTTCCTGGGTGGGGACTTGAGCCAGGAAAGCTGTTGATGAAGCTTGCTCTCTTGTAGAGTGCACCGTTATTGGGGGCGCTGGGATACTTGCTAGATTGTAGCACTCAGTAATGCAGGTCACAATCCATGATGAAATGCGCTGTGTCAAAACAGGCTGACCCTTCATCCTGTCCGCTACTGTGACAAAGAGCTGAACCGACTTCCTGAATGGTTTTGTCCTCTTGATGTAAAAGGCCAGCATTCTGCGGACGTCGAGAGTGTGGAGCTTCTGCTCCCTGCTACTTGCATGAGGTTTGGGGTAGAAAACTGGGAGGAAAATGTCCTGGTTTATGTGGAACTGCGACACAACCTTCGGGAGGAAGGCCGGATGGGGGTCTGAGCTGAATCTTGTGCTTAAAAAATATGGTGTAGGGCGGCTCCGATGTTAGAGCCCTGAGCTCAGACACCCTCTGGGCTGAAGTTATCACCACCAGGAACGCGACCTTGTAGGAAAGGTAGAGCAGGGAGCATGTTGCTAGAGGCTCAAAGGGATGCCCCATGAGCCCAGAGAGGACCAAGTTGAGGTCCCAAGCAGGAACCGGTTGGCGGACAGGTGGGTACAACCTGTCGAGGCCCTTCAGGAAGCGGGTGACCGGGGGTTAGCTAAAACTGAGCGGCCCTGTACCCCCAGATGGAAAGCCAAGATGGCAGCCAGGTGCACTCTTATAGAAGACAAGGAGAGACCTTCTTGCTTCAAGTGGAAAAGATAATCCAAAATCTGGGGCACTGGGGCTAATGCTGAGCTGACCAGACTGAAAATCTCTTCCACTTGGCCAGGTATGTGGAATTGTCCTGGCGGTTCTGCTGCTGGAACCTTTGAGGAGGTTGTGCCGGGGTTGACGACGGGGCCAGAGGTAAAGGCGTTGGGACCGTAGGCGCCGGGGGCAGATGCGCAGTGGAAGGCGGTACAAAAGTGGTGGAGGCCACTGAAGATGCCACTGACTGAGGGCATTGGGTTCCTCCCTGGCTCAGGTGATAAGACCAGGGGGTCCAGAAGGGCCACTGAGGCGGATTCTGCCACTGCGGAGGCCACGCATGATGTTCCCTTCTGTCTCTGCCCGACCTCTCTCTACGGCTTCTGCTCCTACTCGAGCGATAGGAGTTGGGCTCTGACTCTGAGGTCTCAGACACAAGACCACGGAGGAGCTGATCCTTGATGCCTCAAACGTCGAGAACTCGGGGAGCAGGAAGGCTCTCTGTCGGAGCGGGTAGGCACCGATGGACAAGGCGAAGGTGTGCACCTCGACATCATAGCTGGCTTCCCTTTAGAGTGCACCAGAGGACGCGGCTCCGTCAGCACTGAGGGTTCCTCCTTGGCAGGCGAGAATGGTGCTGTTAGGTGGAGGAGGTCTCGAGCAGCCTGGTAGGCTTCCGGCATGGACAGGAGCTGCAGCTGCTGCGTAGGTACCAGTGATCGAGGTGGGTCCAGACTTGACTGCTGCAGCTTGGCAGCAGTTGACACGGCCCCGGAAGGAGATGTCAAGGAGTGGCCCGCCTGGGGTCACACATCTTGAGGCTTAGCTGGAGGAGAACGGTTGCCGGCTTTTTCTTCTTTTGAGGCACCGGCAAGTGGGAGCAGAGAGGTCCCATGACGGGTCCTGTGAGGAGCCATGGTGGTGCCGGGCGTCCGTGGAGGAGTCCTTCCTCGGTGCTGAACTCGCCGACAGCACCAGGGCACTCCGCGTCAAGGACAACACTGTAGGGGTTGGGTCTTTCGAGCCCGGGTCGGAGTGGGGGCATAGGGCTGCCTCCATGAGGATCACCTTCAGCTGCTGTTCCCTTTCTTTAAGTGTTCTCGGGCAGAACTTGTAGCAGATCTTACAACGATCTTTCTGATGGGTCTCCCGCAGGCACCGAAGACACGACGAGTGCAGGTCACTTTTCGGCATGTGCTTGGCGCAGGCCATGCAGTTCTTGAAGCCCAGAGACCGCAACATGCCACGGCGCTGGGGCCGGAGTGGGGGAAAACCCCCAACAACACTATACTACACTAAACTATTAACTGGAACACTACTGATAACTAACTATATACAATGGAAGAGAGAAGAAACTTGCTGAGCAAGAGCCAAGGGAAGTTCTAGCCACCATCACTGGCGGCAAGAAGGAACTGAAGGGGTAGAGGGTTGGCAGGGCTATATATTAGGCGCCATGAGGGCGTGACTCCAGGGGGCTCCCAGGTCAACCCGACGGATGCTGCTAAGGGAAAAATCTTCCGGCCAATGTGCATATGCGCATGCACACACCTGATTGGAATCGACATGAACAAGCACTCGAAGAAGAACTGGCGCACGTAAAAATATTCATACCAAACTTAAGGGACTTGATGAGCCCGTCTGCCTTTGTAGAGATAGGTGTCACAGATGACAGGGTCTGCCATATATTTCTTATTGCTTCCAATAGCCCCTCATTAATTCACATGGGTAATATTTGGGGCATAGAAAAGCGTAGAAGGTCTAGACGCTTATGTGATTTCCCTTGCACTACCTCCACAGGCATTTCTAATGTATCTGCCATTTGATGCAAAAGTTCCTGAAACATTTTGAAAACACCAAGTTGAATGGAAAAAGGAGACATTACTGCCTCGTCTAGTGAGGAAGAGGGGATGGCTACTGATATCAGGTATTGCTCCATTTGCAGGTGTTCTTTCTCACTTTTTTGGTCCTTCTGATATACAGTGAGAGTCTGTGCCACCTGTTCCTCTTGAGCAACTGTATTAGTTTTGAAAGGAGGAGAGATTTAACCCTAGAGAGAGCTGTAGAGGTAGAACTCTTCACTGGTTGCATCCCTTCAGAGGCCCAATAGGGCCAAGATTGCACATTACAGGGGTGAGGGGCTTGGGGCCATGGGGTGAATCCCAGGGTAGGTGTTCTTTCCTAGAGTCCATAGGTCTCTATGCTGACAGTGACAGCTCCTAGATTCCAATCAGACTAGCATGGTAATATGAATGGGAATGAGGAGAGTGGTGGGGGATACCTCCCTACTACAATTCAGAAGGGGAGGAAGAGTAAGAGTACTCCTTCTCTGATGGTGGGGCAACCCTAACCAGAGTCCTGGAGTAAGCTTGAATCTCTCCCACCACCAGAACTGGGGAGGTGACCAGTATCATAATAGTTCTGGTTACTTGTGCCATATAGGACACTCTCACAGGTGGGGATAATAATAGTGACTCAGGTTGTCCAGTCACTGTAAGATCACTGGGTACCAAAAAAAAGTCAATGCTCAGAAAGTTGGTGCTGAAAACATCTGTACCACAGCAGTAAGTACCAGAATCATGGCACTGTGTGTTCATACCAAGAGATTGGTACCAGGTAAGTGCAGACCTCTTCCTGAGACACTACCATACATGTTTGGTGACTGGGTTTTATCAGGGTATCAGAGGGACCTGATTTGGGCCATGAAACACCATTTGGCTGAGTAGCCCAAGGAGATCTCTGGCTCCTTTTACTGGATCCCAGGAAAGGTGACCTAGGCCTGTGCTCACTCTGGGAATGATGTTCCATCCTACCCTTTTCAGATGACTGGGTGAAGGAGGACATAGCTGTGCTGCCAGTCTCAGTGAATGACTGTTTCTTTGATTGAGCCAAGGAGCTTGGAGTTGAGCTGCAATTCACAGAAGTACTAGCCAAGGAAGCCTGTTCAGGCCCAGTAGGCTCTTTTTTCTCTGGTTCTGAGGAGGATCTCATTGAGCACTCCAGAAGAAAAAGTATATGATAGGCCTCTCTCACCTTCTATGTTCTCTTGGAGAAGGAGAAACAGAGTGAACATCTATCAGGGATATGCCCCTCTCCAAGATAAAAATGGCACTTCAAGTCCCATCATTAAGCTAAATAACCGCATCATAGGAGGGAAAATTTTTGAACTTCAGGGACTTCATTTCAATCATAGTGGCTAAATTCCAGTACCAAGGAAGTTCCTAGCCCTCATAAAAAGCTTTTTTATATATGTATGTATAGCAAACAGGTATAGAAAAGAAAACAATTACACTAATTGCACTAATATCACTATTTACTTATATCTATGTATCGACTGATAGATAGATATACACAAAATCAGTAAAGTCTCAGAGTGCAGAGGAGTGGAATTGTAGGAGTTCCATCTCACAGCCATGTGTGGTAAGAGGGAACTAAGGGAAAGTTGGGTCCATTCCACACTTTATGCGCACAGGTGTGGGGGGGTGCAAGGGCACTCAGAGCACAAGTGCAGCCCCGACGGACACTGCTGTCCAAAAGAATCTGATCTTAGAAGCATGGGGTGCATGCACACACAAAGTGACATTCATGTGGATAATCACTTGAAGAAGAAAAAATAGGTACAAACACAGCCATTAGTCTTGCAAATATTTCTATACATGCCTAACATTAGGCACATGAGTAGTCCTGTTGACCTAAATGGGACTAATCACAAGCTTACAATTATGCCCACAAGTATGTATGTATTATTTACCTTATTTTTAATTCATATATGCAACAGGAAAACCTTAAGTTTCTTTCAAGTGATAATGAACATAAAGGTTGTCATAAAGAAAGAGGAAGATAAGTGATGTTAAGGAGGCAGAGTTAATGTTAAAAATAAGCTAATATAGTAGCCCACCAAATAAAAGCACAGCAGAAGATAGCAGAGCTGGGGGAGCTGAACTTGCAGGAGTAACTTCCCTGAAGGGTAAAATTTTCCAGAGCCAAGGAAGAGCAGAGGAAGGAAGAAATGGAACTCAGTGTCTCTTTTGTCCTGGCTACTTTCTTTGCCCTAGTGGGCAGTCTTTGTAGCATACATTTTGCTGTGTTGAGCACAGAAACAGAATGACTGTAATACCCCAATAAAGTGTCTAGCAATAGCCTTGCTAACATCACTGGTCCTGATTCTTGGATCCAACTGAACTAAGTTTGGCCCATGACCCACAGAGTAGGAGTGTAGTGTGCAAAGCTGGCTTTATACTACCTTTGCAGCACCCCAGCTCTGGGGCCCATTCAATCCTAACTTAATCAGTGCAACTTCAGGACTGTTCTAACCTATGCCCATCTATCTATGGCCTCAATGGGCTGTTCAGGCAGCCAAAAACAGCTGAAGTATAGAAACACTCTAGCTGCAAACCTTCTACCCCCAGCCATGCCCCTATGCTGGGGGTAGCACAGTGTTGAAGTGCAGAGCCAATGCACCTGCATTCAGAGATTCCCCCTAGGCTGGAGGATTTCCCAAGTAGCCTGTTAAGCTGGCCTTATGTTCCCTTTGCATCCTAAGAAATGTTGGGTCCACTGGTTTTTTTTCTACTATTCATGTGAATTAGTAGGGATTTATGGGGGCAGAAGGAAAGATAAAATCATGACTGTTTGCAAGTCTATTTTCAATAAACAGATTTTGAAAAGTATAATATAGAATCCTTCTTGTTAACATGCAATTTTCATTTTTGTAATCCTAATTCTATTCTGAGATCTGAAATTTATTCTGTATCCTACCCAAACAAATTCCACAAATGACACAACCAGATCATACCTGCCAAAACCAGACAGCTATGAAAAGGGACACTTGGTGAGAATAATAGGTACAGACCCTCTAACTCAGCTGAAGACATTTGACTGGGAGAGAAACTGGAAAGGAAAAGAGTGGAAAAAGGACAGATAATTTGCTAAAAGACAAAGGCATTGCTCAACTTAAAAATGATATGCTCAGATGTAAATTGAATTATGAGTTAGTGAATTAAAAACTTTAACAATTAAAATCCTGGGTTCAAATTTAATTATTTAGATTAACTTAAAAGGCTGTTTACCTGCAAAGTCCTGAGTTCAGGGTTCTCTATTTTTTAATTATTTATTTTTTCAATGAGACTAATTGCAAAGTAAGGTATGACTCAAAATAAGCATAAATGGCAGAATCTGGCCCATAATAAATAGTTTAAAACAGTGGCTCTCAACCTTTCCAGACTACTGTATCCCTTTCAGGAGTCTGATTTGTCTTGCATACCCCCAAGTTTCACCCCACTTAAAAACTACTTGCTTACAAAAATCAGACATAAAAATACAAAAGTGTCACAGCACACTAAGACTGAGAAATGGCGTACTTACTCATTTTTACCATATAACTATAAAATAAATTGATTGGATTATAAATATTGTACTTACATTTCAGTGTATAGTATATAGAGAAGTATAAACAAGTTGTCTGTATGAAATTTTAGTTTCTTTGCTATTGATTTTTACATAGCCTATTGTAAACTAGGCAAATATCAAGATGAGTTGACATACACCCTGGAAGACCTCTGTGTATCCTCAGCGGTATGTGTACCCCTGGTTGAGAACCACTGGTTTAAAAAACCAAAGAGTAAATTGCATCTCGAATCCTCCTGCATAGGTGGCTGCGTGGAACACCAGCAAGAACTTAATTCCTTGTGATACTCCTCGCACAGGGGGTAATCCATCCAGTGCACTGGGAGCTAAGATGCCTGTTGTGAACAGCACCAGTGCAGGGAGCTATGCTCCTTACATGGCTTTTGATGTTAGCAATATCATCACCTATTTTAGAGGAAATTATATTGGTCATGTATTGTGAAGTCAGAGAGGAAAGCATTAATTAACTGTTAACTTTTCTTAACATATGTTTGTTCGTAATTCAGAAGCCTACACATATATTTTGTTAGGGTGGAACTCACCTAATTTCAGAGGGCCTACACCAGGTCTTCACCAGGGACTTAAGAAGTGAACTGGAGCTTGAATGGGCCCTTTCCAATATGACAAATTTCACCCTAACTGATTTGGGAACGGAAAACTTTTTAAAAGATTTATTGTGTATTTAAAATTAGAAGTAGTATTTAATTCACCTTTAAGTCACAAATCAAATGAATCTGACTGTCTCATTCTAATGCAAGGCCCAATTCTCCTCCCACTTGCACAATTTTATACTAATACAACTCCAATTACTTCATTGGAGTTACTCCTGATCTAAATTCATGTAAGAGGACAATCAGGCTCAAGTTTATAAATTTTACATGTATTAGTCTACAGTAAAATAAATCAAAATAACTAAAAAATATGAATACCAAAAATTTTGTCTATGGATGCATTGGATGGTAGTGTGCAATTAAACACAGTAAACTGCCTTTTTAAACGCTGTGGGATATCATTACGGCCTCCTCCAGGGTGTATCATAGCTGCTACTAACTGTACATCAACAATTGTAGTGAAGTCTCCAGGTTTATCTAAACTGTACATTCCTTCCATTTCCATCATCTGACGAACTATTTCATTGGTTACCTACAAGATTATAAAACAAATATTAATTACCATTTCAAAAGAAGAAAATGGAAATACGCTCATCTTCTAATTTTCTTTCTTCTTGCAATCTCTCCTCTACTCCTCAGAGAAATTTGTTTTTATTTTAGTCTAGATACAGACCACAGCACCTCCTACATGGCAAACCACCAGAAATTTTTTTTCAGAGCTTTAAGATATTACTAAATGTAATAAAAACACTGTCTTACTCACTTTGACCACATAAAGAAGTATTATCTTGTGGTTAAGGCACTGAACTGGTACTCAGAGGAGATGGGTTCAGTTCCTAACTCTGCAGCAGACTTCTGTGTGGCCTTGGGCAAATCACTTAATTTCTCAATGGCTCAGTTTCTCATTTTGAAAAATGGGGAAAATACTGCTATTTGCTTTCTCCCAACCTTTCTCTATCTTGTCTATTTAGATTATAAGCTCTTTGGGAAAAGACAGCTTCTAAATATATGAATGTACTGTGCTTAGCAAGTGGATCCAGTCTTGTCTGGAGACCTAAGCTCTACCATAATACAAACAATAATGGTAAAATTAGCTACATATACTGCCCATGAAATATCTTCATGCTAATATTTATATCAGCTGGTCTTCCCATTTGTTGGGATGTTCTGGTGAAAAGATTAATAGAAGGAAATTATTAGATGAGTATATTTAGTATTCCCCAGCATAATTTCTCCATTAATCATTGATGAGGAAATGTATCCATCCAATAGGTTACTGGTGACCTTGGGAAGTGAGTGTGTCCTAAATCCCCTCAGGAGCTGAGTTTCCTAACACCTATATGTTTCCACAAGGCAATATCTTACGTATCTGGTTATGGAAACTTCCATGACTTCTTTCCTTTGCTTTTTGGGTGCCAAGAGACATACTAGGCTGTGGGTCTTTCTTATGTGCTGTGTTCAAGGAAAACAGATTCATTGTGCTCTTTGCACATCTATGTCATGCCATCTGTTTTCTGTGGTGTGAACTGGCTTTGGATAAGCACAGTAGAATGAGGAGGGTACAATATCTAGGGAAATGTGGAATGGAATATTCTTATTTTAAATAACTCTAGGAGCAATACTAAGAACTACTTTGTCTGCGTACAAGATACCATATGGCTTTCCCACAAATAATACAGAACTTTTTTGCAGAAATTTATGGTTTACTAAAACTGACTGGTCCTGTCAATTTAATGTCAGGCTGAACATTTGAATAACATGCTGTTTTGGGGATTATACTGCTTTCATTAGAGCTTTTAAAAATATGACAAAGTTAAGGATAATATATGAAATATGACTCCTAAGTCCAAGATATATCTTCAGAATATCTATTCTACTCCCTGATGTTTATTTAATAATTACACCATAATCATATTACTTTTCTATGATTTACAGTTTAATAAAAACATTGCATTGTAAAAAGGAGTAAAATGTTTACTGTATATGAGAAAAAATCTGACTTATAAAATCTGAGATTCAAATATTTTTGCTAAATACTACAAAATATATTTTAGTCATATCTTCTTATATGAAGTTTTCTTCTATACCTGATCTCCCCATTCATTAATTATTGGCATATTAATGTCATCAATAAACACGGTCATTCTTCTCCCGCCTGGTGGTCCATAAGTACTTCCCATGCGTTTGTCCACATAACTCTCTATTGTCCTCTGAAGAAAAAAGAAAAAGTTCGAATTTAGTATCTACAATACCAGCATATTTTTTAAACATTTTATATTTATATTTGGAACGGGTTTTTTTAAAATGTACTGCGTGTTGCCTTGAGATAATGGAAAATTTCTTATCTGAGAATTTTCTTTTTGTCAGCAGTTTCTTGTCTCATTCTTCACAAATAGGCTGTCTCTCTCCCTCATGGAACTCAAAGGTAGTCTGGAATTATTCCTGGAGGATTCAGGACTAAAACCCCATTACCTCATGCCACCAGAAGAATTTTTCCAAAGACATAAAAAGACTCCTAACAACTGATTATTAGCATTAAGATGATAATCTCAAATTATATTAATGAACCTTAAGGTGTTTTGAGGTCTCCCTTTAGAGAAAAAAAAACAATTAGTTTTGAATTGTATTTTGGTCATTTAACAAACTACTAGGGTGGTAGATTGAGGAGAGGAATTGCTAACAAAAAGAAAATGATCAACTAAGACATTTTCAGTTCTGGTGCACAGCTTCTCCTCTCAAAATTCACTAATGGGCAATAAAGAGTAAGGAATCACTAAAGCAAGATGAGAAAGAATAAACTAGAATTTCAATTATAAATTACAGTAGAATAATAAGCCGAAGAGGAGGTTACTCACCTTGTGCAGTAACTGATGTTTTTTGAGATGAGTGTCCCTGTGGGTGCTCCACTCCACTCCCTGTGCCTTCGCTCTGAGAGTTTTACAGCAGTGCCCATACGGGCCGCGCATGCACAGTGCCTGCCCAATGTGCTGCTGCTGCCTCAATAGCGTGTGTGCAGCCTGGACTCCTCAGTTCCTTCTCTACAATGGAGCCTGCTCCAAACTCCGAAGTAGAGGGGAGGAGGGTGGGTAGTGGAGCACCCACAGGGACACTCATCTCGAAGAACACCAGTTACTGCACAAGGCGAGTAACCTCCTCTTCTTCTTTGAGAGATGTCCCTGTGGGTGCTCCACTCCAGGTGACTTAAAGGCAGCATCTCTGAGGATGGTAGGGACTTGGGATCTGGTAAAAAAGCCATTGACAGCACAGCTCATCACACTCGAGTGTCAATCAGGGGTCCCTGTGTGAGAGCGTAATTTTTGGCAAAGGTGTGCTCTGAAGCCCAAGTGGCAGCCTTGCAGAAAAGGGCAACAAAAATTATTAGGGATATGGAGTGACTTCCATATGAGGAGAGATGAATACGACTGGGACTTTTCAGCTTGGAAAAAAGACGACTAAGGGGGGATATGGTCTATAAAATCATGACTGGTGTGGAGAAAGTAAATAAGGAAGTGTTAGTTACTCCTTCTCATAACACAAGAACTAGGGGTCATCAAATGAAATTAATAGGCAGCAGGTTTAAAACAAACAAAAGGAAGTATTTTTTCACACAACACATAGTCAACCTGTGGAACTCCTTGCCAGAGGATGTTGTGAAGGCCAAGACTCTAACAGGGTTAAAAAAAGAACTAGATAAATTCATGGAGGATAGGTCCATCAATGGCTATTAGCCAGGATGGTCAGGGATGGTGTCCCTAGCCTCTGTTTGCCAGAAGCTGGGAATGGGAGACAGGGGATGGATAACTTGATGATTACCTGTTCTGTTCATTTCGTCTGGGGCACCTGACATTGGCCACTGTCGGAAGACAGGATACTGGGTTAGATGGGCCTTTGGTCTGACCCAGTATAGCCATTCTTATGTTCTTATGTCTGCAAGTGGGATGTTATGCAGAAATGCTATAGAGGATGACACAGATCTAGTAGAGTGTGCCTTGACTGAAGTTGGAGGTTGTATGTGCTTTAATTGGTAGCATAAGTGGATGTAGTCTGATATCCAGTTAGATATTCTTTGGGTGGATTTTGATTTGCCCTTAGTGTGTTCTGATATTGAGATAAAAAGTTTAGAGGAAGCTCTCAACAGCTTACTTCTATCCAGATAAAAAGATAACACCCTGCAAACATCAAGGGTGTGCATTGCAGCTTCAAAAGGATTCACATGCAGTTTAGGAAAGAAGGTTGGTAGATGAATAGGTTCGTTGAGGTGGAAGGACGAATGCACCGTAGGGAGAAATTTAGGATGAGTTCAAAGCGTGACTTTATCTTTCAAAAAGATAGTGTACAGAGGTTCAGCCATGAGTGCTCCAAGTTGTCCCATGGATGTAATTGCCATTAAAAATGCAGCTTTCATGGATAGGTGCAGTAGGGCGCAGGTTGCTAGTGGTGCAAAAGGTTTGTGCATCAGGGCTTTGAGGACCAAGTGTAAGTCCCCTGGCTGAGTGGGTGGTCTAATGTCCAGATACAGGGTTTGGATGTCCTTGAGGAATCTCTTTGTGATAGGGTGGGCAAAGATCACTGTGTCATCCATCTTTTGGTGAAACACTGTGATTGCTGCTAGATGTATTTTTATTGAGCTAAAGGAAAACCTGGATAATTTAAGTTCTAGAAGACAGTCCAGTATAAGTAAGAGAGGGGCAGAAGCAGGAGAGGTGTGCCTGGTGGAACACCACGTGGTGAACCTTGTCCATTTATGAAGATAGGTAGTATGTGTAGATTGTGTCCTGCTGTGTAACAGCACCGTTCGGACTTGTTGGGAACAATCTTGTTGGGTTCAGTAGAGAACCATTGAGGAGCCATGCCTTGAGGTTGAGCATCGCTATATTGGGGTGGTGTAATTAGCCCCTGCGTTGAGATAATAGGTCCGGAAGGGGAGGGAGCGAGATCAGGGCACAAGCGGACATTGTGTTAGAAATGGGTACCATGCCTGTCTGGGCCACGTAGGAGCTATTAGGATGACCTGGCCCTGTCTGTTCATATTTTCTGTATCACCCTGTGGTATTGGTGGGAATGCATTCAACAAGTTTTCGGTCCATGTGATCATGAACGTGTCCCCCATGGAGTGCTTTCCCAGACCCGCTCTGCAGCAGAATCTGGGGCATTTTGTGATGGTCGCAGTTGCAAATAGATCCAGTTGAGGATAACCCAACTGTGGAAGATGCCGTGTAAGATAGTACTGTTTATCTCCCATTCGTGGTCTAGGGGAAAAGATTGACTGAGCTTGTCTGCTGTGGTGTTCTGCTACCCAGACAGGTATGAGGCTGAGATATGTACGTTGTATTGGAGGCACCAGTTCCAAAGTTTCCTAGCCTTGGTGCATAGTGAATGGGATCGAGCTCCCCCTTGTCTGTTTATGTAAAACGTACATGCGATGTTGTCGGTCATCACCCTGATCCTTTGTTTCTTGAGGAGTGGGAGAAAGTAGAGACAGGCATTTCGGACAACTCAGAGCTCTAGAAGATTTATATGTAGCGTGGTTTTTGTAGAGAACCATAGACTCTGAGTCGTGTGATGTCCCATGTGTGCCCCCCACCCAGTGAGGGAGGCGTCTGTCATGATTATAAGTGAGGGAGAATCCTGCGAGAACAGGACCCCGGAGCACATGTTGTGTGGTAGAGTCCACCATATTAGTGAATACTTGACCTTTGGCGGCATAGTTAGTAGTCTGTTTAGTCTGTGCACATTTGGTTTGTAGATGGTGGCCAACCAACCTTGTAGGCACTGCATGTACAGGCGTGCATTCTTGACAACAAAAGTACATGCAGCCATGTGGCCTAGAAGTTGCAGGCAGCCAGCGGCTGTCACCCATGGGCTGATCCTCAACTGGCCAATAAGATTCTTTATGGTGTAGAATCTGACAGTAGAGATACGAACCCCATTATCAAGTCTAGGTGTGTGCCTATGAATTCCAGTTGTTGGGTTGGATGTAGTGTAGATTTGTTTATATTTATTTGCAGGTCAAGATTCTGGAAGCAGTCAATAGTCATCTGCATGGATCGGATGGCTTTTTCGTAGGTGTGTGACTTCAGCAGGCAATCATCCAGGTACAGAAAGATTATTATCCCTTTTTTTCCTGAGATGTGCCGTTACCACCACAAGAACCTTTGAGAAGACCTGGGGTGCTTTGAGAGGCCAAAGGGTAAAACCTTGTACTGGTAATGGTCTGAGCCCAGAGCAAATCTGAGAAAGCGTCTGCGGACAGGGTGCATAGTGATGTGAAAATAAGTGTCTTGCATGTCGAGGGCTGAAAACCAATCTCCCAGCTCCAGCACTGGAATTATTGCTGTTAGGGCAACCATCTTGAATTGTTGCTTCTTGACGAACATGTTTAGTCGGCTGAGGCCAAGAATGGGTCGCCAGCTCCCACTTTTCTTTTGTATCAAAAATAGTGGGAGTAAAACCCCTTCCCTCTGTGCTGAGCTGGCATTGTCTCCACAGCACCTAATTGCAGAAAATGTTGAACCTCTTGTCAGAGGTCGTGAGAGCGGTCCCTGAAGAGGGATAGTGGTGGGCAGGGGGTATGGACAGGAAGGGGATTGTATAGCCAGAGCGGATGACTTCTAGGGCCCATCCATCTGCAGTGATAGCTACCCAGTTGGCACAGAATGGGAGCAGACAGTGCCCAAAGGGGTGGATGGTTGATATGAGTGCTAGAGTGGGTGGGAGGTCTTTGTAGCGGGGTGGTCACCCACTCCTGCCTTAAAAGGCTTAAAACAGCCCGGGGAGAGGACTGTGGCAGAGAAGGAAAAGCGGGGCTGACTGGGGAGCGTACGAAGGTACCTGAGGTGAAGCAGGGCTGGGGAAGGCCAGAGGAGCTGGGAGGCTCCAGACTGGAAAAGCCCCAGGCTGCAGGCCTGGCAGACGACCTAAGACAGGGTACTGGGGTTGCAACAGTGCAGCCCAAGGATAGGCGGAGGCAGCAGGTCCAAACCCACCCTGCCTATGATGACTGGCTTATACAGACTGCAGTCAGCCCCAGGGAAAGGGGGCTAGATGGTGACTGGCAGTAGCCCATAGGCTGAGGCAAGATGGGGATAGAGGTTGGGGGGTTCCCCGGGGAGGGTAGACCCAGATCTGTGGGGTATTGCCTGGAGGGGAAACACCCCAGGTAAAAGGGCACCGGGGTCTGGGAGGGACACGGAGGCCAGCGACGGCAAGACACCGGCAGAGGGTGCGCCAGAGCTGGTAAAAAGAGCTAATTCCCAGAGAGCCCGCAGGAGGCGCCGCAGGGGTGAGTCGTTGTCCCATGACACTCTTCTATACCCTTGACCAAGGCTTCAAATCTGCTTATTAGGAGGAGGAGGTTGAGATGCTGCTGGTGTTGGGGGGTGGTGCCATTGAGATCTATTTCTCTGGCATTGGTGCTGCTGATGGTCGTATGGCCTTTGATGTTTTTGTGTGTGTGCCGGATATTGTGAGTGTTAGTAAGGCTGATATCTGTATTGTCTCCTTCTTGTGGCAGGTGTGTGGATGCCCCGACACCTCAGTGTAGCACGTGAGTCTTTCATGGTGTGCAGCGCTTCATTAGTTTTGGCTGCAAACAGCTTCTCGCCATTGAAAGGGAGATCTTCTGTGGCGTTCTGTATCTCCCGTGGGAATGAGGAGGAGCTCAACCATGAGGTTCGATGCATGACCACTGACTTAGCGGTGGAGCTTGTGGCTGTATCAGCAGTAATCAAATGTGGCCTGGAGAGCCATACAAGATATCATCTGCCCCTCAGAGACCACAGCTTTGAATTGTTGTTTTTCTTCAGGAATGTCATTAATAATTCCATGAATTTTCCATAGTTCCTGTGCTCATACTTGGCTAATAGAGTCACATAGTCTGCACTCTAACTTGTAACATGGAAAACGAGTAAACTTTGTGGCCGAATAAGTCCATCCTCTTACTGTCCTTATCTGATGCAGTGGACCAAAAATGTTGCTGTTTGTTTCATTGATTGGTCGCTTCAACTACCAGTGAGTTGGGTGCTGGGTGTGTAAAAAGGAATTTGAATCCTTTAGAAGGGACATAGTATTTACGGTCAGCTCTCTTGCACATTGGGGGTATCATGGCTGGGGTCTGCCATATGGTCTTGGTGGGTTCCAGGATAGCCCCATTGATTGGCAATGCAATCTTGGAAGAAGCAGAGGTTTGTAAAATGTCGGTTTGCTCGTGTTAAGTCTCTGGCACCTTCTCAAGAGTGATTTTTAGCTTGTTAGTGACTCTTTTAAATAAATCTTGGAAATGTGTAAAATCATCTGCCGTTGTTGGTGGCAGCGGCATAATAGCCTCGTCTGGTGACGAAGATGAATTGTTATTGGGTAGAGAGGTGTTGGGTGCGACATCTTCTCCCTGTAGAAATGTAAGTTCCTCCTTTACAGCCATAGCGGTGTGTGAAGGTGGAGGAGGAGACTGAGCATCCTCCTTGCGTGGGCTGGGATGACTTCTGTAATGTCTTCTGTAAGAACCCCAGGGACTCCAATAGGGCCATTGTCCCAGGAAGGGCAGAGATGGCCCCCTCCAAGGGTGGCCATACCAAGGTGGTAAGTCTCTGGAATATGAGGACTGTGATCTAAGTGGCACAGCACTAATAGGCATCCTGACTGGGGAAGAGTGGTGTGGAGAAAAAAACCCTTCCACATCATTGTCTTCATCACTGGAGAAGTGTGAAGGGATTGGGGACAGCTGTCAGTATGGTGCCGATGGCCTCGGTGAAACGTTGGTGCCCAGTAGACGAGATTCTTGGCTAGAAGAAACTACCAGATCTCTCTGGTGTATAAATTGGGTCAGTGTGGAGATTGACGGGGCCGATTGTTGAGGCACTAAATGCACCGGAGGCACTGCGTGCTGGGTCGGTTCCGATGGGTGAGGCACAAAATACATGGGCAGCGCTGTGTGCTGGGTTGGTGCTGGAGTAACCTGAGTTGGCACAATGGGAGCAGTCATGGTCATCTGTGGCACAGGCATGGGAGCAGTTGTTGGCACCACATCCTTTGCTATGATTGATAGTGCCACAGTGGAGGCAGGCAACTCAGCGCCATCAGCCTCGGCACCTGAGCTGTGGATGCCGGCAGCTGCTGAAGCAGAGATGGTGCCGGAGGTGCCAGGAGCATTGTATGTGCTGAGCCACTGAACGGCCGGCGCTGATGAGACCGACCTGGTCGGCAATCATTTCAAGGCTATCTGCTCCCTATGAGGCAATGAGGCTGGCCACTTTTTTGTCAGTTTCTTGTCTTTGGAAGATTTTGGCGGTGGACTCTGCTGTGAGGCCTGCTGGCCTGGGTCTGAGGGATTTCTCCATGAGGATGAGCTTCAGCCTCAGGTCTTTATCCTTGCATGCCCTGGCCTTCAGTTTGTTACAGTGGGCACACTTTTGGGGAACATGGGATTCCCCCAAACACCGGACACATTGAAAATGGCCGCCTGAAATGGGAATGGCCTCTCTGCACATTGTGCATCTCCTGAAACCTGAAGAATCAGGCATTTTATGGGGTCACTGACTCTGAGGTAAAACAGGGGAGATTTATGTTTTAAACAGGGAAGGTAAGTATAAGAACTAAAACTTCCCTAACTCAGATAACTAAGTTAATTACTACAAATTTGTCTAAGGTAACCATCGAAGAAGTGAAGAATGAGCAGGACTGCTGAGCTCCGTCTCAGGCCGGGGACGGTAGAGAGAGAACTGAGTCTGGCCTGCGCATGCGCTATTGAGGCACCGACAGTGTGCGAGGCAGGCACCACTCGTGCGCGGCCTGTACAGGCACTGCTGTAAAACTCTCTGAGCGAAGGCGCAGAGATGCACCTTGACCTGGAGTGGAGCATCCACAGCAACATCTCTTGAAGAAGAAATACAATTATGCCTCTATAAAGCAAAGGCTTTTTAAATTAGGGAATTATTTGGGAACCCATGTAGCATCTTCTTCCCAAAGGATGTCTATGCAGAGGAATGGAAACTTACTTCGCAGAGTTTGATATATGCATTTTCTGAAGATAATGATGCCACTCTACACATTTACCCTGAGGCTCACACATTTTCTATTTCCAGCGCATTACGCTAGGGGGTGCCTGGATTCCCTTTGGAACATTTCCCAGATGTCTAGTAAGCCAAATGACACAGGATTTTAGCATCTTGCTTGCAGCAACTTTGAGGCCCAAAGGGCCTGCCATTTTGGACTGAATAAGAAACAGGTTATGATCAGCATGAGTACTCTGTATGCTTGAGATATATCTTTAGAGCTCTACAAACATTCAGTTATGCCCCAGTCTTTCCAAAAGATGCTTGGGAATTGGATAAAATGACAGAACTATTTTCCAAGAAGCAAGAAGAATTTACTTTGAGCCAAAAGGATTTTTAGATGCATAAGGATAAACTTTTCCTCATTAGAAGTGCAACATGAGTTTTTATTTAGACAGAAGTATTAATTCTGAAACCTGCCTTTTGGAGGGGATGTCAGCTAGAAAAAGAGGCCACAGTCTTGTCTAATCTGGCCATTCTGATGAATCTTGACACCTGTGAATATTCAGTTGAGAAGTCCAATGTGCCTGGACACAGAATGCTGCTAATCTTGGTATATGTACCACTTAGGGATTTTCCCAGAAAGGAGGAAGAGCAGTAAGGAGACCCTTCACTTCTTTGAGATTCTGAACCCCTGGCTGAGTGAGAGTCCTTGGGACTGAGAACCAGTTAGGCATAATTCCTATTATACTGCTGCCTGAAATCTGAGCCACTTTCTCTGGCAAAGCAAGGGTCCATGAGCTGAGAACCTGAGGCAGGACTTCCCAGAAATAACAGCCTTCTCTACATACCCAGACAGACTGCAGGGCCAGAGAGCCTGATACAGAGTACTGTGAGAGTATCCTATATGCATTCCTTCAGTATGGGAAAGTAAAGAAGAAAAGGTCTAAACCCTGACTTTTATACCATTTTCTCATTAAAGTTATGAGTTAGGTCTTTAAAAGAGGGTGCTTAATTTTGGCTTTTCTGGGACCAGAGCCCATGGAGTTTGCAAGACTGACCCCCTGGAGCAGGCTGTTTGGCATCCCCTTCCATTCAAGAACCCTTCAAAGGGGAATCCTTGCTCCTATTTGAGGCTTTCCACCATGGTGTCACTGCTTTGAGCAAGGAGACGGCAGCACCAGCTAACTAATTCAGCTCTGGCAGTTGCCCTGGCAGTGCAGGTGTCAGTGGCTTGCCTAGCACTTGCCCTCTTGAGCACCTGAAATGCTCCCTACAGTACCTGTTGAACTTGATTTTATGCTTCCATAGTTTATCAGCAGCTATGATTGGGAACAAAGGGAGTCTGCTAGAGCTGTGCTGCACCAGAGGACCCAGAAGATTTGAGTCTCAATGCTCTAATGATTCCTCAACTGAGGAAAAGGAGAGAAGAGCTAGAGGCTGAAGTTAGATCATTACTGTAAAAAAATTAATGAAATATAAAGTTAGAAAACAAAGTGGTTGGGAGAAACGAAATCATTAAGTTTTTCTATAGGATTTTCTAGTGGTCTGTGGGTCTTAGTCCTGGAGCCCCTAGTGAAAACAGCAAATGGTTTCAGAGTTCCACAGCAAAGAAGCACAGCCCATTCATGAAGAATGAGGAAACCTGTGCAGCAGAATTAACAATTTACTGTAAAGGTGATTTGGTGTGGAATTGTCTAAAGTGCCTAAGGGCTTGTCTACAGTACCGTGCAGGGTCACTCTAAGATACGCAACTTCGGCTACATGAATAGCGTAGCTGAAGTCAACATACTTAGATCTACTTACCGCGGTGTCTTCACTGCGGTAAGTCGACAGCTGACACTCTCCTGTTGACTCCACTTGCGCTCCTCGTTCTGGTGGAGTACCGGAGTCAACGGGAGAGCACTCAATGGTCGATTTATCGCGTCTATACTAGACACGATAAATCGAACCCCGCTGGATCGACTGCTGCCCGCCGATGCAGCAAGTAGTGTAGACAAGCCCTAAGTGATTTAGGAGAACAAGACCCATTGACTTTCATAGATTCCAAGGACAGAAGGGACCATTGTGATCATGTAGTCTGACCTCCTACGTAACATAGGCCAAGAAACTTCCCCAAAATAATTCCTACAGCATAAGTCATTCCTAAATCATTTAGGAGCTTCTGAAAATCCTAGCCTTTATCATCAGAACTTTAAAGTACATTTTAAATATTTATACAAAAAAAATACACTAGTACTGTGTAAGATCTTTGATCTTACCTGAAACATAAATGGTTCTGTGGCAGAGGAAAAGTTTAAACTTTTTGACAAATGTTCTTCAGGATCATATTTTTTCAAATAACCTTTAATCATTACAGTCTTTGCAGTTCCCTGTTCTCCTGTGAGCAAAACTGCCTGTAATAAAAATTTTAGAAAGACAGATATTATAAAACTGCTAATTAAATGACTTACTGTATAGAAAATTATTTTAAAGCAAAGGATATTTAAAAATAATAAACTTCGGTATTGATTTATTAATGTAATTAAGCTGGCGGCCTGTCTGTGCTACTGTATGAATTGACAAACTATTAGGTTTCTGTCCCTTCTGGTTTCCCTGACACAAATTAACTACTGAAGTTCGGCTGTTAGAGGGAAGGAATGAAGGGAAAAGGGTACTGGAGAAAGTTTTACAAATGTTATCCAATAGTCTCAGTTTATCCCATTTTTCTGATACGATCACTGCCAAAGTCTCCTTAAAATGGGCAGTTCAACCTCCAAGAAATGGCTGTGGGGAGGACAGCACTGGATTAGTCAAAGCAGTCAGGGCCAGCCTTGGGGAAAATGGCACCCTGGGCAAACTTATATTTTGACACCTCTAGCCCCCGTTGGTGCTCCCATGGCTCCCTACCCTCCATCTCCGCTGTCCTCCAAAAGTTCCTCAGGTGCCCTACCCCACACAACACCTCTGGCCCTGCTGCCTCCTCCCAGTGCTTAATTTATATTGAAAGAGTTGCAGGAGCTCAGCTCCAGCACAAATTAAGCACTGCCTGGGAAGCCACCCACCTCTGAAGGCAATGCCACCACCAGCAGCAGCGTAGCAGTAAGGGTAGCATGGTATATGATGTATTGCCACTCTTATTTCTACACTGTTGCTGCGGCTTGTGATGCCTGGTGCTCAGCCTGCAGCTCAAGGCAGGCTCTGTGCTGTCACATGAGGGCTGCATCTTGCCAGAACCCATGGCCATCCTGCAGCCCTCTGGGAACTCTTGGCTCACCAGGAGCACCATTTCAGATTTGGTGGGGGGCGCAACTTTAACCTGAAAACTAGACTTTTTTGCAGATAATAATTTAGAAATTAGCTGACAGGAGCACTGCATCTAAGTCCTATATAAAGAAAGAAAACATATATCGAAACACCAATTAAAGCCCTATATTAAGTTTATATGTAAGTTTAGAACAAGCAAGAGATAATACAGCAAAATATTCCCAATCCCAAACCTTGAGGTATCAATTCTGGAGCTTTAACATAGATATCAGAAACACAAGTTTGATACTTTGTACACTATATTTAGGAGAAATAAATAAAATCTTCTTAATTTCTCTAACAGACACAATCTGTGTTACTCCCACTTTATTTTAGTCAATTGTTTTTCACTCCACTAAAAATGTATTTACTTAATTTTAACATATGCATTTAAGGTTTTATTTTCTCTTTTATTAAGAACAGGAATTTATTTATCTAATTATTTTGGCATTTATGTTTATTGATCACAATCATGTGTGTGACTCACTAACATTTGACTCCATCATTAATATTAGTATCAGACTCGGAACCACATTTATTTTTGTACGAATATTAAGTTATTTTACAGATATAACTAAAAATACTATTTTAAAATAAGCGTCCTTCATCGGCACAGTGTCTAAAATTATGTATTTAGCTAATATTTTTTAAACTGGCATTGCTAAGGTGAGTACAAGCAAAATTTACATTCTAAAAGGATACTATTATTTGATTGTACAGCTTTAAGTAATGAATGACAAAGTACAATATGGCAATAAAAGTAATAATGATAATTACTACAGCAAGGACAGGTTAGGCATTTTATAACTCACTACTCAAAGAATTAAATTTATGCATAAGCAAGAAATAAAATTATGAAATACACAGACCAGTCAAAACACTAAAATATCAATACTGTAATCCTTAATGAACTTTGAAAAAATAAAATTACAGAGATTATAAATCCCTTGTGCATTTCAACAGGAAGTACCAAGAAGTAACAACAACAACAACGTCTGTGTGTGTGTGAGAGACAGTGTGTGTGTGTTGAGGGAGTGTGACGTTATTGACTTGAACTGGGACCATATAGAACATTGTTGCAACCAAGGTCCTGTAGTGGCACCAAATCTTATATAAAGGGGGTCAAATAAGGTATCTAAGACAGGTTATGGTTTGCTGGTTAGGATTATGCTATCTGTTTGCATGTATCATTTTTGTATTTAAAGATATAAGTATTGGCTCTATACTCTCTGTATTCCAAACTTATGCTATGCTTCTGGGTGACACCCCAGACAAGTTGGTGTCAGCTCTGCCTAGCCTGCTTGATGGCCCATTAAGGACCATTAGCTATACATGTGACCACTCTCAAGCACAGACAAGTGGTCATCCAGTCATCCATCTCAAGCAATTCTGTGTGGAACCACTCACCAGAACACATGCAAGATTGGGTGCTGATTCCAAACCAGGTACTCAAATCTCTGAGTTTGACAATCCCAGGGAATATCCACAGGGGTCTTCCTATCTGCCCTCCAGATCATGAAGTACATACAACAGATGCCAACCTGCTGTGCGAGGGAGCATATCTGGGACACAACACAACAGCGGAACAACTAGCACCAGACCCATTGCCAGCACTGAACCCAGTACTTGCAACCCCAACACCAGAGGGCCCCACCGAACCTGAACCGGCAGCAGCCCATAACCCAACACAAGAGGCTCAGCCGGAGCCTGAACCCCAACATAGTGCACCAGCGGAGAGCAGTTCACAGTCAACGGAAACAGCCCCATCCCCTACCTTGCTTCCAGAGGGACTAAGCCTCGGTCCACAATCCAATGAGGAACTGATGTCTCCAGCATCAAGGGAACAGTTCCAGACCGAACAGGAAGCAGATGAAAGCATCCAGAGAGCTTGGATGGTGGCACGGAGCAACCCACTGCCTCTCAGCTCTTCTAATTGATCCAGGTTTGTTGTAGAAAGAAGACTTTTATACAAGGAAACTCCTTCTGGTGGACACCAGGAAGACTGGCATCCTCAGAGACAGTTGGTAGTTCCAACTAAGTACCGGGCCAAGCTCTTGAGCTTAGCCCACGATCATCCTAGTGGCCATGCTGGGGTGAACAGGACCAAAGACCATTTGGGGAGGTCATTCCACTGGGAGGGAATGGGCAAGGATGTTTCTACCTATGTCCGGTCTTGTGAGGTATGCCAAAGAGTGGGAAAACCCCAAGACCAGGTCAAAGCCCCTCTCCAGCCACTCCCCATCATTGAAGTTCCACTTCAGTGAGTAGCTGTGGATATTCTGGGTCCTTTTCCGAAAAAGACACCCAGAGGAAAGCAGTACATACTGACTTTCATGGATTTTGCCACCTGATGGCCGGAAGCAGTAGCTCTAAGCAACACCAGGGCTAAAAGTGTGTGCCAGGCACTAGCAGACATTTTTGCCAGGGTAGGCTGCCCCTCTGACATCCTCACAGATGCAGGGACTAATTTCCTGGCAGGAACTATGAAAAGCCTTTGGGAAGCTCATGGGGTGAATCACTTGGTTGCCACCCCTTACCATCATCAAACAAATGGCCTGGTGGAAAAATTTAATGGGACTTTGGGGGCCATGATACGTAAATTCGTAAATGAGCACTCCAATGATTGAGACCTAGTGTTGCAGCAGTTGCTCTTTGCCTACAGAGCTGTACCACATCCCAGTTTAGGGTTTTCACCATTTGAACTTGTATATGGCCGAGAGGCTAAGGGGTCATTACAGCTGGTGAAGCAGCAATGGGAGGGATTTACACCTTCTCCAGGAACTAACATTCTGGATTTTATAACCAACCTACAAAACACCCTCCGAACCTCTCTAGCCCTTGCTAAAGAAAACCTACAGGATGCTCAAAAAGAACAAAAACCCTGTTATGATAAACATGCCAGAGAGCGTTCCTTCAAAGTAGGGGACCAGGTCATGGTCTTAAAGGCGCTCCAGGCCCATAAAATGAAAGCGTCGTGGGAAGGGCCATTCACGGTCCAAGAGCGCCTGGGAGCTGTTAATTATCTCATAGCATTCCCCACCTCCAACCGAAAGCCTAAGGTGTACCATATTAATTCTCTAAAGCCCTTTTATTCCTGAGAATTAAAGGTTTGTCAGTTTACAGCCCAGGGAGGAGATGACCCTGAGTGGCCTGAAGGTGTTTACTACGAAGGGAAAAGTGCTGGTGGCATGGAAGAGGTGAACCTCTCCATGACCCTTGGGTGTATGCAGCGACAGCAGATCAAGGAGCTGTGCACTAGCTACGTGCTGACATTCTCAGCCACTCCAGGACTCACTGAATGGGCATACCACTCCATTGACACAGGTAATGCTCACCCAATTAAAGTCCAACCTTACCGGGTGTCTCCTCAAGCTAAAACTGCTATAGAACGGGAGATCCAGGATATGTTACAGATGGGTGTAATCCGCCCCTCTGGAAGTGCATGGGCATCTCCAGTGGTTCTAGTTCCCAAACCAGATGGGGAAATACATTTTTGCGTGGACTACCGTAAGCTAAATGCTGTAACTCGCCCAGACAACTATCCAATGCCACGCACAGATGAACTATTAAAGAAACTGGGACGGGCCCAGTTCATCTCTACCTTGCACTTAACCAAGGGGTACTGGCAGGTACCGCTAGATGAATCAGCCAAGGAAAGGTCAGCCTTCACCACACATGTCGGGCTGTATGAATTTAATGTACTCCCTTTCGGGCTGCGGAATGCACCCGCCACCTTCCAAAGACTTGTAGATGGTCTCCTAGCGGGATTAGGAGAATATGCAGTCGCCTACCTTGACGATGTGGCCATATTTTCGGATTCCTGGGCAGAACACGTGGAACATCTACAAAAAGTCTTCGAGCGCATAAGGGAGGCAGGACTAACTGTTAAGGCTAAGAAGTGTCAAATAGGCCTAAACAGAGTGAGTTACCTTGGACACCAGGTGGGTCAAGGAACTATCAACCCCCTACAGGCCAAAGTGGATGCTATCCAAAAGTGGCCTGTCCCAAAGTCAAAGAAACAGCTTCAATCCTTCTTAGGCTTGACCGGTTATTACACACGATTTGTACCGCAATACAGCCAAATCGCCGCCCCACTGACAGACCTAACCAAAAAGAAACAGCCAAATGCCGTTCAGTGGACTGAAGAGTGTCAGAAGGCCTTTAACCAGCTTAAAGCGACACTCATGTCTGACCCTGTACTAAGGGCCCCAGACTTTGACAAACCATTCCTAGTAACCACAGATGCGTCCGAGCATGGTGTGGGAGCAGTTTTAATGCAAAAGGACCAGTTCAAGAATTCCACCCTGAAGTGTTTCTCAGCAAGAAGCTGTCTGAGAGGGAAAGCAACTGCTCAGTCAGTGAAAAAGAATGTTACGCCATTGTCTACGCTCTGAAAAAGCTACGCCCATATGTTTGGGGATGGCGTTTCCACCTGCAAACCGACCATGCTGCGCTACAGTGGCTTCATTCCGCCACGGGAAATAAGAAAAAACTTATTCGGTGGAGTTTAGCTCTCCAAGATTTTGATTTCGACATCCAACACGTCTCAGGAGCTTCTAACAAAGTGGCTGATGCACTCTCCCGTGAAAGTTTCCCAGAATCAACTGGTTAAATTCGTCCTTGAGATGTGGAAAATATTGTTAGTCTTTATATACTTGGTAGTATTTTTAGAGGTGCATGTGTCTTATTAACTCTGTTTTATCCTAGAGCTCCAGGAAGAAATCACAGCCAGCGTTTCACCCTATCTGTGATTTGGGGGGCGTGTCATAAATATAAAGGGAAGGGTAAACCCCTTTAAAATCCCTCCTGGCCAGAGGAAAAACCCTTTCACCTGTAAAGGGCTAAGAAGCTAGGATAACCTTGCTGGCACCTGACCAAAATGACCAATCAGGAGACAAGATACTTTCAAAAGTTGGAGGGGGGGAGAAACAAAGGCTCTTTCTGTCTATGTGATGCTTTTGCCGGGGACAGAACAGGAATGGAGTCTTAGAACTTAGTAAGTAATCTAGCTAGATATGCGTTAGATTCTGTATTCTTTAAATGGCTGAGAAAATAAGTCTGTGCTGAAAGGAATGTAGATTCCTGTTTTTGTGTCTTTTTGTAACTTAAGGTTTTGCCTAGAGGGATTCTCTATGTTTTGAATCTAATTACCCTGTAAGGTATTTACCATCCTGATTTTACAGAGGTGATTCTTTTTACTTTTTCTTCTATTAAAATTCTTCTTTTAAGAATCTGATTGTTTTTTCATTGTTCTTAAGATTCAAGGGTTTGGGTCTGTGTTCACCTATGCAAATTGGTGAGGATTTTTTATCAAACCTTCCCCGGGAAAGGGGGTGTAGGATTTTGGCCACCTGTGTGTGTGGGAGGATTTTGGGAGGAAAGACATTTCCAAACAGGCTCTTTCCCAGTTATATACAGGTTAGACGTTTGGTGGTGGCAGCGATAAAGTCCAAGGGCAAAAGGTAAAATAGTTTGTACCTTGGGGAAGTTTTAACCTAAGCTGGTAAAAGTAAGCTTAGGAGGTTTTCATGCAGGTCCCCACATCTGTACCCTAGAGTTCAGAGTGGGGAAGGAACCTTGACAGCTCTCTTCCAGGTGTGACACCTCCTCTTGCGGTCTCTCCTCTCATTGTCCTCTCTGTCACTCTGTGGCCCCTTTCTCACTCCAGGAGCTGCAAACCTCCGGGCAGGTTACCATGGCGTTTCCCCTTCCAAGATGTAGAATCTCACTGTCCAGGCACTGCCACTCTGTCAGTGGCTGGTAGGAGTACACAGGCCCACACACTTCTCCAGGTTCCAACCCAGAGACCCTACAACATGCAGCCAAGGTCTGCTCAGTCCCCAGCTTTGCTGCTCTCTCCCTGGCTGCTTCCTATCTACCTCCCACAGGCTTTCTTCTCCATCTTTCTCTCTCCTGGGAACACTCTATCCTCAGGGCCATGCTCCCAGGGTTCTAACTCTTTCCCTAGGTTCCCTCCTTTCCTCTCTAATGCACAGACAATGACTGCAGATTTCCACACTGCCCCCATTTCTGTTGCCAGCTTCCTGGCTTTATATTAGCCCAGCCCACACCTGTTTAGATGAGCTTCATCTTCCAATTAGGGGTTGCTTTTCTGCCCTAAGCCACTCATGTGTGGCATATTATCCTAACTGGCCCTGTCTCAGCTTCCTTAACCCTTACAGGGATGATGTGGAGTGAACAACCCATCACAGTGGCATTGGATCAATGCCTGGTTTATCTTTTTGTTATGAACTGCATGTACTATTATTGCAAACCCTCAGAGTGTACGATAAGTGCATTTTACACATTGAAATTAAATAAACCATATTACTACTCCAAAGGTTTATTTATTTCTAGGTGTAGTTCAAGGTATTGATTTTGCTCTTGAAAGTTTTTTCTGGTTTAGATTGTTACTAAATGAGAAGCATTCTCTCCCTTTGTACTTTCATGACAGTTGGGATCAGCTATTGCTTTCCCATTGAAAGAACTTCATATAACCAAAGGTGGTGGCAAGGTGTTTTCAGCGGATGTCCCTTGACTCTGAAATCCACCTTCCCAATTCATCTAAGAGAGCACTAGTCTGTTGATACTCAGAAACTGATGGTAAAATCTCCTTTAGCCTTTTTCCTGAGAGGAAAAAATGGCAGGGATTATTTGGATTATATTTAACATTTTTTTTGTGTGTGTATGACTAATTCTATTGATCTTTTACATAATGAGCTTTATTTTAAGTGTTTTATGTGGACGAAGAGACGCTTGTGAGTGGCAAATTTGTAGATAATGAAAATAATGTAAATACAATTAAATAAATGTACAACCTGACCAAATCTGAGTAGAGATAGAGAATATAAAGAGGGATTATCACATCCCTGTTTTATGACAGGAAGCCTCTTTATGTTACACCATATATATTAGCTTTGCAATTAAATAAGAAATAGTGTACTTACTTTGTGTTGCTTAGCAATTGTTTCTACCAAAAACTGAGTTCTGACATTGTCTACATTTGGAACCAGAATAGATGCATAATCTGGGATACTTTCTGTTGGATAAACATATTCCTGAACTCTTTTATTCCAATGTTGCCAGTCACCTAAAGAGAGCAAAAAATGGAGAATATAGTACCTAATAATACTCTGTCTGCATTTAGTAGCTCCACTAGTCAAAATATTGTGTTTTCTCCCCTCTGCAGTAGACCCAAAGACAGCTCAGCAGCAGGTAGTTCAGTAGCAGAAGGAGCTGTCTGGGGAGTGAAGTTGTCAGACTCAAAGAGAAGCGTTTAACTTCTGTGCCTCCTACCAAGAGGATAAGGAAATGCAGGGTATGTAGGGAGGCTTCAAATTTATTCCACGTCTCTGCCACAAACCAAAAGGAGATGGTGAGCTAACCAACTCTTTCTTGGTGCAGCAACTTGAAGCTATGATTGGAGAAAGGAATAACTTTTAAAATGCTACATTTTTAAATGTGTTCCCTACACTGTTGGGATGGGAGTTTGCAGCTGGGGTTGGCTAGCTTCTTGGTTCTTTGGTATTTCTATTTGTTGCCAATAGACAGAGCCTCACATCGCCCAACTGGTCTAAGATCTGATAAAATATTTTCTGGTTGAGGAATCATTCCAACAGATCTACTGTTTGTCTGCTTAACCAATTGGACCTCATGTTCAGGTTTCCTTTTGTATTTTTATGAAGGTGTTAATGGCTGCCATCAAGAGGATCTTTCAGCTAGAAGGTCACAACCCCTCTTAAAAGCTGATGGGTGTGATAACCACCCTCCTTCAGGCTCAATGGATGGAGCAATTATTTGCCCCTTTACTAAAGGTGGATTAAGATTTATTGGGGATAAAGAACATTTGGGCCCTCCACATCCCCCCTGTCATGGGGCCCCACCCTCTGTGCCTCCCCTTCCCACCATGGCCCTGCCTCCTGGCCTGTCCAAAAGCTGGGTGGTGGTAAGGAGCTGCCCAGGAAGCCCAGCACACTTTCAGAAGCCCGGCGCCATCCACCTGCCGTGAGTGGTGCGCCATAGGGAGCATTTGTCCCTCACATGGTCCTCACAAAAGCAAATCAAGCCGCTTTAATGCCTTTCTGTAACAGGGAAAACAGCCCTATGCGTTCCACGCTGCTGAAAACCTGGGGATTTTTTCCATAATACCTGGTGGATTTACCTACTAAATACTATGACCAATTAACCTACTTATACTACACTAAATACTATCTATAACTATGTATGCTACAGGAATTTTGAAATGCTAGTTAATCAAAGCAAATGCTATGGGTGGGCTTCAACTCTTGCCATGGGGGTGAAGGAATTGAGAGGGAGTGGGTGGACATACCCCTTTTATACTCTCATCTCAGTGCATGAGGAAGTGGCATACGCATTGCCTAGTAGTACGGCTAGCAAAAGTCTTTGACTCAAATGCATTGGGTGCACATACACCTACACTGGAATGTATATGTGCACAATAAGCCAAAGAACCAATACTGTTTATTTTAGAAAAAATGTAACAGATAAAGTAAAATTAATCTAACAGAAATAACATGCTCAAAAATTACCTATACTGTAGACTAATTAAGGTACCTCAATAGAAAGAATCCATGAAAACTAAATTAAAAACAAGAGGTATAAAAATTATTACTAATCCAAAAAAGACCTCAACTCCTCCCCACTGTATACCTCCACATACATAACTTGCATTCAGATTCCATAAGATTAGTGTGCCAATAGTGTCTTAGCAAGAAAGGAAAGCTCTGACCATGTGACCAAATAATATGTAATTATAGAGTACTTTTATATTTTGAACCAACCTTATTTATTTGAAAATGTCATTAATTATCAAAAAGAATGTCAATGTGTTTTCTCTTACCATAATCAGTAACATGAAACTCATACATTGTTTGACTGGTGTTTTTAGGGATTTCTGGCAAATCTAATTTGCTATCATTTGCTCGAATGAAGGCTTCCAGTTTATCCCTGCTATCCAACTCCAGAAGAGCACCTAAACTCCACATTAATCCAAAAGCAAACAATTTATGAAGATGTGCTGGAGATGAAATACCGCCTTCTTCCTTTGAGGGAATCAAACCCTCCAAAAGATTAATAGACTGGAAATATAAAAAAAACAGCATTAAGAAAATACGACAGTCAGTTTTTAGCTTCATATATATTCAGACATTAAAAACTCATTTCGAAAACCAGTCAAGGTTGCTAAAGGACAATGTCAAACTCAAAATTATAACAAGGAAATACAGAGTAAAGCCATATATATAACCATGGGTAAAATTTTCAAAGGAACCTAAGTGACTAAGCACAAAGCTCTAAAGATTTAGAGCAGGTTGCACAGCAGAGCCAAGAGGCCAGTGAAGAAGCTTGGCAACATGTGACCTCCAGAAGAAGAAGGGGGAATGTCCGGGCTTCAGCAACACGGGCACAGGTAACTAACCGCTTTCATGTTCTCTCCACAGGTACTAATGCGGAGAGTGGACCAGATGATACGTCTGAGGGAAGGGAGCAGAAGGAGACTCCGCTGGTTGGAAGGCATGAGATGCACTGTCCTGAGATGGGGGGTTCCATGACCACCACTCCCAAGAGAAGGAGGCGGGTGGTGGTGGTCGGGGACTCTCTCCTCCGGGGGACTGAGTCATCTATCTGCCGCCCTGACCCGGAAAACCGAGAAGTCTGCTGCTTGCCAGGGGCTAAGATTCGTGATGTGACGGAGAGACTGCCGAGACTCATCAAGCCCTTGGATCGCTACCCCTTCCTGCTTCTCCACGTGGGCACCAATGATACTGCCAAGAATGACCTTGAGCGGATCACTGCGGACTACGTGGCTCTGGGAAGAAGGATAAAGGAGTTTGAGGCGCAAGTGGTGTTCTCGTCCATCCTCCCCGTGGAAGGAAAAGGCCAGGGCAGGGACCGTCGAATCGTGGAAGTCAACGAATGGCTACGCAGGTGGTGTCGGAGAGAAGGCTTTGGATTCTTTGACCATGGGATGGTGTTCCATGAAGGAGGAGTGCTGGGCAGAGACGGGCTCCATCTTACGAAGAGAGGGAAGAGCATCTTTGCGAGCAGGCTGGCTAACCTAGTGAGGAGGGCTTTAAACTAGGTTCACCGGGGGAAGGAGATCAAAGCCCTGAGGTAAGTGGGAAAATGGGATACCGGGAGGAAGCACGGGCAGGAACGTCTGTGAGGGGAGGGCTCCTGCCTCATACTGAGAATGAGGGGCGATCAGCAGGTTATCTCAAGTGCTTATATACGAATGCACAAAGCCTTGGAAACAAGCAGGGAGAACTGGAGGTCCTGGTGATGTCAGGGAATTATGACGTGATTGGAATAACAGAGACTTGGTGGGATAACTCACATGACTGGAGTACTGTCATGGATGGTTATAAACTGTTCAGGAAGGACAGGCAGGGCAGAAAAGGTGGGGGAGTAGCACTGTATGTAAGGGAGCAGTATGACTGCTCAGAGCTCCGGTACGAAACTGCAGAAAAACCTGAGTGTCTCTGGATTAAGTTTAGAAGTGTGAGTAACAAGAGTGATGTAGCGGTGGGAGTCTGCTATAGACCACCGGACCAGGGGGATGAGGTGGATGAGGCTTTCTTCCGGCAACTCGCAGAAGCTACTAGATCGCACGCCCTGGTTCTCATGGGTGACTTTAATTTTCCTGATATTTGCTGGGAGAGCAATACAGCGGTGCATAGACAATCCAGGAAGTTTTTGAAAAGCGTAGGGGACAATTTCCTGGTGCAAGTGCTAGACGAGCCAACTAGGGGGGGAGCTTTTCTTGACCTGCTGCTCACAAACAGGGAAGAATTAGTGGGGGAAGCAAAAGTGGATGGGAATCTGGGAGGCAGTGACCATGAGATGGTCGAGTTCAGGATCCTGACACAGGGAAGAAAGGTAAGCAGCAGGATACGGACCCTGGACTTCAGGAAAGCAGACTTCGACTCCCTCAGGGAGCGGATGGGTAGGATCCCCTGGGGGACTAACATGAAGGGGAAAGGAGTCCAGGAGAGCTGGCTGTATTTCAAGGAATCCCTGTTGAGGTTACAGGGACAAACCATCCCGATGAGTCGAAAGAATAGTAAATATGGCAGGCGACCAGCTTGGCTTAATGGTGAAATCCTAGCAGATATTAAACATAAAAAAGAAGCTTACAAGAAGTGGAAGGTTGGACATATGACCAGGGAAGAGTATAAAAATATTGCTCGGGCATGTAGGAATGAAATCAGGAGGGCCAAATTGCACCTGGAGCTGCAGCTAGCAAGAGATGTCAAGAGTAACAAGAAGGGTTTCTTCAGGTATGTTGGCAACAAGAAGAAAGCCAAGGAAAGTGTGGGCCCCTTACTGAATGAGGGAGGCAACCTAGTGACAGAGGATGTGGAAAAAGCTAATGTGCTCAATGCTTTTTTTGCCTCTGTCTTCACTAACAAGGACAGCTCCCAGACTGCTGCGCTGGGCATCGCAACATGGGGAGTAGATGGCCAGCCCTCCGTGGAGAAAGAGGTGGTTAGGGACTATTTAGAAAAGCTGGACGTGCACAAGTCCATGGGGCTGGACGAGTTGCATCTGAGAGTGCTAAAGGAATTGGCGGATGTGATTGCAGAGCCATTGGCCATTATCTTTGAAAACTCGTGGCGAACGGGGGAAGTCCCGGATGACTGGAAAAAGGCTAATGTAGTGCCAATCTTTAAAAAAGGGAAGAAGGAGGATCCTGGGAACTACAGGCCAGTCAGCCTCACCTCAGTCCCCGGAAAAATCATGGAGCAGGTCCTCAAGGAATCAATCCTGAAGCACTTACACGAGAGGAAAGTGATCAGGAACAGTCAGCATGGATTCACCAAGGGAAGGTCATGCCTGACTAATCTAATCGCCTTCTATGATGAGATTACTGATTCTGTGGATGAAGGGAAAGCAGTGGCTGTATTGTTTCTTGACTTTAGCAAAGCTTTTGACACGGTCTCCCACAGTATTCTTGTCAGCAAGTTAAAGAAGTATGGGCTGGATGAATGTATTATAAGGTGGGTAGAAAGTTGGCTAGATTGTCGGGCTCAACGGGTAGTGATCAATGGCTCCATGTCTAGTTGGCAGCCGGTGTCAAGTGGAGTGCCCCAGGGGTCGGTCCTGGGGCCAGTTTTGTTCAATATCTTCATAAATGATCTGGAGGATGGTGTGGATTGCACTCTCAGCAAATTTGCGGATGATACTAAACTGGGAGGAGTGGTAGATACGCTGGAGGGCAGAGATAGGATACAGAGGGCCCTAGACAAATTGGAGGATTGGGCCAAAAGAAACCTGATGAGGTTCAATAAGGATAAGTGCAGGGTCCTGCACTTAGGACGGAAGAACCCAATGCACAGCTACAGACTAGGGACCGAATGGCTAGGCAGCAGTTCTGCGGAAAAGGACCTAGGGGTTACAGTGGACGAGAAGCTGGATATGAGTCAGCAGTGTGCCCTTGTTGCCAAGAAGGCCAATGGCATTTTGGGATGTATAAGTAGGGGCATAGCCAGCAGATCGAGGGACGTGATCGTTCCCCTCTATTCGACATTGGTGAGGCCTCATCTGGAGTACTGTGTCCAGTTTTGGGCCCCACACTACAAGAAGGATGTGGATAAATTGGAGAGAGTCCAGCGAAGGGCAACAAAAATGATTAGGGGTCTGGAACACATGACTTATGAGGAGAGGCTGAGGGAACTGGGATTGTTTAGTCTGCAGAAGAGAAGAATGAGGGGGGATTTGATAGCTGCTTTCAACTACCTGAGAGGTGGTTCCAGAGAGGATGGTTCTAGACTATTCTCAGTGGTAGAAGAGGACAGGACAAGGAATAATGATCTCAAGTTGCAGTGGGGGAGGTTTAGGTTGGATATTAGGAAAAACTTTTTCACTAGGAGGGTGGTGAAACACTGGAATGCGTTACCTAGGGAGGTAGTAGAATCTCCTTCCTTGGAAGTTTTTAAGGTCAGGCTTGACAAAGCCTTGGCTGGGATGATTTGATTGGGGATTGGTCCTGCTTTGAGCAGGCGGTTGGACTAGATGACCTCCTGAGGTCCCTTCCAACCCTGATATTCTATGATTCTATGACGTAGGAGCCCAAGTCTCATTTTCAAAAGTGACTGTCTCCCTGAAAATCAATCAGCTAGATTTTTAAAGGTATTTATGGGGACTAAATTCACAAAGAAATGTTGTCACCTAACTTTTAGGTGACTAGAAAAACAGTGGGATTCACAAAGCTTGTGTCAAGGTTCCTCCCCCACTCTGAACTCTAGGGTACAGATGTGGGGACCTGCATGAAAACCTCCTAAGCATACTTTTACCAGCTTAGGTTAAAACTTCCCCAAGGTACAAATTAATTTTATCCTTTGTCCTTGGAATAACCACTGCCACCACCAAACTCTAACTGGGTTTACTGGGAAACGTAGTTTGGACACGTCTTTCCCCCCAAAATCCTCCCAACCCTTGCACCCCACTTCCTGGGAAAGGTTTGGTAAAAATCCTCACCAATTTGCATAGGTGACCACAGACCCAAACCCTTGGATCTGAGAACAATGAAAAAGCATTCAGTTTTCTTACAAGAAGACTTTTAATAGAAATAGAAGTAAATAGGAGTAAAGGAATCACCCCTGTAAAATCAGGATGGTAGATACCTTACAGGGTAATTAGATTCAAAACATAGAGAATCCCTCTAGGCAAAACCTTAAGTTACAAAAAAGACACACAGACAGAAATAGTCATTCTATTCAGCACAATTCTTTTCTCAGCCATTTAAAGAAATCATAATCTAACGCATACCTAGCTAGATTACTTACTAAAAGTTCTAAGACTCCATTCCTGTTCTATCCCCGGCAAAAGCAGCATATAGACAGACACACAGACCCTTTGTTTCTCTCCCTCCTCCCAGCTTTTGAAAGTATCTTGTCTCCTCATTGGTCATTTTGGTCAGGTGCCAGTGAGGTTACCTTTAGCTTCTTAACCCTTTACAGGTGAGATGATTTTTCCTCTGGCCAGGAGGGATTTTAAAGGGGTTTACCCTTCCCTTTATATTTATGACAGCTTGAGTTTGGCACCTAGACTCCCTATACAATGTATGAGGAGAGACAGGCATCTCCGAATAGGATTCACAAAAGCCAGCATGCTATGCAGCTCCGCGCCTAAGACAGGCCGTGGGAGACTCCAAGCTAAAGGGTGTGTGCTAAGCCTCACCCTTCTCTTGGAGATGGGTACCTAAGGTCAGGCTGCAGAAAGGCACCTCCTCTGCTTGGGATGCTCAGCAGTAAACCCTGTTCTGGCTTTAGGCACCTACCCCATTTCAGCAAGAAGCCCAGGCAGATGGCGAGGAGGAGGTGGTAGTGATGCCCATCTAATAACTTTTAACCCAGTGATTAGAGTACTCAGCGGGGATGTGAGAGATCCTTTGTTCAAGTCCCCCCTCTACCTGAGGGGCAGAAGAGAATTAAACTAGGATCTGCTTCATTTGAGGTGAGTGCCCTAACTATTGTGCTATAGGATATTCTGATATAGGGCTCCCCCATTCTTTCCTGTTGAAGCTGTTCCACTGTGGATACATAATAAGAGAATTATTGGCCCATACAACCTATCCTGAAAAACAATCCCTCATTCTCACAGATCTTGGGAGACAGAGCACTCCTCACTGACAGACAGCCCCCCAACCTGAAGCAAATACTCACCAGTAACCACACACCACACAACAAAAACATGAACCCAGGAACCTATCCTTGCAACAAAGCCCGATGCCAACTCTGTCCACATATTTATTCAAGTGACACCATCATAGGACCTAATCACATTAACCACACCATCAGGGGCTCATTCACCTGCACATCTACCAATGTGATATATGCCATCATGTGCCAGCAATGCCCCTCTGCCATGTACATTGGCCAAACCAGACAGTCTCTACGCAAAAGAATAAACGGACACAAATCTGACATCAGGAACCATAACATTCAAAAACCGGTAGGAGAACACTTCAACCTCTCTGGCCACTCAGTAACAGACTTAAAGGTGGCAATTTTGCAACAGAAAAGCTTCAAAAACAGACTCCATCGAGAAACTGCTGAGCTTGAATTAATATGCGAACTAGATACCATTAACTTGGGTTTGAATAGAGACTGGGAGTGGCTGGGTCATTACACATATTGAATCTATTTCCTTAAGTTAAGTATCCTCACACCTTCTTGTCAACTGTCTAAATGGGCCATCTTGAGTATCACTACAAAAGTTTTTTTCTCCTGCTGACAATAGCTCATCTTAATTAATTAGCCTCTTACTCCACCTTTTCGTATTCTCTGTATGTGTATATATATATATATCTTCTTACTATATGTTCCATTCTTTGCATCCAATGAAGTGGGCTGTAGCCCACGAAAGCTTATGCTCAAATAAATGTGTTAGTCTCTAAGGTGCCACAAGTACTCCTGGCCCATCATTATCATCTAGCCATTTTGTGTAAGCTCACTGATCTTTTAGGCAAGGTCTGAGCATACTTATTATATCAGGTCCCTCAGGCAAATTAGGCAGAGGTGTGAGGCTGCAGCATGCATGCTCAGAGGCAGTAACATGGGCACCTAGCGAACTTTTACAGCAAAAGATTTGCACACTGAGTGAGTTTAGGTGCTCACACAGGGTTTGGTAGCAGCTGAGTGGAGGTTTTGTGAATCACAGTGGCAGTTAGGTGTCTAAGACCTTTTGTGAATCTCCTAGGTCATAGTCTTTAAATCTATGGCAGCAGATGAAAAAATAATGCTCATCTGTAAGCATTATTCTGCCAAAAACAAATCAATACACTGTTTGAAAACACTCGGACTCCTTCCATCTTTAAAAGAAAAAAATACATTGAAACGTGCCAAAGTACAAGAGAGAAAGCGCCAAATCACCTGAGAGAGAATGCAGGCGTCCACAAGCACGTGCGCACGCACATGTACGCACGCGCACACACAAAAAAGTTCCAGAAGACTGCATGACATATTGATGTCTCTGCATCCCTCCACACCAACTGAGAAGCCTTCAAACATCTTCACAAACTAGGCAGTACTCACCAATCAAGTAGTCTCCCAGGTGTGAGTCCAAAACTCACACTGAGCCCAGTGTTCCAATGCACCTCAAATAGGGAAAAGCTCCTAGGTTCCATCCCTTTCTCAGGTATGTAATTGATTTACTTGATGTAGAGCACCTAACCCTCTCACCCTCTGCCCTACGGGCTACAACCCACAAGGGAACACCAGACAAGAAAAGAGACTGGTCACCTAACAGGAATGACCACCCTCTTTCCAAAAGGCTAAAAAAAAAAAGCCCAAAAACTTGGGCTGTGACGTTGTCTGATTAAAATATAACCATGCAAATCATATTGCTACCACTGTTATATAATTGCAACGAATCTTATACAAAGTATAACTCATGGCCAGAAAGGGTTAAACAGCTTGCAGGCTGGCTGACCCAAAGTCAACCTTTAAAGTCATGTAGAAAGGTATGGGAATTGTAATTAGGGCCATTCATGCTAAATAGGCTAGAACTTTGAAATGCAAACCTATATTGTTAGAAGTTAGAAGTGATACTAATTGTGTGTATCTTAGAGTGTAAACAGACAGTTCCTGTCTGTCACTATAGCTACTCATTCAGAGATCAAAAGGGAATATTAACATTTAGAAGAATCTTGGGTAAAATAATGTCATTGTCTATATTTCTCTTTCAAGTTTGAAATAGACTGCCTAATGAATAAATTACCCTATGTTAATTTGTGTAACTAATTACTGGTGGTGTTTAGAAAACAGAAGGTTACATCAAAAGCCTATTCCTTACCCAGGACTGCATGGTCAAATGGATGCTAGAAAACTGTATAAAAGACCGTAAAAGGTCCTAATTCTGTCATCTCAGATCTGCTTGAGGCTTCATAGAGGGGAAGCTTAAGCCATAAGGACCGAGATCCCAGTCCTAAGGTGGAATGCCCTGAAATGATATTGGACGTTGGACCATAACCTATGAACTACATTCTAAAGGAACTCTTTGCAACTACAAAGCTCACCATCTCTGCTATGAATCTGAACCTCACGAATTAAACTCATGTCTATATGTATATTGATCTTTTAACCATACTCTCTCTCTCTCTCTCTTTTGTTTTTTAATAAATTTTAGTTTAGTTAATAAGAATTGACTGTATGCGTGTATTTGGGTAAGATCTGAAACATTCATTAACCTGGGGGGTAATGTGTCTGATCCTTTGGGATTGGTAGAACCTTTTCTTTTATATGATGAAATAAGATTTTCAGAAATCATCATATTTGACTTAGGTACCTGGATGGAGGCCTGAGGCTGGATCACTTTAAGGGAACTGTGTTGTTTGGACTTCTGAGTAACCAGTAAGGTATAAACAGAAGCTTTTTATGCTGTCTTGGTAAATCTAAGTATTGGAATATCCACCAGCTTTTTGGGGATTGTCTGCCCCATTCTTTGCAGTTCACCCTAATTGAGTGACCACAGCTGGCCCCTACTGGGATCCCAGTAACACGGGGTAAAAACCCCAAAGCCTTTCTAGGTCTCCATCTTGTTCCACGAGTTCTAGCTTCTCCCCTGAACAATGGGAACTCTCCGTTTTAGATCATCATAATGCTGAGCCAGAGAGCAGGAAAGGTTATTTCCTCCAGGCATGTTTGAATCCATGGTGAAGAATGTGGTGAGCGCTACTGAGATCATTAGCCAGCAAGTCAAACAAAGAGGATAAGCAGGCTAAATACAAAAGGGAATACCTTCCATCCAAAATTAAAATAGAATTTGATTTGCTGTCTTACTATATTCACCCTTCAAATAACTTAATAAATGGGAAACTCCTGACACAAGAGAAGCTAATTTGGGAAACCTTGAAATTCAAGAAGGATCCTAGAATCCAAAGATTCTCTGTTCATCCTCCCTACAGTTGATGCAGCAGTGGCAACCCTGGCAAAGGACTTGGTAATCCAAATGAAGAAAAATCATTGTTAAAGCAGAAGGAGCAAAATTTTCCCCACTAAGCAAGCCTGGAGGGTAACTGAATTGGGGAGGCATCTTCCAGCTTTCCTCTTCATTTGCTAGGGTTTTTCTGTCATGTTGGATCTTAGCTCAGGAGAAGAGATGTTGCATGCAAGAGATCTTGGTACCCCAAAAGGAGAGAAAGCCTTAAGATAAAAGTATTTTGACTCAGAACTTTTAAAAGTTTTCATTTGCTGTGTAGCGTGGGGCAACAAATGTAAATAATACTGAAGCTGCCAGCAGGCTGAATGAACAGGAACTTTTCTCAAAAGAGGGAGTGAAATTTACTTAGTGTGATCAATAGGTCTGATCCTACATGTTGTAGACACAGTGCAGAAGAAAACCCATTACTGGAATGGCAAGCATGGTTATAATAGGGAAAACATCCTTCTAGAACAGTCATGGGCATCTGAACTTATTGAAGATACAACTCCAACAGACAGAAGAAGCGCATGTGGGGCTCCCAGGGTATATTCCTTTGAAATGGAATTTTATTGCCACTTTAATCAGTACTCAAGGAAGTGAATGTTCTTTTTGCTGTTTCTGCATACTTGATTTTAAACAACGAATTCATGCAAAAACACAAAATAATTTAGATGGCAATATCTGTTCTACCTGCATAATGTAGTTACATTCTAAAAGCTCCATTTTTGGATTAAGGTTTAGTTTCATGTATGTATATGCTGCTTCAAAGATTCTGTCATATAAATTCTGTAAAATATCAGCTTCTTGAGGTGTACGTTTCTTTAGCCATGCCTGCAAAATAAAATAAAAAAGCATAAAATCTGTCTACATACAAAGTACAACAAAATAAAATTAATAAGTAATACCCTTCCCCTCCGTCTTAACCTTACTTGTAAAATTGGTCTCCAGTTGAGGGCAGAAGAACTGATGTAGACCATGCCCATTCTAGAAACTGTTGCAGGAGAGGCATTCTCAATGTTGTGAACCTCAAATAACAGTTTACACGTAGGAGACATAGGAATTCTATCACCATTAGCTAGAGTCAGAGTCTTGTTATCATCCAAAACAGAATTTAGATTCTCAATCCAAATTGCATCCACAGGACCATCTAAAATCAGAAAGATATTCTCACCTGGAAACAATCAAAACAGAAATAATTCACATTTTTACATCAAAATGGGAACAAAATATATTCAAAGGAGGATATTTTAAATAGCTAAGCTATATGTATAAAAGGAGTTACTTACCTATAGTAAAGTTATTTACCTATACAGTAACTGGAATTCTTTGTGATGTGCTGTCCATATGCATATTCCACTTATGATGTGCAGGCACCGTTGATCAGTCTTTTCGCCAGCAGTACCTGTTATGGCCACACATATATGCCGAGGGTCCTCATGCCCCACACCAAGGGCATAAAAGAGCAGAATGGGTCAATCACTACACAGTTTCCTTTCTGCTGCAGAATCCTAGTGATACAGAACTCCAAGGTAAAGGGAATAGAAAGCAGGTCATGCAATATTGATATGGACATCACAACTTGAAAAACTCCAGTTACCCAGGTAAGTAACTTTCCTTTCTTTTCTGAGTGATTGTCCATATGCATATTCTACTTATGGTGAGGCTCAGAGTCTTAGGAGAATAGGGATTGTAACAGTCTTACCAAATGCAGCATCTGATCTGGAGGTTTCAGTGATTGCATAATGCATCGTAAATGTATGAATAAAACCTCAGGTGACTGCTTTACATATGTGCATAATCAAAATATTCCTCACAGATGCTGCTGAGACTGCCTGAGCGCTGGTGGAGTGAGTTCTGAGAGAAGCAGGAGGTTCCACTTTGGCCACTTCAAAACAGGTTCTCACACAGTGAGATAGGTAAATTTCTTACTTAGTAATTTTATTTCTACTCGCAACATCTGCCACAATTGTGATACATACGGGCTATTCTCCTCCTGTCTACATCTTCCAGAGGCAATTCAAAGCTGTAGCACAGCTAATGCCAGCCATGCCCCTTCTCCAGCCTGCTGCCAGATGATTCATGCCAAAGCTGTGTAAAAACCGACAGAATATGATTAGTAACATTAATTTCAATGAGAACTATGTACAGTAAGCTATGGACTAAAGCAAAACTATCAAAATTAAATACTGTCCCTAGGAAGCCAACCAGGGAGGGTAGAATTGTGGGATATGATGTTAGCAGAAAGAAAATTAATGGGTAGGAAATTTACCATTCTGCAGCCCAACATCTCCCATAATTTTGATATGTATGAGAAGTAGCGAGCAGTGAAAAGAAGTAGGGAGGGATAAGAAAAACGGAATGAGACAGGAAAGACCCCCAGAGTTAATTGCCTAAAATGGCAATGCTATTACTAGACCACTACCTGCAGCATCCTCCTGCCAAAGGAGGCCTCTGCAGAGGACAAAAAGTCCACTGTACAGTGTGTAATAAAGATATAAACCAACAACCATGTTGCTGCCCCGCAGGTCTTTGTGGCGGAAGCACAAGCTCTTTCTTCCCACAAAGTCTCCACGGATCTTGTGAAGTGTGCCTTGATGCTGTCTGGAACAAGAGCATCTGACACATTCTATGACTCTATGATGCATGGCTTGATCCATTTAGCTACCAATAGCTTAGATAACCTGAGCCCTTGGCACTTCAGATGAAAGTGGCCAAACAAGAAGATCAATATTCTGATCACTTAGGTGCACTTGATATAGATCTTTAGTGCTCTTCAAACTTCTAAAGTGTGCCACAGCTTTTCTGTCAGGTGCTATGGCTTTGGACAGAATGAAGGGAGGACGACTCCTGTGAGGCATGGAAAGGTGAATTCATCTTAGGCAAGGACAATTCTGGGATTTTTAGCATCACCTTGTCATCATGGAACACACAGTGGGATTCCTGCATGGATAAAACTGCCAGTTCAGAAACTCATCTAGCAGGTGTGAGGGTGACCAGTAAACAGTTTTTGATGGATAGGTAGAATGGAGATATTGATGTCAGAGGCTTAAAATGGTGTGTGGTTAGGGCTTTTAACAGCAATGGTAGGTCCCACCTAGGAAAGATAGATCTAACCACAGGTTTCGTTAGTCTGACTGCTCTGAGACATCTGGATACCTCAAGGTTCTCTGTCAAGGAACCAGAAGGATCCTGCAAATAGGATACTACTGGTGCTATGAAGCTGGGCTGAATATCCTGGTCTATGCCTTCCCTGAAGAAAGTCCAAAAAAAAAAAAGTGGAATAGCAGGATCCTTAGCAATTTTGTTGTGTTCTTGATTCCATTAGTTAACTTAGTCCAGATGGAGGAGTAGGCCTGACATTGACCTTTGGTATGACTGTGAGTTTCAGGGAGAAGAGTACTAGTGGAGGTACACACAGAAGCATATCCAGATGACGCTTCATGGTAACATACCATAACCAGCCCTGCATACACCAAAGATGTAGTCTGTGTGTGCTCTTACAACTTGCATATCTGCTTATTCGTTTACCTTTCCCAGAGGTTTCACATTCTTCTCTGTTCACATCCTGGAAGGATAAATGCAGCAGGACAGCTATCTCAGGTGAGGATTTAGAATGCTGGTACTTGCCTTTAGGCTTGTCCTTTACCACTTCCTCAGGATTATGCAACATTTTTGCACCAGGTTTCAAACATTTCTGGAGGGAAAAAACTTTTGGTTCATATTTTTTCTTGGTCTGCTCAGAGCCTGAATCTGAGAGCTCCCCTTCCTCAATGGAGGAGGAAGTGTTTGAGTCAGAAGACCGTTAGGTTATTTTATTTTGGCCATATAGGGTCAGACCAATGATCCGTCTTGCCCACTATCCTGTCTTTCAACAGTAGCCATTGCCAGGTGCTTCAGAGGGAATGAACAGAACCGGCAATCATCGAGTGATCCATCCCCTATCCTCCAGTCCCAGTTTCTGGCAATCAGGAGCTAGGGATACCCAGAGCATGGGGTTGCATCCCTGATCAGCTTGACTAATAACCATTGATGGACCTATCCTCCAGAAACTTATCTAATTCTTTTATGAACCCCGTTATAGTTTTGGCCTTTACAGCATCACCTGGCAATGAGTTCTTCAGGTTGACTATGCATTGTGTGAAGAAGTACTTCTTTTTGTTTGTTGTAAACTGCTGCCTATTAATTTAATTGGTTGACCCCTAGTTCTTGTGTTATGTGAAAGAGTAAATGACAGTTTCTTATTCACTTTCTCCACACAATTCATGATTTTATAGACCTCTATCATATCCCCTCTTAGTCATCTTTTTTCCAAACTGAAAAGTCCCAGTGTTTTTCATCTCTCCTCATATGGAATTTGTTCCAGACCCTTAATCATTTTGTTGCCCTTCTCTGTATCTTTTTAAATTCTAATATATCTTTTTTGAGATGGGGTGACTAGAACTGCATGCAGTATTCAAGGTGTAGGCATACCATAGATTTATATAGTGGTATTATGATATTTTCTGTATTATTATCTATCCCTTTCCTAATGATTCCTAACATTCTGTTAGCTTTTCTGACTGCCATTGCTCACTCAGTGGATGTTTTCAGCGAACTATACACAATGACTCCAGG